>NC_080419.1:36088451-36409880 GCF_029873635.1 Malania oleifera | reverse complement strand
AGTGGAGTTAGTGCAACCACATGGGCTCGTGGAGCGTGTGGCGTGACAGTAGACTGACCCGTATTGTAGAGTTGTTGTGCCCCCTGAGTCCAGATTAGGGCTTTGGCTAGCTAGTCATACTACGGACATGAGGTATATGATGGCATTTGACTTAACCGGGTCGGCCAATCGTGGTTAGGTCTAGCCTTTGGGCTGCACAACCCTATTCATGGGGGGAAGCATGACATGGAGCGAGATCCTTAGGGCAGGCATGAGTACAGGCACGAATATATCAGTATGGTGACACTCATGAGCTAAATATGGAAATGGAAATGAAATGAGAATGGAAATTAAAATGGAAATGGAATGAGAATGGGAATGAAAATGAAAATGAAAATGAGAATGAAAATGAGAAATGAATAGCGTGAGTTAATAAAAAATTAAAGCGAGGTGAAACACACCACTTGAGGGCTTACTGAGTAAGGTGAGTGCTCTAATAAGTATCAGTTGTAGCTGAACTCGAGTTAATCGGGCTAGGTTGCAAACGATATGAGGGCAGAGGGAAGCTGCTTGTATGGGCGGGTAAGCTTCCCTATTCTCAGGAACTTCGTTGGTAAATTTGGGTTATATGAATGGTTTTGAAAATGAAAGTAAAAGTTTTTGAAAGCTTATATTGTATATCTATATGATAGTGAATGCAAAATGGTATATTTTTTCAGAAGATACTAATACTGAAGTGCTTATATACTATGATATAATGAATCTCATATTGCCACACATTGTAGATAATTTATTACGTCTCACTAAGATGTGTCTCACCCAATCATTTAAATATTTTAGGAAATCGAGATAGACCCAGTGATAGAGCTTCAAGAGATGCGGAGAACGCCGACAACGTGGTGACATGTATTATTTCCTTTTTGTAGAATAGTGCTATTGTATTGTTTGATTCAGGTGCGACGCACTCCTTTGTGTCTTAGGGATTAGTTAAATTGTGTGGGGTAGAGACTCAGTTCTTAGATGCCAAGTTAGGGGTGGTCACACCAATTGATTCAGTTGTGGTATGCAGTAAGGTGATCAGAGGCTACCCAATGGAGATTCAGGGGAGGATGCTGCCTGCTAACTTGATTGTTTTTTAAGTGCATGGGTTCGACATCATTTTGGGAATGGATTGGCTAGCATCCAGTTATGCGAGCATTGATTGCCACAGGAAGGAGGTAGTGTTCAGACCTCCAAGGGAGCAAAAGTTCAAATTTGTTGGGTCTTGTGTGCGCTCTGCACCACAGATCCTTTCAGCGATTCAGACAAAGAGGTTGCTTCGAGATGGTTGCCAGGGGTATCTTGCATTTGTGAAAGAAGCACCGAAGGAGGAACTTTAGCTAGAGGATATCCCAGTGATAAGGGAGTTCTCAGACATCTTTCTAGAGGACTTACCATGATTGCCTCCTGATCGCGAGGTGGAGTTTGCCATCGATTTGAATCTGAGGACAACACTGCTTTCTAAGGCTCCATACAAAATGGCTCCAGCAGAACTAAAGGAGTTAAAGGAGCAGCTATAGGAACTTCTGGATAGGGGTTTTATCTGGCCGAGCGTATCACCCTAGGGAGTGCCAGTGTTGTTTGTAAAGAAGAAAGATGGGTCGATGAGGATGTGCATCAACTATAGGGAAATTAATAAGGTGACAGTGAAGAACAAGTACTCGTTACCCTGTATAGACGATCTGTTTGACCAGCTAAAGGGCACACAGGTTTTCTCTAAGATCGATCTATGATCCTAGTATCTTCAGTTGAAGGTGAAATCAGAGGATGCACCAAAGACAACTTTCCGTACTAGATATGACCATTACGAATTCTTGGTTATGCCATTCAGTCTGAAAAATGCCCCGGCGACATTCATGGATTTGATGAACAGGGTGTTTTATGAGTACTTAGATCAGTTCGTGGTGGTGTTCATCGATGACATACTGATTTATTCGAGGAGTCTTGCAGAGCATGAAGCTCATTTGAGACTGGTGCTTCAGGTACTCAGAGAGAAGAAATTATTCGCTAAATTCAAGAAATGTGAATTCTGGTTGGAACAGGTTGCATTTCTAAGACATGTAGTGTCTAGGGAAGGAATTTTAGTGGATCTAAGAAAAGTAAAGGCAGTAGTTGATTAGGCGAGACCGAAGAACATGCATGAGGTTAGAAGTTTCTTAGGTCTGGCAGGGTACTATCCCAGGTTTGTCGAGGGTTTTTCTAGACTGCCGGGTCCTCTGACGCAGCTTACGAGGAAGAATCGCAGGTTTGTGTGGACTGGGGAATGCGAGTAGAGTTTTCAAGAATTGAAACAGCGGTTATTCACGGCCCCAGTGTTGACCATTCCATCAGGGGATGGTGGTTATGTGATATATAGTGACGCATCTCAGAAAGGACTCAGGTGTGTCTTGATGCAGTAGGGGAAAGTTATTGCGTATGCTTCTCACCAACTCAAAGATTATTAGAAGAACTACCCTACGCACGACTTGGAGCTGGCAACAGTGGTTTTTGCACTAAAGATCTGGTGGCACTACCTATACGGTGAAAGTTGCGAGATCTTTACTGACCAAAAGAGTCTTAAATACTTTTTCACATAGAAGGAGTTGAATATGAGGCAATGCAATGACTTGAGTTAATAAAGGACTACGATTGTACCATTAGTTACCACCCCAGAAAAGCTAATGTGGTAGTTGATGCGTTGAATCGAAAATCAGTGGGTGCGTCAGTTTCAGTGATTATTGTACAACACCAGATCAGGATGGACCTAAAGAGGTTGGGTATAGAGTTGGTGGACGGGGGTCCACAGGCATTCATTTCCAATTTGATTGTTTAGCCAACCTTATAGGAGAAAATTAAAGCTGCTTAGACGAGAGACGTAGAGTTGATGAAAATTGTGGAGAAGGTACGAAGTGAACCGCAGACTGACTTCAATGTTTCTGAGGATGCAGTTCTTAGATTTCACACCAGGATGTGTGTACCTGATGACGCAGAAATTAAAAAAATGATTTTGGAGGAAGCTCATCACTTTCTCTACACTATTCATCCAGGAAGCACGAAGATGTATAGAGATTTGCGAGAATCGTTCTGGTGGAGTAACATGAAGAGGGAGATTTCCAAATTCGTTGAACAGTTCCTAACATGTTAGCAAGTTAAAGTGGAGCACCAGAGGCTAGTGGGACCACTTTAACCCCTTGATATCCCTAAATGGAAGTGGGAGCATATCTCGATGGATTTTGTATTAGGGTTGCCTTTAGCGGTGCACGGATAAAATGCCATCTGGGTGATAGTGGATCGACTGACAAAGACTGCACACTTCGTTCCGATCAGAGTCAGTTATTCTACGAATAGATGGGCAGAGATATATGTGTAGGAGATTGTACGGCTTCATGACGTCCCGATTTCCATTGTTTTCGATCGAGATCCACGGTTCATCTCTCGAATTTGGAAGAGTTTACAGGAAGCCTTGGGATCTCAACTCACCTTCAGTAGCGCGTTTCACTTGTAAACAGATGGGCAGTCCAAGAGGACCATTCAGATTCTGGAGGATATGCTGTGGGTGTGTGTGCTGGATTTTGGGGATGGTTGGATTCGGTATCTATCGCTGGTGGAGTTTGTGTACAATAACAGTTATCAGGCAAGTATCGAGATGACACCCTATGAGGTTTTGTATGGTCACTGGTGTCGATATCCGTTTTACTGGGATGAGGTAGGCGAGTGGGAAATTTTGAGGCTAGAGCTTGTTCAAAAGACCTCTGCAAAGGTCGAGCTTATCAGGGAGAGGATTAAAGCAGCCTAGAATCGGTAGAAGAGTTATGCGGATACTCGTCGATGGGAGTTAGAGTTTGGGATTGGTGATATAATATTTCTAAGGATTACTCTGATGAAAGGGGTGATGAGGTTTGAGAAGAAAGGTAAGTTGAGCCCTCGATACATTGGGCCATTTGAGATCCTGGAAAGGACTGGTCCAGTTGCCTATCGACTGGCGTTACGCCCAGCATTGTCTTGAGTTCAGGATGTTTTTCACGTATTAGTGTTGAGGAAGTATGTGCTAGATCCTTTGCATGTGATAAGTTATGAATCTTTCGAGATCGGGGATGCTTTGGCTTACAAGGAGGTACCAGTTCAAATTCTGGATCGAAAAATACAAGAACTGCGTATTAAAGACATACCGTTGGTGAAAGTGTTGTGGCGGAATCACGTAGTAGAAGATATTTCTTGGGAGTTAGAAACAAAAATACGTCAGAAATACCCACAACTTTTCAGAGAGGTTTAACTCCAGACAGATTAGTTGGCAACACACGTAAGTGTTAGTTTTATTTGCAGGTCAAGTAAGGTAGGTTTGTTTAGTTTGTTAGTTGTTTATGATTCCGTATATAAGTGGTATAGGGAGAGTTTGGTATGATATTGTAATATCCCAAGATATGGTGTGTAACCACGATATTCCTCCGCTATAAGTAGGGGTATTTAATAAATTTGGGACGAGGTCGTTATGTGGGTGGCTACCGACTTTTCGGTAGAGATGGATTATGAGATAAGGATATGATTTGTAGTAACCTGACCTAAAAATAAATAAATAAATAAATAAAAAATAAATAAATAATGAATAATAAATAAATAAATAAATAAATAATGATAAATAAATAAATAAAGAGATATTTTGGAGGAGATATTTTGGAGAAGATATTTTGAAAGGAGATATTTTGAGATATTTGTATATAAATATCTTGGAGGAGATATTTATTTAGATTACTTAAAGGTTAAGTTAGGTTTTATTCTATAAATTCTCTTATTCTCTCTCTCTCTCTCTCTCTCTCTCTCTCTAGGATTTCGCGCCATCCGTTGCCGGAATCCACGATCCGTCATTACCAGGTGGGTCAGGAGGAGAATCTCTACGTTTATTATGGAACGGATCTTCGTTTGTGGAATTTCAGGATTTTCCATAAAATTGATGTAAGGGTCTGAATTCGGTTTTGGTTCAGTAGATCAGTAGTATTGGAAATTATATTGAAGTATTGTTCATCGATTTTTAGGTTTTAGGGACCCCGAGTCGTTGTTTTCGATCGATTTGTTCGTGTTTCGGTTTCAGGTTTAAGGTAAGGGGAAATTGATTACAACAGTTATTTCGTAAAACTAAATCGCTAAAAAGATAGTTTACATTCATATGATTGATTTGACTACTATTTTACTAAATTTCACCAGGTTGAAATGTTAGCTTTTGTGATTTTACGGTTTTGGTAAAAATATGGGTTTTGGTGTATGGTCTCCAAATGTTTCAGAACTTCTTTATTTGTATTATTATGTGTGTAGGAGATGCTTGAATCCTTTATTTTTATGTAAATGGTGTTTATTGTATTATATACTATATAGCGTATTTTTGTTTAAATTAGTGTGACATGTGGATGAAAATGAACTTGTGAACATTTGATATTATTGATATGGATTATAGGAACGGAGTTCCAAATTGTTAAACTGGAAAATGTTGAAAAATAGGTGTCGGTTATATACCGTGCTAATTATGCAGAAAGGGTAAACCGAGAGGGTGTGTGTTGGTTTATACCAGACATGGATATATGATTTTGTGAAAATACTGGAATTGCACAGGTTATCATGTTTTGTTATAAATTGTATATATAATAAGTGAAACCACAGCTTGCAACTATTGGAGTTGAAAGATACTACCACCTAAGGGGTTGAAAGATACTACCGACTAAGGAGTTGAAAGATACTACCAAACTGAAGTTAAAATACTTCAGGGTAAAGGGATTTATAGTGCCAATACCAACAGGCTCAGATTCCGTTGCCAATGAGTACACTGCAACCACACTCGCTAAGCGGCGTGGGTATAGAGATGGTCGGCTTGCAAGAGTTTGTAATCACTGATGAATAATGGACCAGGGGAGGCAATCAGACTATATATGAGATACATGACAGTGTTTGCACTAACATGACATTGTTAGAGATATCAGTGCACAACCCGTGCCACGGGGTAAAATAGGCATTATTTGTGATACCAAGCTGTTGGTTGTTTTATATTCATATACATGATTTAAAAGCTGATATGGAAAAACGGTATCGTTTATATTAATATATGTGTTGTGCGTCAGTATTGAAAACCTTTGTTTTATATGTATGGATATATGTTTTAAATCGAAATACTCACATGTGGTCACACACTGATTGTAATACTTTCTTCCTTACTGAGAAGTGTCCTACCCCATTATACAACCTCTATTTTCAGGTCCTTCAGGACGTCGGTCCTAGTTGCTAAAGCGACTGGGAGGGTAGTTTTTGGTTTAGTTGTGTAAGTATTCAGTTATGTAATAAACTTAGTTAGAAGCATCTTTTTGGAGGTTGTAAACATTGATTTATGTATTAAGTTGGATGTTTGTGAATTTAAGAATATAGTTGGTAGACTCTGGTATATACCTAGTATAAATCCTGATGGATATTTATGTTTTTTCGTGACATTTATATCCCAGTTTTGTATGATTTACACTCATATGTCCCTATTTAGGGCAGGTTGTTCATGTATGTCTATCAGGTATAGGTTATTATGTATGTAGGTTGGCAACCTGGTTTCGTATAAAGGGTCGGGATGTTACAATTGGTATTAGAGCCCTTAAGCAGTTGGATATGTGATTTAAATCATGCTGCCTGGTTAGGGATATGTTCAGAATTAAGAATTTTATAGTTCTGTAGTCTAGAATATACTAGAGTATAGGACATGGATAAGACCTCGGGTTTTGTTTTGTTTGCCTAGAGACAAAATTCCCTTGGCAGACTTTTATGTTTTTTTAGATCATTCGAAGGGTTTAGAAAATCACGACAATCTATTAATGGTGTTGTTTCCAAGCAGAAGGGTAGGATTTGAGTTAGAATGATGATGTTAAATTAATGGAGTACGTCAATATTGAAAATATGATTTTAGGGGACCGAGTCTGTAGTAAAATAGTATTAGCCGATATTTAGGCTTTTACCGTTATAATGGATTTTCATTTTTGCCTTTCAGGATGGAATCCATGGACATTACTGCCAACATAGGAGGCAGTAGTAATGAGGGTGCTGGCCTTGAGGTTGGCAGTGACTGTACGAGTGTATTATGGGATTTCGCATAGCAGCTTATGGTTGAGGTGGTGCGAACGAATAGGGGGCAGGACCGTCTCACATCTGAGATGGGATGCTCCATTGATCAGTTCACCAGGTTGAAGCCTTCGGTGTTCATAGGAAGTGTAGATCCAGTTCATGCTGAGAATTGGATCCAAGAGATTGAGAAAATCCTGGATGTCTTGAACTACACGGAGAAGCAGAAAGTAACCTTTGCAACGTTCAAGTTATTAGGGGAGGAAGAGAGATGGTGGGTGTCAGTTAAGAAGGTGGAGAAACATCGACCGATACCAGAAGCGATGATGTGGTCTCGTTTCAGAGATCTATTCTTTGAATGGTACTTTCCGGCCACGATCAGAAATGCGAAGATGGAGGAATTTATGAACCTGTCTCAGGAGTTGCTGTCGGTGCAGCAGTATGCTACCAAATTCTAGGAGCTATCCCGATTCGCTCCATTCATCATACCGGATGAAGCGAGGAAGGCCTAGAAGTTTCAGAGGGGTCTGAGGAAGGAGATTCATAGATAGACAGCGATTTTGTAGTTACAAGACTTTGTTACACTAGTCGACAAAGCCACTGAGGCAGAGGAGAGCCTGCTGGAGGGCGTGGAGGTTCAGCTCCCAAAGAAGAGGGCAGCGCCTCCTAGTTCTTCGTTTGGGGCAAGGCAGGGTAACTGGAAGAGGAATAGTGGTGGTACGTTTTAGAACACCGCAGCTTCCCATGGTTGCTCTCTTTGTGGTAGGAAGCACGTTGGTCAGTGTTGGCTGACTACGTGGGCTTGTATGCGGTGTGGTAGGCAGGGACATAAGGCGAGAGAATGTTGCCTGCCAAGAAACAGTGGAACCTCGCAACATTTATACAGAGGAAATACTCAGGCGCAGCGTGGTGGTCAGCAAGGGGGTACAACCCAGGTTAGGATGTATTCTCTGACACCTGGCGATGCAGAGAATGCTGGTGATGTAGTCACAGGTATCATTTACATGTCTTCTCATAAAGCTGTCGTATTATTTGATTATAGGGCAACACATTCTTTTATTTCCCGAGAATTTGTTAAATTGTGTGGATTGGAGGTTCAATTGTTAGATAATGAACTGGTAGTGGCTATGCCATCACGATCAGTATTCGGGTGTAGTAAGGTAGTCTGTGACTTCTCGGTTGAAATTCAGGGAAGGGTAGTACCAGTTGACCTTGTGGCGTTTGATATGTATGGCTTTGATATCATCCTAGGGATGAATTGGCTATCCGCTTTGATATTTAGACTGCTAGGGCAGCAGGAATTTAAGTTCCTAGGATCGTGTGTGCATTTTGCACCACGGATCCTTTCAGCTTTGCAAGCTAGGACGTTACTCTTGATGGGTTGCCAAGGGTATCTGGAATTTGTGAAAGACACGCCGACTCAAGAACATAAGCTGGAGACGAATGCAGTAGTGTGCGAGTTCCTTGATGTGTTTCCAGAGGACTTGCCAGGATTACCTCCAGACCGTGAAGTGGAATTCGCTATAGAGTTAGCTACAGATATGACGGAAAGCTCCATATCACATAACTCTAGCTGAATTAAGAGAGTTGAAAGAACAACTGCAGGAGCTACTAGACAAGGGGTACATTCGACCTAGTGTTTCTCCCTAGGGAGCACCAGTGTTATTTGTGAAGAAGAAGGATGGGTCGATGAGAATGTGCATCGATCACAAACAACTTAACAAGGTAACGATAAAGAATAAATATCCACTACCCAGGATTGATGATCTGTTTGACCAGTTTCAGGGCACGTAGATTTTCTCTAAAATTGATCTACGATATGGGTATCATCAGCTGAAAGGTGAAAGCGGAGGATATTCTGAAGATGGCATTTCGAACCCGGTATGGCCATTATGAATTTATTGTTATGCCTTTTGGTTTGATTAATGCACCTGCAACATTTATGGATCTGATGAACAGGGTCTTTCACGAATATTTAGACCAGTTTGTCGTGGTATTTATTGATGACATCCTAGTGTATTCTAGGAGCACTGCAGAGCATGAAGTTCATTTGAGGTTGGTATTGAAAATGCTTAAGGATAAGAGGTTGTATGTTAAACTAAAGAAGTGCGAGTTCTGGCTGGAACAGATTGCATTTCTAGGGCACGTCGTGTCCAAAGAAGGTGTATCAGTGGATCCAAGTAAGATTGAGGCTGTAGTGGACTGGGCAAGATCGAAAAATGTTCAGGAGGTCAGAAGTTTTCTAGGTCTTGCAGGTTACTATTGACGTTTTGTAGAAAGGTTCTCCAGTTTAGCAGGTCCTTTGACGCGACTTATGAGGAAGAATGTGAGGTACGATTGGACTGAAGAGTGCGAGCTGAGTTTCTAGGAGCTAAAACGACGACTAGTTACTGCTCCAGTCCTGACCATTCCATCCGAGGATGACGGATTTGTTATCTACAATGTCGCCTCTAAAAAGGGTCTTGGTTGTGTTCTAATGTAGCAGGGCAGAGTAATTGCTTACGCTTCTCGTCAACTTAAAGAGTACGAGAAGAACTGGCCGACACATAATATGGAATTAGCAGCGGTGGTGTTTGCATTAAAAATCTGGAGGCATTACTTGTATGGTGAAAGGTGCGAGATTTTTGACGATCATAAAAGTCAGAAGTACTTCTTCACCCAAAAAGAACTAAACATAAGACAACGCAAGTGGCTTGAGTTGATAAAAAACTACGACTGCACTATTAGCTATCACCCAAGAAAGGCTAACGTGGTAGCTGATGCTTTGAGTTGGAAGTCTGTTAATGCGTTGGTCTCAGCAGTGGGGGTTCAACATCAGATCTGTATGGACCTGGAAAGGTTGTGCTTGGAGGTGGTGGAAGGGAATCATCAGGCTGTTTTTGCCAGTTTGGTGGTGCAGCCGACCTTACAGGAGAGGATCCGTGCGGCGCAGAAGGAGGATCTGGAATTAGTTGAGCTTATGGAAGGAGTTCAGAGTGGGTTGAAGCTGGATTTCAGTATCTCCAGTGATGGGATATTGAGATTTCGCACAGGGTTTGTGTACCGAATAATTCTGTAATTAAACGGGTCATTCTGGAAGAGGCACACCGTTCGCTCTACACCGTACATCCTGGTAGTACGAAGATGTACCGTAATTTGAGGGAGTCTTTCTGGTGGTCCAACATGAAAAGAGAGATCGCTTGTTTTGTAGAGCAGTGTTTGATTTGTCAACAAGTCAAAGCAGAGCACTAGAGGCCAGAAAGACCACTTCAGCCACTTGCCATCCCCGAGTGGAAGTGGGAGCACATTTCAATGGATTTTGTGACGAGATTACCTGCAGCGGTGCATGGGCAGAATGCTATATGGGTTGTGGTAGATCGGCTAACGAAAACTGCACATTTCATTCCAATTAGAGTCAGCCATTCTTTGAATAGGTTGGCAGAGTTATACGTGCAGGAGATTGTACGATTCCACGGTGTTCTTGCTTCTATAATCTCAGATCGAGATCCGCAATTTACGTCTTGATTCTGGAAGAGTCTACAGGATGCCTTGGGATCACAATTAACGTTCATTACACCTTTCCACCCGCAGACGGATGGACAGTCTGAGAGGACTATTCAGACGTTAGAGGATATGTTGCGAGCTTGTGTGCTGCACTTTGGTGATAATTGGATACGGTATCTACCACTTGTCAAGTTTGCATATAATAACAGTTACCGGGCTAGCATTGAGATGGCACTTTATGAGGCATTGTATGGTCGCCGGTGTCAATCTCTGTTATTCTGGGACTAGGTTGGTGAGCGGCGGATACTAGGTCCAGAATTGGTTCAGCAGGCCTCTGCAAGGTCGAGTTGATTAGGGAGAGAATTAAGGCAGCTCAGAGTCGGCAGAAGAGTTATGCTGATACTTGTCGACGGGATCTGGAATTTGAGGTAGGAGATATGGTGTTTCTAAGGATCGCTTCGACGAAAGGGGTGATGAGGTTCGGAAAGAAAGGGAAGCTAAGTCCTCGATATATCAAGCCTTTTGAAATCTTGGAAAGGATAGGTTCGGTTGCTTATCGAGTGGCTTTACCTCCAAAACTATCTTGAGTCCATGATGTGTTTCACGTCTCATTGCTAAGGAAGTATGCGTCGAATCCTTTGCACGTGCTGAGTTACGAACCTCTAGAGATCAGTGATGCTTTATCATATGAGGAGGTACCAGTACTGATATTAGATTGGAAAGTTCAGAAGTTACGGACTAGGGAAATACCGCTAATGAATGTATTATGGCGTAACCATACAGTGGAGGAAACTTCATGAGAGTTAGAGTCAAAGATATGCCAGAAGTACCCGCAGTTATTTTCTAATGGTACGTAGTTATGTATAGTAGTATAGGTGGTATGGTCTTCGGGAGAGTTTTGTGTGTGTGTGTAATCTTCCGACGCATAGCATTGTAACCATGATATTCCTCCGCCATAAGTAAGGGTAGACAATAAATTCGGGCTAGAGCTACTTTGTGGGTGGTTGCCGACTTTTCTGTAGGTCTCCGACATAAGGTAGAGTATGCTTGGTGTTAGTTGGTGAATTTCGGGGATGAAATTCTTATAAGGAGGGGAGATTGTAGTAACCCGACCAAAAAAGAAAAATAAATAAATAAAAAATAATAAATAATAAATAAATAAATAATGAATAATAAATAAATAAATAAATAAAAAGATATTTTGGAGGAGATATTTTGGAGAAGATATTTTGAAAGGAGATATTTTGAGATATTTGTATATAAATATCTTGGAGGAGATATTTATTTAGATTACTTAAAGGTTAAGTTAGGTTTTATTCTATAAATTCTCTCATTCTCTCACTCTTTAGGATTTCGTGCCATCCATTGCTGGAATCCATGATCCGTCGTTACCACGTGGGTCAGGAGGAGAATCTCTACGTTTATTGTGGAATGAATCTTCGTTTGTGGAATTTCAAGATTTTCCCTAAAATCGATATAAGGGTCTGAATTCGGTTTCGGTTTGGTAGATCGGTAGTATAGGAAATTATATTGAAGTATTGTTCATCGGTTTTTAGGTTTTGGAGACCCCGAGTCGTTGTTTTCGATCGGTTCGTTCGTGTTTCAGTTTCAAGTTTAAGGTAAGGGGAAGTTGATTACAACAGTTATTTCGTAAAACTAAACTGCTAAAAAGATAGTTTACATTCATATGATTGATTTGACTGCTATTTTACTAAATTTCATCGGGTTGAAATGCTGGATTTCGTGATTTTATGGTTTCGGTAAAAGTACAGGTTTTGGCGTATGGTCTCCAAATGTTTCAAAACTTCTTTATTTGTACTATTATGTATGTAGGAGATGCTTGAATCCCTTATTTTTATGTAAATGGTGTTTATTGTATTATATACTATATAGCGGATTTTTGTTTAAATTAGTGTGACATGTGGATGAAAATGAACTTGTGAACATTTGATATTATTGATATGGATTATGGGAATGGAGTTCCAAATTGTTAAATTAGAAAATGTTGAAAAACAGGTGCCGGTTATATACAGTGCTAATTATGCAGAAAGGTTAAACCGAGAGGGTGTATGTCGGTTTATACCTGATATGGATATATGATTTTGTGAAAATACTGGAATTGCACAGGTTATCATGTTTTGTTATAAATTGTATATATGATAAGTGGAACCACAACTTGCAACTATTGGAGTTGAAAGATACTACCACCTAATGGTTTGAAAGATACTGCCAACTAAGGAGTTGAAAGATACTACCAAACTGAAGTTAAAATACTTCAAGGTAAAGGGATTTATAGTCTCGATACCAAGAGGCTCGGATTCCGTTGCCAATGAGTACAGTGCAACCACACACGCTAAGCGGTGTGGGTACAGAGATAGTCGGCTTGCAAGAGTTTGTAATCACTGATGAATAATGGACCAGGGGAGGCAATCAGACTATATATGAGATACATGACAGTGCCTGCACTAACAGGGCATTGTTAGAGATATCAGTGCACAACCTGTGCCACAGGGTAAAATAGGCATTATTTGTGATACCAGGCTGTTGGTCGTTTTATATTCATATACATGATTTAAAAGCTGATATGGAAAAACGGTATTGTTTATATTGATATATGTGTTGTGCTTCAGTATTGAAAACCTTTGTTTTATATGTATGGATATATGTTTTAAATTGAAATACTCACATGTGGTCACATACTGATTGTAATATTTTCTTCCTTACTGAGAAGTGTCTTACCCCTTAAACAACCTTTATTTTCAGGTCCTTCAGGACGTCAGTCCTAGTTGCTAGAGCAACTGGGATGGTGGTTTTTGGTTTAGTTGTGTAAGTATTCAGTTATGTAATAAACTTATTTAGAAGCATCTTTTTGGAGGTTGTAAACATTGATTTATGTATTAAGTTGGATGTTTGTGAATTTAAGAATATAGTTGGTAGACTCTGGTATATACCTAGTATAAATCCCGATGGATATTTATGTTTTTTCGCGACATTTATATCCCAGTTTTGTATGATTTACACGCATATGTCCCTGTTTAGGGCGGGTTGTTCATGTATGCCTATTAGGTACAGGTTATTATGTATGTAGGTTGGCAACCTGAGTCCGTATAAAGGGCCGGGACGTTACATGATAGGTATCAGTTAGCAATTTTGAGGATGAAATTTTTATAAGGGGGGAGATTGTAAGAACCCGAACCCAAAAAAATAAGGAAATAAATAAAGAAAATGAAAAAGGGAAAATATTCAAGCCAAGCAGCAGTTTGTTGATGAATCCCCTGATTTCGTCAATGAATGCCCTTCTGTGGTTTGTTAACGAAGTTCAGGTGTCGTCGATGAAGAAATATCGAAAGTAATTTTAGTCTTAGGGTTCATTGATGAATGTCCTTCTGCAATTTGTTGACGAAGGCTCCATTTCGTCAACGAATGTGACCAGGTTAACTGCCTATAAATTGATTTTTTCATTACTTCTTCATTAAGAAATCTAAAAACCTCTCTCTCTCTCTCTCTCTCTCTCTCTCTCTCTCTCTAAACCATGCCCCACCCTTTCTCTCTCTACGATATCTCTCCATTCGTCGCCTGAATCGACGATCGGAAGTTACCATGAGGATATAGGGGAGTTTATTTACAAGTCTAGCGGAGTGGATTTTTGAACGAGGTCTTTCCGAGCATCACCCCAAAGTTAAGGTAAGGGTAGAAATGGGCTATTTGGCCAGCATTTAACTGTTTAAATGGGGATGCATGGGCTTGGGTGTGTTTAATGATTATTATTCTGATGTGTAGTGGTTTGAATTGCAAAAATGTGTTTTCAGGGTTTTGAGCTCCGTATCGCCGTAAGGTGGGGCTTTAGGAGTGTCGTAGGAACTCTCTCAGTAAATAGGTAAGGGGATTAAGTTAAGCCAGGATTTTTATTAAATATGAACTAATTTAACTGTTATATATTTATTTAATTATGAGTTCAAAGATTATTTTGAAAACCAACCATTCAACAAGGATTTTACAAACCTAGGATATACGGTATGGTATTTTGAATAATATGAATGGTGGAAAATATGATTTATCTCACGAACTAAAAATATAGTGTTTTCTTGGTTGTGTCCTGGATCATGTTTGAATATTGAAATTGTGTGGCAAGTGAATAAATTTACATGGTTTATTGTAGCACCCCGAGCCCCATGTGGCGAGTTGGGGCCTTACAGTAACGACTTCTACTCCACCCATTTAAGTAATCAAAGATAGTGTAATCCTTAGGGGGTATGCCCACGGTGGTGATGTAGGCTGGTTTGGCCGAATTTCGATAACAAATATCGTGTGTCGCTCTCTCCTTATCTCATTTAATTTATGCACTTTAAATTTAGCATGTGTATGCTTGTTCATTTATGGTTATAACAAATTGCATGCACACATATATTTTAAATGAGATACACGTGTATGTTTGCACATATTGTTTATTTAGTTTTTACATACAATACCATAATTAAAATAGGATATGCTATGTGGTGAATCGACGTAAATGTTTAATTTACCCAAAATATTTTTAAAACCTAATTCACCCCCCTCTTGGGGTCACACCAATTCCAATAACGTGTATGTGGACTCGTCGACTAGCGGTCTCGAGCCTAGCATCCTAACGGGCAGAAAACAACTAGTTTTGGTTAGGGATTGCTCCCAATGGTTAGTTAACAGCTATTAGGGGCTTTGGGCTATAAATACAAGTTCCTAAACTTGTTTAGCAGGGTTTTTGATTATTTTTTATCATATTTGTGAAAAATATCTTTAAATCCAAAAACCTAGCACATTGCACCTTGCATATAGTTCATATTCACAAAGTGCTCAAACTCTTTTGTCATCTAAATCTTGTTTGAATCATTTCTTGAGAAAGTTGTGAGAGGTTTGAGTTGTAAATCATATTTTCTCATTGTAAGGAGCATTCTTTGTAATCTTCCATCTTTTTGTGATTCTTTGTGAACCAAGTTGTAAGGTTCTTTGTGAATCGAATCGGTAAAGGCTCTTTGTGAGTGGTAGTGTTGGAATTGGTGTATTCCTAAGGGGGGGGGGGTGAATTGGAATTTTAAAAACTTCTTCTTAGGTTTAACAAGATATTAGTAATACACAACCTAGGGTCTTTCTAATCATGTACCGATTGCGTAGATAACGATATGCTGAAATTAAATCATGCACAACATTCATAATATATTAAATATAACATACATGTGCAGGAATATAAAGTGCTGGAAATTAAAGTAGACACACGATATGTTATCGAGGTTTGATCAATACTGCCTATGTCCCCGCCTCAGCTCGCAAGCCCGATGATTACCACTATTGCTCACTTAACGGGTGGAGCGGCACCGTTTACAACCAGGTCAAATTAAAGCAGGGCTGACCTGAATCTTTACAATCAATTCTTTCATGATGGATTAATGCCCCCTCAGGCCACGCCTGGAATACAACCAATTTAGAATACAAAGTGTATACAAAATGAGTGCTTCTCCAACAAGCAGATTTGTACTAATATCAATCAATGCACATCAACAAGATAGAAACTATAAGCTCAGTGCAATACATGTGCAATAGCACTCAATCTAAAATTAATATGCAATCAAGTCCAAGAGTGTATAATTAATCTATCTTTGAAACTATGTATTAGAATTAAGCAATTACAACTAGGGTTTCAAAGAGTTCCAATTAGAGTATTCAAATTATCTCAAAATATTAGGTCAAGAGATATTTGAAGTATAAGCTTGTCAAAAATAATTTTATCACAATCAAAATGCAGGCCTCGGAGTCTTGCAATACAAAATCCAAGGCTCACAAGCTTCAAAGTTTTCCCCACACAATGAAGTTATTAAATAAATCCGCCGGGGGGGGGGGGGACTTAGACAAAAACTCTCAATAGAAAATCAATGTATCAACAAAACCAATGAGAGTTTGAGCAAGTAGAATCAATGTAAAATCACTTAAGGCACTCTCACCAAACTAGATTTTGCAAAGGAATAACAATGGGGAGTGTATAGGCTTTGTTTTTGGAAGAAAGAGCTTTGAAAAATTTTAGAGAATTTTCTCTTAATCAAAATGCTAATCAATTATTAATTTGAGCAAATGAGGCCGTATATATAGACATTCCACAAATTATGATCGTTGGGGACACCAGGGGAATTATTAAATTTGTTTTAAATGCGTTTAATAAAATTAACCCTATTTTACCCCAATTAACAACGGTAAAAATTAGGCCAACCCGAGAGTTTCGGTGGACCGAGCCATAGGTTCGGTTGTCCAAACAGACATATGAGAAAAAGTGATTTTTGTATGTTTGGGTGCCTGAAAATGAGTTCGGTCTGTTGGCCAAGGCGATTTTCAGAATGTCCGATGTTTGGTCGCTTGGTCTTAAGTTCGGTCTACCGAACTTGCATGTTCGATCGCCCGAGGGTATTTTGAACGTGAAGTTCAGGCGCCTGAGTTGTTAGAAAAGTCCTTAATAGGAGTTCAGTCGACCGTGAACACTAAGTTCATTTCGGTTCGATCGCCTGAAGTTAGGTCAACTATTTGACTTTCCCTACGTTCGGTTGACCGAGGCGTTTTCAATGCCAAGGTTCGGTCACCCGAAGTCAGATCAAATTAAAACCTAAGTCATATTTTTAGACCATAAGATACCCCTGATTGCATATATGATAGTAGGGATAATCCTAAGTGCTTGTGTAAGGACATAGGGTCAGAATGGCCTAGGCTTTTTAAGTACGTCTAAAAACCTAGCGTCGGTCGATCGAAGGTCGACCGAACTCTTGTCTAAGGTCATTTGAGCTTTATAGTACCTATCATGCATGACATGCATTAGTAATTACAAACCTTTGGAATTATAATTACATACCCGAAAGAATGAAATATAAATTACAACAATTTAAACACTTTGTCTTCATCATTTTCTTCAAGTCACCATACGCACCATATAATCTTGCCCATTTAAGTAAGATTGATCCTGCACACAAATTTAGGACAAACGTTAAATACTAAGGTATTTGTCATAATCAAAATGGGATATGACCAATAAGGTCAATAGGTAGGGATTTGTTCCTAAGTTTGTAAGGCTTGCTTCATCGAGGAAGGAGCGATTATAGTGGATTGTGGAATTCTTTGCTTGTTGCTAAGGCATGGATGTAGACTGGGTGCCGAACCACATTAAAAACTCAATGTTAAGCTTCTCTCTCCCCACTCTTTATTGTTTATCTTGTGCATGATTTGAATTACATATATTGTGATATAATTGCTTGAATCTTGCCAAGTATTTTGTTTTGTAGAGAGAATTTCTTAATATGCGAAAAGAGTCATTCACCCTCCCTTTAACTCTATGTTGCATATCCGCTGCGTGACAAACGCACATACTCTAGGGCTACGACATCTAACACATACCATTCATAGAATGTGTGTGTAGGGGGTGCTAATGCATTTTCCTCATATAATTATACACTTAATTGTAGCTCACAATCCTAGTTTTAGTAAAAACAGACTAAAACTATTGGTTTCTCTATATAGACTAATCAACGAGTCGTAACTAGGTGAACTAAATGCATATAGGAAAATAATAGGTTAATGACAACTCCTTGAACCATCAATATTATTATCACCTCTCACTATTCCGGATCCCTTCTATGGGGACGTTGCGATAATACTAATTAATAGAATCTTTAAATGATTATATTTTGTATCTTATAATTATTTAGACAACATTTCAAAGTATTATATATTGAAATTATCTTCCTAATTTATTCATATAAATTTTATATTATTATAAAGTTATATATTTGATTCATTAAAATTCAGATGTTAGTATTGTTGCTAAAATATATGTTGACAATATGTGAATAAAAAAATTTCTAAATTAAACATATATGATTTATATTAAAATCAATGTTATACTTTAATAAATATAAATTGCAAAGTCATTAAAGTGCTATGGCTAAAATTATAAAAATTCAACCTCTTTATCAATTGCACCGTTTACAATAACATTAAATTTTAATTCATTGTTAAAAAAAAATTTACCAAATGTAAGTAGACTTTAATTACATATATATTTAATAATAATATATACTATTGAGATATTATATTTATTTAAAAATACTTGAATAGAATGTGTAGAACGAAGTCCCCCCCCCCCCCCAAAATTTTCAATTAAAATTATCATTTGATCTTAGATGTATAAATGTATTTTATTTTCTAATAAATTATCCCGCCGCAAAGCACATGCCTCTATCAATTTAATATTATTTTAGAATAAGAATAAAAGTATTCTTAAGTTGTGTATCAAAAAAAATAATGACATGCATAAAATTCTTATAGTTCAAAAATTAACCTATTGAGAATAAATACTATAAATTTAATTTTATGTGATTCTTTTTTGGAATAATATTTGGCTTTTATTTTTAAAAGATCATGAAGGCACATTAATTTTAAAAAATTATTTGCATTATTCATACTCTTATATATAGTATAAATTAAACTAAATGTGAATATATGAAAATAATATACATTTTATTTCAATTGCACAGGGGCTTTATCATTTTGAAATTTGAAAAATATTAGAGAAAAAATAAAAATTTAAAGGACTGTTTGTTTATTAAAGAAAATAAGAAAAAAAATAAATAAAATATATATCATATCAATTAACAAAAAATTAATTTTACAGATCTCTAATATTTTTTTTCTTAATTATTTTCTTTTTCTTCTTTTTCCCTAAACAAAATTCTTATTCCAATGCAACCTAAATTTTCATATTTAAGTTACAACAAGTCTATTGAATTTTTAAGGATCTCAACCAAATTAAAATTGAAACTTTAAAGATTTAACTTTCAACTTAGGTTTAGAAAGTGAACTGTATGGGTCATCATAATAAATAGAAAACAGTTGAATAATAAATAAATAAATAAATAAATAATTAATTAATTAATATAAGTCATCATGATGGGAAGGGAGTAAGTACATGGCGCCATTGAAATTAAAATTTGTATTTATAATAGCATTGCATTCGCTGGGCAGTCACAAATTTGTCCATGCAAATTAAGTGCTACCTACCTACGGGGCCACGCCTAACTGGAGCATGCATGTATTTTGATTCGGGCGGTGGGTTTTCACTTTTCATTCACTCTTTTCCACGAAAGTCTGCCCATCTCTACTTACTGCAACCTTTGGTCAACGTTGATCAAGTTGCTGCCCAGCTTGCGGAGCTTTTCTTTTGAATTTTTCCTTTTAATTCATTCATTCATTCATTAGAATAAGGTGTGAGAAAATTAAAATAGATAAAAAAAATTTAGGAGGAAACTGTTAACATAATTTTTTTGTAACCCATATATTTTTGTATCTGTACTGTGTCCATTAAACAGATTCATTATATATTTATGTCACTCTTGTATGATCGGTTCAAGCATTAATTAATATAATATTTTTTAAAAAAGTAATTGCTAGCAGATTAGCATGACCTTGGTTCCAAGTAATTTTAGGTGGTAGTTGAAAATTGAAAATACATAGCAGAAAATATTGAAAAGGCATACCACCTATGAGAGAGAGAGAGAGAGAGAGAGATGCAAATGACTAGTAATTACTAAGCTGATTTTTGTAATACAAGCTGAAACGATAATTAAGTACTCTGCCAAATATTATTGAGGAATTTTTCAGAGGCATTTCCTATTGCTCTAGAGCTGAAAAAGCACTATGCAGAATGTGTCTGCCAGTACTGGTTTTTCCAACAGCTTTTTTCCTCTTTACTTTTGGATTTCTTTCTTTTATACTTTCCATCAGCTTTCTACCATTGCAAGCAGCCTCCACCCCCCCCCCCCCCCCCCCCACCAGTTAACAAAAAGCATTTCACGACCTTAATTGTGAGATATATATATAAGATTACGACACTATAATATTTTATTACAATGACTACACGGAAGACATGCATGCGTACTTAACATGCATGCAACGTCTACCATATATATTAATTTAACTAGGGATGTCCACCTCCACCGCCGGCTCCACCGCCAAACCCCCCACCACCTCCTCCGCCAAATCCCCCTCCCCCACCATAGCCTCCACCACCCCCAAAACCACCACCTTTACCTACTCCGCCACCAAATCCACCGCCTTTGCCAAAGCCCCCGCCACCCCCAATTCCACCGCCTTTTCCTATACCACCACCAATGCCACCGCCCTTGCCAATTCCACCACCAATGCCACCACCTTTGCCAAAGCCCCCGCCACCCCCAATTCCACCGCCTTTTCCTACACCACCACCAATGCCACCGCCCTTGCCAATTCCACCACCAATGCCACCGCCCTTGCCAATTCCACCACCAATGCCACCGCCTTTGCCTATCCCGCCACCAATGCCACCGCCTTTGCCTATCCCGCCACCAATTCCGCCACCTTTCCCAAACCCTCCACCGTGTCCACCCCCTATTCCTCCACCCTTTCCGAATCCTCCGTCATGAGGTCCATGACCCTTTCCAAATCCACCACCGGCTCCTCCTCCAGCTCCGCCACCCTTGCCAATGCCACCGCCTAGTCCACCACCCTTTCCAAACCCACCACCGGCACCACCTCCAATTCCACCACCTTTACCGATTCCACCGCCGGCTCCTCCTCCAAGTCCGCCGCCCTTACCAATGCCACCACCCAGTCCACCACCCTTACCGATTCCACCGCCGGCTCCTCCTCCAAGTCCACCGCCCTTGCCAATGCCACCACCCTTACCGATTCCACCGCCGGCTCCTCCTCCAAGTCCGCCGCCCTTGCCAATGCCACCACCTAGTCCACCGCCCTTCCCAATTCCCCCTCCAATCCCATGCCCACCACCAGCACCGCCTCCAAACCCACCACCGCCTCCAAAGCCACCACCACCGCCACCACCAGCGCCCCCTCCGAACCCGCCGCCACCACCAGCTCCACCTCCGAAACCGCCACCGCCCCCAAAACCGCCCCCAAATCCACCTTGCTTCTCCTCATCACGCCTCGCACTCACTACATTTCTAGCAACCACATTCAGTACAAGAACATGAAAACAGATGAAGAAAGATAAAAGCACAAGAACTCTGCGAGAGGCAGGCAACATTTTGGAGGAATGTACGTTGAGGCAGTGAGAGGTTGTTTGTCAAGGTTTTAGCTGCAGGAAGAGTTCATATATAGAGCCATTTTGATCGAGCTGTAATAAAGAGCTTCAACTACTTCCTGCAGGCACAATTAACGTTCACGTGTTTGGTCATCCGTATCTTTAATGGCAATTTTTCCTTTTCACAAAAGGAAGCCTCGGCTTCCGATGATCGTTAGATCTGAACTAGACGTACCCTTTGTTTTACTTCCACGCACAAGGCTAGGCTGCGTTGGCTGTTTCACTTCATGAGCATCCCCTGATCCACTCCCTCTCTTTGACCATTTTACGTCAAAGAGGGCTTCGTATGCGTGTTTCACAATTTTCAAATTTTTATTTTTATCTTTATCTAAGAAAAGAATAAAACTTATGAAATAATGAAAATCGTATAAGTAATGCATGGAAATTATAAGAATATTTTAGAAAATTTAAAAGTAAAATTATTTTGAAAAATTATTAACTAGGAAATGTAGTTAGTTGCACAATAAAAATATTATATAAGTATTCCCTCAGCTTTTTTTCTTTTCTTTTCTTTTCTTTTCTTTGCTCCCGTGAACATGGAGAATTAAAACTGAAAATTTTTATTCAAAACCCTGCTAACTTTATTGTCCCCCACAAATCCTCAGCTGACTGTCCCCACTAATCAGTAATTACGGAGGATTAGGCTCTTCCATGTTCCTCTCTGTCTATTTA
This sequence comes from Malania oleifera, assembly GCF_029873635.1. NCBI lineage: Eukaryota > Viridiplantae > Streptophyta > Magnoliopsida > Santalales > Ximeniaceae > Malania > Malania oleifera. The sequence continues at coordinate 36,387,505 of NC_080419.1, read as the reverse complement.
TTGTCTAATACCGATTACCGATCCACGGCGCAGGTCTACCTATCATCAGTATTGCGTTCAGACAACAAACAACCATGCGGCTTGTGTTTAGACAGCAAACATAAGGCGTATGGAAAGATTAATTGTCAGGTTGTGTGTATATATTTTTTGCTTAGGTGTAGTGTTTAGGGTGTATATTTTGGAGGATTTGAATTTGTGTGCATTTGAAAGAAACATATTGATCGTATTTTTAGAAAAACCATGTTTTCAAATTTAGATAAAATGTAATATAAAACTGTATACAAATTTATCCAAATTTACTTAAATCAAAATTGAAGATCTGAAATTCATACTCTCAAATGTAGTCTTAATATAAATTTGTGTTACTCTGTCCAAATCTATGCAATTCAAATTCGACAGATGTAAGGTTAGCATATTTACATGAGATCTTATGTAGTGAAAAAGTTCGGGAAATACTTTGTCCTATTTAATATCATATTAGCTACTTCATTGATTTAATACTAAAGGGAAAAGATGACTTCTTTAAATTTGAAAAATATTAAAAAAAAATAAAAATATAAAAGAATGTTGTACATGTTCATTGATTGTCAAAAAAGTTAAATATATAACAAGTTAATATATAAAATTTTCATTTCACATGTCATTCATTCAATTTTGATTTTTCCTAATCATATTTGAACAAAAATTATTATTCTTATTAATTTCATATAGAGAAAAAATTTTTTTTTTCGCTTGTTTTTACTTTAATTTCTTTACTCAAACAAATCCTTATCAAACTACATTAGTAATTTTATTTTACTAAAATAAGTTTAAAAACCAAAAACACTTTACAGCTTGTTGTGGAATAAAATCGGCGGTGACTAGCGAGATTGCTTTCAAACCTCCATTGACCTGAAAAGGATGAAAGGAAAAAGACTTGAAGGACCCGGGGTGTACTCCGAGAGATCATTCTAATGCCTAAGTAAGGGGAATGTTTCAAAGAGGCTAAATGCAATAGTAAGAGTGAGTGTTATAATTATTCCCTCAGAACCGAGGCATACCGTACTTCGAATAGCTCATGCCCTCATTTTAAATCATCAGGATCGGAAAATCAAGAAAATACGGTGCAAAATATACTCTTGGGGTTTTTGAAATTTGTAGGGTTTTTATAAGTGTGAAAATAATATTTCGAGAGGTTTCGAGGATGAAAAGAGTGCCAAAAAAATGATTTTCAAGTCTCAAAATATTTTTATGATTTTTCTTTGTTTTTCTGAGTTTTTTTTTAAAAAATTTCTTCAAAATTTTCCAAACTTTGAAATAACAAAAAGACAATTAAAGAAAAATAATGAAAATCAAGTCCCAAAGATATATATTTTTTTAAATTTTCGCTTGAGTTTTCTAAATTTTTTATGAATTATCCTAAGTTCAAAAACAATTTTTAATCTAAAAAATATTTTTGTGAAATTTAATAATTTTTATTTTTATTTTTTCGTGATTTTTAACATAAGAATTATTTTAAGAAGGAAAAAGTAATGAGAACTAGCTTAGAAATATTCATAGAATTTTTCTCATTTTTTCCTGACTTTTTGTAATTTTTCTGAATTTTTATGTTTTTTTTTTTTTTTTTTTTTCTGAATTTTCTATGAATTATTTAAAGTTTAAATAATAATAGGCTGAACTGATTTCCCATCAGTTCAGAAGACCAAACCGGTTCGAAGAAGAACCGATAAAAAATGGGTGTTGGTCAACCGTTTTAGGTCCGGTCAAGGCCACATGTCGGTGCTTAATTGGAGGGTCAATGAAGACTTGGATGGGCTATGTGGCACCATTGTGGCCACTGACACAAGGTCAATCTGACAGCTGTGGGGAAGTAAGCATGTTTCTGTGTGCATGGGAAACAGGTGACCATGTGTCGCTCAACGGATGGGGGAGTGGAGCTCGAGGGGGCACCTATCCCGAGGTGATCGCAGTCGTTAATGAAATGTAGAGATCTGACAGTGGAGGCTTGTACACACATGGATCGATGTCATGGTTTCTTCTGGAGCGTAGATAGGAGACTTAGATCGAACGATCATGAAGGTAGCCGCGTATCCTTGCAATCGAACGGGCGGCCATGTGCCACGTGTTCAAATCTCACGGTGACATGGCTTAATTAAGATACTTAAGCTAAAATTTTTGTTCCTTTTCATTTTTCACTCTTCGATTTTGCAGCATCCCTCTCTCTCTCTCTTCCTCTCGTCCTCTCCTTTGAGGGTTCACAGAAACCCTAACCCTGCGATTCCCTTTTTGCTCTTACTCACCTTTGATCTCTCACCTCTAATCTGTTCTTCTGCATAACCCTAGAACTTAGAAATCCTAGCTTCCCATTTTCTCTTCTCCCTCAATTCTTTTCCTTGAGAATGAAACCTCAGGGTTTCATCTACCCTCTTCTCTCCTAGCCCCTCCCTCTTTCTTCACTCAATCTTCTCTACATCTTGTGCGAACTGAAAGCCCTAACATGCAGACGCCTTTCTCTCTTCGATCTTTCTTTTCCTCAAACCTCTCCTTCCTCAAACCTGCCGAACTCTCTCTGTTCTTTCAACTGAGAACTCCCCGAAAGCCTTACCCTTATCTGTATCTTGTTTTTGACTCTTTGGTCCAATCCTTTTGAGGACCTTTATTGTTCTTCCCCTATATGCTGAATAAAAAGCCCGATCTCTGTGAAAATGGTATTCGGCCATTACCCGAGGGGTGCTTTGGGATGAGCGATCTGAGACTCAAAGGGAGTATTCTTTCAAAGCTCACCCAACAGATAAGTTTCTTTCTTCCCTAACGTTTTATTTTTATTTTTGTTTTTTGTTATTTTTTTGTTTTGAAATCTGATGAGCATGTGCGTGATTTGTGGATGCTGTTGATTTGTGGGTTAGGTAATCTTAGGGCTTTTACTTGGTTGAGGCAAGGTTGAAGACGAGTTAACTCGTCTTAACCCGGTGGGTGGACATAGGGGTTGACTCGCATGAGTCAACCTAGAGGGGGGTGTGGTGACTCGGGTGAAGTGAGCCACATGAGCTCTGTCACATGCCGGGCTTTGGTCATGTGTGGGTTTTAATTGAGATTGGACCAGGGTGTTTTAAAATTCAAAAGGGCCTAGGCGTTGTTAAAACTGGGTTAGGTCGGGGTGTTCTAAAAATTAGGCTTGGCTTAAGATATTTTAGTGGGCTGGTTTTTTTTTTTAATGGGAATTGGGTCTATTTTAAAAATACAGGTGGGCTTGGGTCTATTTTTAGAAAAATGGGCTTTGATTTAAAATTTCCAAATTGGCTTCGGGTTGTTTGCTAAAAGGGTTAGGGGTTGGTTTTAAAATGTGAACTGGGTCGAGTGATTTTAAATTGGGCTGGTTGTTTTAAAAACAAGTGGGCTCGGTTTTAAAAACATAGATGGGCTTGGATTTTGTTAAAAATGGGCTGCGGGCTAAAGTTTTAAAATGGGATGTAGGTCAAGGTTTAAAATGAGCTGTGGGTCAAGGTTTAAAATGGCTGCAAGTCAAGGTTTAAAACATGGAATGGGCTTGAATGTTAGTTTCAGTTGGGCCTCAGGTTGAATTCAAAACAAAGGTGGGCTTGGTAAAGGCTCAATTCGGGTCGTTCAAATCCGAGTGCAGGTCGGGTAAGGGTTCTAGTTCTGAGTATCAAGTGGGTGTTGGGAGATTGGGGAGTGATTTGATTCTGAACCCGAGTTCGAGTTCGAGTTTGAGCTTTGTTGAACCCAAGCTTAGGTTCACATATGAACCTGAGACTTGAGAAGATTTGAAACCTGCATTCAAACTTCACATATAACATAGTTCAAACAGAAAAGGGTGTTCAATTCTCCTTTTACCTTAAACTTGCTTCTCCTCTGGTCTTCTCCCTTTTACGTTTGTCTGGTGTTTGGTATTCTGAATTAGCTTTCTGCTTTTGTTGAATTCCAATTGTAGCTTTGAGCTTTGACTTCTATAGATATTTTCTCCCTTCTTTCTCAGTTTCTATAGAGCTCTTTTGCCATTCTCCTTTCTCCCTCTCTTAATTTCTGCTAAATTTCACTACTATAACCATCTTAGTAACTCTTTTTTTTTTTTTTTTCTACAGAGTTTTTCTATGCTTTCTTAATGGTCTGTGCTACTGTGCGAGCTGGCTTAGGGGCATGATCGGCGCCAATTTTCCCCTCTAACAGAATTCCCCTCCACCTAGCAAGGAATATTTTCGTTTAACAAACTGCACATGTGAATTTCATCTTTTTGAATTTCCTTTGTAAACTAAATGTGTTATTTCTCTCTTTTGCGCGTAAGTGAACATGGGGGATGTGTCTAGTTTGGCCAGGTGGCAGCTTAGGAGTGGATGGCTTGGAGTTTTCTCTTTTTCCTTTTGTTTTTGTAATATTCTGAATGTACCCCTGTATGGTCTGCACTGCAACACTTGTTTGTACCATTTCCCATTTTTTGTACTTTTCATTTTCTTGTATGTATTTTCACTTTTCCGTATCTACATTTCTCTGTGCTTGGTAGCATGTGCTACCCTCACCAGTTCTTGGGACACGTGCCCACCCCTTTTCTAAATAAAATGTAACCTCGTGTACTTTTCAATTAAAAACAAAATCCCTAATGACTAGTCTTGACTTGGTAAGCCCACGGTTAACAAAAATGACCTTAAGTCTTTAACCAAAGTACCTAGTTTTGAAATTAAAAGTCTAAATATCAAAATTTGAAAAACCTAATAAAAATTTGAAGGACCTAATCCAAGACCTAAAAACTCGACTTGAAATTGAAAAAAACCCATCTCCAAAATGAAAAGAATAAAAGGACTCAATTTAAGGACCTCAACTAAAAATTGAAATTAAAATTTATCCAAAGTATTAGGACTTATTTTGAAAAACGAAATTGAATTTAAAATCAAAAGGGCTCAATTTAAGAATGACCGACATCTAAACTTGACTTTGAAAATACACAGCTTTACTATGCCAGGTCTTCTAAAAAAGGTTTGGTAAAAATTAGGGTGTCTACACTTGTCTCTCTTTATAGGCAATGTTGCTTAAAACTAACAGTGGAGGTTGCTCCTTTGTTATTTTTTAGAGTAACATAACTATAAAGATAAAAGACGCCAATTTTTACCAGGTCAAAGCACATGTTTCAAATAATCAAGCTTTTGATCAACGGGATGAAACAATTTTTCTAGAATATGTCTATGTTGCTAGAAATGATCAATTGGGCGTCGAATATCGAATTCCATGGTGTATTGGACTCGTACTGGATTTGAGAATCCGAGTACTGTAGCAATTGGGCATGTCTCGTATCGGGCATGGGAACTTGAGTACCATAGCAAATGGGGATAACTCATACCGGTCATGGTGACCTGAGTACCATAGTAAATGGGGATAACTCGTGCTGGGCATGGGCACCTGAGTACCATAGCAAATGGGGGTAACTCGTACCAGGCATGGGGACCCGAATACCATATATAGCAAATGGGGATAACTAGTACCGGACATGGGGACCTGAGTACCATAGAAAATGGGGATAACTCGTACTGGGCATGGGGACCCAAATACCATAGTAAATAGGGATAACTCGTACCAAGCATGGGGACCCAAGTATCATAGCAAATAGCAAATGGGGATAACTCATACCGGTCATGGGGACCCGAGTACCATAGTAAATGAGGATAACTGTAGAAAAGATCATCTGAATGCTGGAGACATATTTTTGTGTTTTAAAGACTTGCACCCCATTCTCTAGTATGGAAGGAACAATTTTGGGAAGGAATTAATTGGTTCTAAAGACCATTGTCCCGGTGGTCATTCTATGCCTGAGGTCAGTTGCTCTAGTTTCTAGGTATATCATTATGTGTCTGGGGTCAGCTACCCCAATTTACTGAGATTAGAAAAACAAGAAGTGCTCAGTTAAGTATGCTAAGTGATTATTCAAAAGCTTGTTCAATAAGACCAGTATGAATGGTGCTTTGTTGCTCTGTGTATACATGTTGCTACCTATGATGCTAGAATATAGTGCTATGTTGCTACGTGTATGTGTGTATATTGATGCATGTTACATGATGCGTATGCATGTTGCATGAGATGATGTGCATGCAGTTTGTATTCTCTTTTCTATGCAATGCATGAAATACATGTTGATGCATGAACTTTCTTCTTCCAATGTGCCTGTAATCGACAATCCAAACTCTGACCTTGGCCATTTTTCAAATTTCAATCCAATATGAGGGTCCCTAAATTGGTTCATTGAGAATTCAACCAATCATTTGCCCCAGTCACATTTATTTGTCATTGATCTTGGCCAAGCTTTCAACTTCTACTCTGATGTGCTATAATGTCGCTCAACACATAATTTGCCCCAGTTAAATGCATCTGTAATTGCTCTTGGCCATGTTTTTGAAATCTACTCAAATAAGCAAATCTCATAACTGGGTCCCAGAAAAGTAAATCGATGAGCCTTACGAGACACTTTTTTGACTATCCAATCGTCTTTTGGAGCTTTTGGATGACGACAAGGGTTTTGAGGATGAATGGTCGTGTATTTTGGACATCAATTTGCAAAATTAAAAGCTCATATGCACAAAATAGATGTTTTACCATGTTTATGCTATTTTGAAAGGAAAATTTTATACCAATATTCGAAATTCATGTGACATTAATGTTAGTCTATCAGGCTAAATAGATGAATCTCTCCCTTTATTGATTGCCCTAGTTTTGTCGAATTAAACATTTCCCCTTTTGTGTTTTGCTGGGAAACCAATGTCGTTTTCTTGTTCTATCTATTGCCCATAGTTTAGTGAAGCTCTAACTTTATTTTGATCTTGAGATGGACTTTGGCACCCGAGACAACACGTCAGCTTAGGATTTAGGTTTCAACAAGAAAAAGGAAACTAAAGCTCAAAAACCCCTCCCCAAATGATATCTTCTACCCAAGTTTGTGACAAAGAATTTGCAAAATATTGACGGAACTTGTCATTTGAACAAGCTGCCAACGTACCCTTTCAAGATTAGGTCATTACGTATTTCAGACTCAATCATTGAGTCTGACAAATCATTTGAGACAACAATGTATACCAATCCGGTCAGGACTTTCATTTGGACCATAGTGTAGGCTAAGGGGATAAAGCTAAATAAAGAAAGAGATATAATAAGGCTCAAATTTTGTTAATGTTATTAAAGGAAATCATTGGTCAAGGATCTCATGTGACCTAAGTCCCCTATTTTTTTTTTTTTTTACATCTTTTTTCTTTTAACTGCATCTTTCATCATTATTTTTTATGGAGGAATCTTAGCTCTATTTTAGTTTGAACTCCATTTGGGATTGAATCCTTTTAGAATTGCTTCAGTGTGGGGTGTGATCCTTTGACAGGTTAAATCAAGAATTGAATATTTTGAACTCAACGGGGTTAGCAAGGGGTTTTTCTTTTCTTGATCTTCTTTATGGGTAGTAGAAAAATGGCCTGATGTCCTTTTAAATAGCCAATTTTTGTCTTATATAACTTGTCAGACGCCTATAATTCCAAACCCAGCTAACTTTTGGAAAATGACTTTTTTAGAAGAAAATGGTTTGAAATTCAGGCTTAAATAGTGTAACAAGTGATAAAACAGTGTTTGGTTCTTTTTATTGGAAAAATTGATTGGCCAAGGATGTCCATCTTCATTTGATAAAAAAAAAAAAAGTAACGAGTAGCATGATCGTATGGAACAAACGACACTATTTCATGGTTCAAGGAAAGCTCTTGATTTAAGAAAGTACATTTTTATTAACCGTTTGTGGAAACCCAAAAAGGGAGTACGTTGGTTAATTTGCGAAAATCTTGGTTAAGAGATAAAACAACAAAAATTCATTCAAAACAGGCTTTGCAAAACAGTTGTAGGACTTCTATCAAAGGGAAAAATTATTCTTGAATGATTGGTTGATTTTTATATTTGATTGGATTGTATTTTGTTTTGAGTTTGTGGTGTGATTTGGTTTAAATTGCAAATTGATTAATTCACTTTTAGAGTCTTGAATTACAACAAGTACGAATAAAAATAAAAATAATAAGTTTAATCTAAATTAGCCAATTCACCCCCCCTTTTGGTTGCAATCCTAAATTTCAGGTTCCCAGATTGAACTTCAATCCTCCCCTAGAGGTTGGGGAAAAACCTACACTGAGCAAAGTGGTTCGTGGATCCCATCAGGCTCTACCACGAAGGGACTGATGCTATTACACTCCTATATAGTCCTAGTAGGGAAAGTACAAGTATAGGGCGTGCAAGAGTGTGTGAAATCATATTTTCTGCCTAAACCATCTACCCCACGTTCATCCATATGTTTATTAAAATATTCACAGGCAATCTCATGCTTATTCAATCAATAAAGGAAACAAAGTACCCACAATCAAATTCATGCTTATTCAAAGTATTCACAATCAGTCACATGCCTAACAAAGTATTCACAATTACTCATATGCATGACAAAACACTCACAATTATCCACAATTAAACACATGCTTAACATAGGAATAAATTATTCACAAATATTTCAACCTATATACATAATTACATGCTTTACCAATTTATTCAAACATATATTCAACACTATTCCCAAAAATGAGTGGGAGTAATCCAAAAGGCTTATCAAATTTAAATTTTGGGATAATTATCAATTAATTACTGGCTCAACTCTCAAAAGTCCCCAGCGGAATTGCCAAGCCATCGCGACGTTTCCGGACGCGAACTTGGACAAGGTGGTGGTGAAAGGTGGTTTTAAAAATGATATTTTCGTAGAAAACATGGTGTGATGGAGTTATCACTAACCTTTTGGAGTGCGGTTAGAACACTCGATTACTACCCAATTAAGTGTAGAATTGGTCTGCATTACCAGAGTTAGGCTCGGGAGTTCGGTTACGCAAGAGGAAGGTATTAGCACCCCCTACGCGTCGTTCTTATGAACGGTACCTAATTAATAAAAAATTATCCCAAAATTAATTTAATAAGCCTTTGAAATTACTCCTTTTAAAAAATTTGTAACGAAAATGTATAATAAAAGTATTATATAAGTATTCCCTCAGAACCGAGGCATATCGTACTTCGAAGAGCTCATGCCTCCCTTTTAAATCATCAAGATTGGAAAATCGAGAAAATACAATGCAAAATACACTCTCGGGTTTTTGAAATTTGTAGGGTTTTTATAAATGTGAAGATAATATTCCGGGAGGTTACAGGGATGAGAAGAGTGCCAAAAAAATTATTTTCAAGTTTCAAAATATTTTCCTAATTTTTCTCTATTTTTTAGATTTTTTTAATAATTTCTTAAAAATTTCCTGAACTTTGAAATAACAAAAAGACAATTAAAGAAAAATAATGAAAATCAAGTTCCAAAAATATATTTTTAAAATTTTCTCCTGAGTTTTCAGAATTTTTTTTATGAATTATCCTAAGTTCAAAAATAATTCTTAATCTAAAAAATATTTTTGTGAAATTTTTTATTTTTTGATTTTTTTTATGATTTTTAACATAAGAATTATTTTAAGAAGTAAAAAGCAATGAGAGCTAGCTTAGAAATATTTGTAGATTTTTTCCTAATTTTTCCTAACTTTTTCTAATTTTTTTGAATTTTAATGAGTTTTTTTTTCCTGAATTTTCTATGAATTATTTAAAGTTTAAATAATAATAGGATGAACTGATTTCCCACTAATTTAGAAGTCCAGACCAGTTCAGAGAAGAATCGGTCAAAAAGGGGGGTTGGTCAACTGTTTTAGGCCCAGTTAAGGCCACATGTCGGTGCTTAATTGGGAGGGGGGGTCAATGAAGACCTGGATGGGCTACGTGGCACCATCGTTGCCACTGACACAGGGTTAATCTGATGGCTGTGGGGAAGAATGCATGCTTCTACGTGCATGGGAAACAGGTGACCACATGTTGCTCAGTGGATGGGGGAGCGGAGCTCAAGGGGGCACCTGTCCCGGGGTGATCGCAGTCGTTGACAAAATGCAGAGATCTGATGGTGGAGGCTTGTGCACGCACGGATCGATGTTGTGGTTTCATCTAGAGTGTAGATAGGAGACTCAGATCGAACGGTCATGATGGTAGCCGCGTATCCTTGCAATTGAATGGGCGGCCATGTGCCACATGTTCAAATCTCACGGTGAAATGGATTAAGATACTTAAGCTGAAATTCTTGTTCCTTTTCATTTTTCACTCTTTGATTTCGCAGCATCCCCCTCTCTCTCTTCCTCTCGTCCTCTCCTTTGAGGGTTCATAAAAACCCTTGTTAGCTTTACTGTAAACCCAAGAGGGAGGTGAATTGGTATTTTAAAATTTAATCCCCTAGGTCAATCCATTAATAGCAGTATTACATAAGTCTAAGGTCAATCTAGTGTGTGTAAAATAAGTCAATATAAGTATTCAGCATAAATTAAATTGCACTAGTGATTTAACTAAACATGCATGATAAAGCAGTAAATATAGACAACACCAGAAATGTTATCGAGGTTTTGCAAACTGCCTATGTCCCCGCCTTGGCTCACAAGCACAAGGATTACACTATGGACTCACTTAACGGGTGGAGCGACACCTAAATACAACTAGATCAATTAGCACAAGGCTGACCTCAACCTTTACAAACAATACTTCGGCCTAGATTACCACCCCCTCAGGCCATGCCTGGAATACAACCAATATTCAAAACAAGATGCATACAAATAATATGCTTTTCAATCAAGAAGATTTGTACCAGTATAATCAATACACTACCGAATGATAGGATATGATAAGCTTAGTGTAGTCTTAATGTCTACTCTCAAAGATTAATGCAAATATGACAATTAGTTCATGAGAGTGTATGTGAAAAGATCTTTGTGTCAAAATAGTAGTATCAATCACAATGTAGCAACAAAGATCTCAAGCACACTTCAAATACCCTTAACAAATATTTTTCTCAAAATAAAACACAAGAGATATTTGAAATTGGTTTGTAAAATTGTATTTATCTTCAAGTACACTTCAAATACTTTCAACAAATATTTTTCTCAAAATAACCCACACAAGATATTTGAAATCGGTTTGTAAAATAGTTTTTCATAAACAAAACGCAATATGAACTCTTGCGTATTGCAATGAATATGCAAAACTCAGACACTCAATGAAGTTTTCCTATGAAAGACTTATTTATGAAGCCCCCTAGAAAAACTTGAAGCTTACTCTCTACGAAAAATAAATCTCAATAAAAACGAGCAAGTGAGAGTTTAAGCTTGGTGAGATAAGCGCAAGAATACTTTTACTAAGAGGTATTTGCAATATGGATGAGTAAGATTGGTAGTATGAAGTTTGAAAATTAGAAATTGGCTTTTTGAAATTCAGAGAGTATTTGCTAATTATAATTGCTAATCAAGTTGCTAATCTTTGCAAATGAGGGGGTATATATAGACACCGTTGAATTTTTGACCGTTTGGGACTTATATGTCATTTTTGCAAAAGTTTAAGTGAGGTTAATAATATTTAATAGTGTTTTAACCTCGGTAAATTTTGAGCAACTCGAGAGCGTCGGTTGACCATCTTGATGGTTCGGTCAACTATAGTGTTCAATTCGGTCGACCAAGGAGAATTTGAACTGAGTGTTCAGTTGACCATTTATAAGGCGATTTTGAACCTCCGTGGTTTGGTCAACCATATTAGGTTCGGTTGACAGAACTTTGCGAACTTCGGTCGAACAACATAAGAATGAACTAGTTTGGTCGGTTGACCAAAGCGTTGAGGTTTCCCACGTGGGGATTCGGTTGACCAGGACGTTGCTTTATATTTCTGGTTGGTCGACCGAAGGGTCAAAATGTTGACTTGGTGGAGGTTCGGCCGACCGAAGATCCCTATGTATTAAAGTTCGGTCGACCAAACATGCTTTTTAGAGCATTTCGGTCTTATTCTCATTATAATGTTGTCCCTTGATTACACATCAAAACTGCGTAATTGGGCATCTTAACCCGGGCTTTATGGTTTATATTTTTAATTAAATGTCCAAAATTTTCCAATATTTTAATAAAGTGCCAAAATCATCATTCTTGAACTTTATTACACTATTTATGAAGTTTTGGTAATTTTTTGTTGTAGGAAAAATCTCGGAAACCAAAACAGACACCTGTTCATATTTCGTGCAAAACGTTTTCGTCCGAGCTCCGATCGAGATGATTCAAATTTCTGGAGAAAGAGAAAAGGATTATCTACAACTTTTATGTTTTGCGTTTTGCGAGAAACAGGTTCCAGAAGAGTCATATTTATGATGAACAGAGAATGAAAAAAATGAAAAAATATAACAAAACGGGTCAAATCCATTCTGGGTCGGGTTAGCTCCAGGGGGTCATAGGGTTTCTTCCCCACTATCCTATTTATTCTTTCTTTTTTCCCCTGTTCTGGGTGTACCCTGCGCACCACTCTTCTCCTCTCTTCTTCTTCTTCTTCTTCTTCTTCTTCTTCTTCTTCTTCTTCTCCTTATCCTTCCTCTTCTTTTTCTTCTTCTTCTTCTTCTCTTCTCCTTATTATTCTTCTTCTTCTTTAGTTTGCTTTGCTTCATTCCATCTTGCTCTACTCCTCTTCCCTGTATTCCTCTCTTTATTCTCAGTCCAGCCTTAACTCCTCCACCCTCTGCTCCAGCACAACCGCAGCAGACCTCTCCATACCAGTAGCAACACCAGCAGCTTGCAGCAACTTCTCCAGCAGAGCAGAACCCATGGCCAAGACTCCTACCAACTAGACCTGAGGCAACCACACAGCAGCTTCGCCAACAGAAATTTGAGCAGAGCACCCGAGGACTCTATCTGCTGTTTCCACCCTACAACTCAGCCTGCAACTCCTCTGTCTCTGTCTCTCTCTCTCTCTCTCTCTCTCTCTCTCTCTCTCCTTTTCTTTTCTTTTCTGTTTTTCTTAATTGCAATGAAATAATATTTCTTTATCTTTGTTATAGTTTATTGGAAGTTTGGAATTTGAATAATTGTTAAGGGATATTAATTATTTTTATTGAAGTTTGATTTTTTCTTTTTTATTTACTTATCTTGTTCATAGTTAAAGTTAGTATTAGGTCTAAGCATTTAAATTGGCTGCTTTATTTATCTTCGCTTAATTTAAATTCTGTTTTAAATCTTGTTTGCGGTTAAATTATGGTGCTTGCTTCAATTTCATAGTTTTATTAAAGCTTTGTTTCTTTTTTTTCCGTGTATGTGTCTAATTGAATTTTCAGTGTTGTGTGTTTTAATTTCATGTTTAAAGTTTCCATTTTTAGTTAATGTGCTCTGGTATTTCCTTAAGTAGACTAGGATTTCCATACTTGTTTTTTTCTATTACAAGCATGAGTGGCTAAGTTGGGTAACTCGGGATGTGGGTCGATGTTGTTTGCATTCCATGGTTTATTAGTTATCCTATGATATCATTGTTAAACTTTTATTTGATTAAAACCAAAAATTGAAGGAATCGTTGATAAATTGCTAGCTCTTGCTTCTTGTTTTGTTGTTGACGTTAGGCACATCAAAACCTTGATTTAATCTAGGATTTTAATCAACTTATTTTTACATAAAATTCGGTTGATGCGTAATAAGAGTTTTTATTTTCTTCTGTTTGGATGTGGCCAATTTACTCGTTCGTTAGTAATAAAATTTCATCTTATTAATGCCTTGATTGGATTAACAAGAAAGGAGTAAGGCCTAGGAAATTAGTAAACGGTGGAAGCAAATAGACGTTGAAACCGTAACTCGAGTGTTTGGTAAAATTGTTTTAGTTAATCTGTTTAGTTTTGGTTGCGTTATTAGATTTGCATTTTTGGAGAATTGATAAAATTTCAGTTTCATTTTGATAGTTTACTCAAGCTTCTCTCATTTTGTTTACTGTTTTCAAAATCGTAAAAAGACCAAAAAGATTTTCAAACCCTATTTTTCAGCAATAGGATTTCACTAAACTTTTATAAATACTTTGATATTCAGTGGTCCCTATGGAATACGATCCTGGACTCATCCTTGATACAACTTGACACTTCTACACTTGGAAGCACAACTCAGAACGAGTCATCTCTATACATATAATGATTAATTTTAAAATAATAGGGCACATTTTTATGCAAACATGAGGGTCTTAAGGTCAGTCTAAGTCCTTTGAGCTTATTTACCCTATCATGTACGTAATGTATTAATTATTACAGACCATTGAGCTTTAATTATTACAGACACGAATAACAACTTAGTTAAATTACAATGAATAAACATTTTGAGGCTTTATCTTCTTTAAGTCCATGTGTACCAAAATGAAACCTCTAATTGATCCTGCACAGAAACTCATTAAACATTAAATAACACGGTATTTGTCATTATCAAAACAGGGTATGACCTATAAGGTCAACAACCCTAACCCTACAATTCCCCCTTTGCTCTCACTGACCTCTAATCTCTCACCTCTAATTTGTTCTTCTGCATAACCCTAGACTTAGAAACCCTAGCTCCCCATTTTCTCTTCTCCCTCAATTCTCTTACTTAAGAATGAAACCTTAGGGTTTCATCTACCCTATTCTCTCCTAGCCTCTCCCCCTTTCTTCACTCTTTCTTCTCTGCAACTCATGCAAATTGAAAGTCCTAACATGCAGACACCTTTCTATATTCGATCTTTCTTTTCCTCAAACCTCTCCTTCCTCAAACCTCCTAAACTCTCTCTGTTCTTTCAATCGAGAACTCCCCGAAAGCCTTACCCATTTCTGTATATCATTTTTGACTCTCTGGTTCAATCCTTTTGAGGACCTTCACTGTTCTTCCTTTGTATGTTGAACAGAAAGCCCGATCTCCGTCAAAATGGTATTTAGCCATTACCCAAGGGGTGCTTTAGGATGAGCGATCTGGAACTCAAAGGGAGTATTCTTTCAAAGATCACCCAAAAGATAAGTTTCTTTCTTCCCCCCATTTTATTTTGATTTTTTTTTTGTTTTGAAATTTAATGGGCATGTGTGTGATTTGTGGATGCTGTTGGTTTGGGGTTAGGTAATCTTAGGGCTTTTTCTTGGTTAAGGCAAGGTTGAAGATGAGTTAACTCATCTCAACCCGGTGGGTGGACTCAGGGGTTGACTCGCACGAGTCAACCCAGAGGGGAGGGGTGTAGTGACTCGGGTGAACCCAAGTGAGCCACATGGGCTCTGTCACATGCCGGGCTTCAGTCACATGTGAGTTTTAATTGAGATTGGGCTAGGGTGTTTTAAAATTCAAAAGGGCCCAGGCTTTGTTAAAACTGGGCTAGGCCAGGGTGTTCTAAAAATTAGGCTTAGCTTAAAATATTTTAGTGGGTTGGTTTATTTATTTATTTATTTGTATGGGAATTGGGTTTATTTTAAAACACAGGTGGGCTTGGGCCTGTTTTTAGAAAAAAAAATGGGTGTTGACTTTTTAAGTCTGATCCCTATTTTGATTATGACAAACCAATCTTATCCATGTGCTAAGTTTATGAACATGTTCATTTTTCTAAGCACGGATGACAGATGAGAAATGGAAGCCGAGAAGTACTTAAACGCACACACCATTCGGTGCGATCCATGAAATCGAAAAGGAGAAGAGCATGAAGATTTTTGTTTATTCTTTCAAGTTGTATTGTAATGCATTTATTATTCGGGTCTATAATAATTATAGTGTGTAATATTTGCATCTCATGCATGATAAGGATGGGATGCTCAATATACAAAAGACCATAGATTGACCATTAGGACCCTTAGAATTAAATGCCATATGCTTGTTCACACAGGGTTGAAAAAGATCTGGGGTTAAACAGGACGTAAATACACATTTTTGAATAGCCTTAGGCGACCGAACACTTGGCATTATAAATTTCTTAGTTAACCTAACAGGTTAGAAGTCAATATGTTGACCACGCCTCAGCCGACCGACCATAGATTGAACGTATTGCTCATGGTCAACTGACCAAGAAATTGAGACTTCTTAACCTGCCCCAGGCGACCATTCCTTTAGGTCAAAATGACCACGGTCCATTGAACTTAAAAGTTTAGGAAACCGAACCATTCACTAGGCAACCGAAACCATGTAGCCTTGGAAAATCATCTAGGACAGCCAACCGGCCGCTGTACTTGGTCAACCAAACCTTAAAAATATCTTTAAGGCATTGTGAGTGTTCGGGCGACCAAACCTCTCGTGTTGACCTAACAAGGTTTTTCAATTGGTTTTGGTGATAACAAACAAAGGATTATTTAACTTGGAAAGATTGAGTTTTTATGTTTCAGGATATATGGTTCAAAGTAAAGCTCAAGCATGGTTCAAGTAAAGCTCAAGCATTGCTCAAGTAAAGCTTAAGTATGGTTCAAGAAAAGATCATGTATGAATCAAATGTGGGTCAAATAATCAATGATACAAGGAGAAATTAAGACACTTGCAGCTCAAGCAAAGAATTTCAAAAGACAAGATTGAAGAGGATATCAAGCTTGGCATACAAAGTTTTAGGAAATATATTGTAAGTATTTCAAAAGCTAAAATATCATTTGAAATAGGCTTTGAAGTTCTTTCAAGAGATTATAAGAACTTAAAAGACCTATTGAATATTTCTGAAATAAGCTTTGTAAAAGTCATAAGAGAGCAAATCAGTTTTCAAAGAAAAATATTTTTTAAAACAGGTTTTTAGGAGTTCAGATGACTGAAGTGACAACTTTAGATGTCTAAACTTCATGTTTAGACATCTGAAGAATTACTTTAGACGTCTGAAGATTAAGTGCAGACTTCTGAAGATTTTATGAACCAAAACAGAACCAGGAGTAGCAGTTCAGATGTCTAAACTCGTGACTTCAGACATATGAACCTGGCACCTCAGACGTCTGAACCCTATCTTCAGATGTCTGACGTCGAAACCTCAGACGTTTGAACACTATTCAATGGGCAAATTTTTAAAAATCTTATTTTTTAAATTATAGCTGTTTGAACCCCAAATTTTCTAATAAATTGGGAAACTCTTTAAGAAAACTCTTGCAACAAGGAAACATGTTTTGAAAGCCTATAAATACATGGTTCTTGCAATCAAAAATACACCAAGCATTGAAATTCTCTCAAGCTCTCTTGCTCTTAAAATCTCTCTTGATCAAATTCTTGCAAGTTGAAAGTATTGTGGTTCTAATTTTCTTACTCATCAATTCCTGAAAGAAAGACTACTGATTTCTCATATGGAGAAAAGGAATTTGGTGAAATTTATGTTAAAGCTTTAAAAGTTTATTTCTCTCTTGATATTTATCTTTTGAAGTACTTAGTTTCTATTTGTACTAATCTACTCTTTGTGTGAGCATCTCTTATACACCAGCTTTTTGATATCTCTCTTGTAGATTTTGGATGATTCCAGGCTATTGGATCGTTGAACAAACAAGGGTAAGTTGTTTGGAGAAGGCGAGCTCTAACTTTGGCCAAAGGAGTGATTGTAAACAAGGCGTTGTTCCACTTGGTAACGGAACTATTATAGTGAAAACCTTTGGTATTCTGCCAAAGGTGAGGACGTAGACTGTGTTGAAGCCGAACCTCGTAAAAATCTTGTGTCTTTCTCTCTTCTTTACTTTCTATTCTTTGTACTTGCTGTTATTGTATGATTTAAAAGTGCAGGTTGCAAGTTTTAAAATAAGAAAGAAACAAAGACTCTTGATATTTAGAAAGTACGTTTTGATTAATCATTTGTGGAAACCTAAAAGGGAGTACGTTGGTTAATCTGAGGAAATCTTGATCAAGAGAAGTGCATACTAAGAGCTTACTC
Organism: Malania oleifera; assembly: GCF_029873635.1. Classification (NCBI taxonomy): domain Eukaryota; kingdom Viridiplantae; phylum Streptophyta; class Magnoliopsida; order Santalales; family Ximeniaceae; genus Malania; species Malania oleifera. Next base: position 36,369,790 of record NC_080419.1, on the reverse strand, counting down.
AAAGAAGGTGGTAAACATTTATAGGGAAATTAACAAAAGCACTAGTCTTCTTGGTTGAGTGGTTGAATTGCCTTGATTTCATTGATTGGCTTGTTGGTTTAAATTTCAGTATTTTCAATTTTGATTATCAGTTATCAATTGTGTTTTTCTTAGTATCATAAGAAAAAGCTCATAAATTTATTAAAATAAAAAATAATCCAATTCACCCCCCTCTTAGGAAGCTATTCCTAATTTTATCTCAGGTTCCCTAATTTTTACTGCATTCTTAAGTGCTTAAACAGGGTTATTTTTTACTAATCTTTTTAGAAAATGACCGTCGTATCTCTAACAGTAATATGTTTAGGGACATCTACAAATACACTTTCATTTTTCCTGATTAATAGACTGATAAAAATCATTAGCAAAAATTCTTTGAAATCTTTTGTGCTTCTATTGATCATATTCTTTAAAATCTTTCAAGCATATCACTCATTCTCCTTACACTCTTATTTGAAAAATCATATTTTAGGAGTGTCATTGTTTATAACTCCTTGCCTGCAAACTAATTGCAATTTGAAAGGGAGTTTGATTTCTAATTGTTGTGCATTATCATACATTCTCTTAAAGCTTATTACTCTCATTTTGCATTATCTGAAATTGATTTTTAGAGAGTAAGCTAAGATTTTTCCCACTATATTTTACTGATAAATATTTTATTGGGAAAAGCCCATCTTTGCTCGTGAATCTTAGCATCCATATTGCAAGATTCAGAAGTCTGCATATTATTCTTTTGATAAAACCTTTGCAAGCTTAAACCCTAATATCTATTGTGCTTAATATTTGATAAAATATTTTTGGGATACTTGCTTAGGGTTTCTAAGGTCCTTTGATTATTCATCTGTTGAATATATATTATCTTGAATCAAAGGCATCACTCTCACGTATACACAAATATATATACAAATTGGTTGAGAGTTGACATATAGCTTAACCTTATCTCACTTGAACATATATTTTTGTCATGTGTGAGTGTATTTGAGCTTCATCAGTGTACTTATTTGCTTAGTGTAAGAAGCAAATTTTATTGCACACAAAATATTTGATTTAGTTGTATTCCCGACGTGTGATTGTTGGAAGAGGATTGCATTAGCCAGTAACATGCATTGGATGGTTTAGACCCGGTTAAGAAAATCAAGTGCGCCTTTCTAAGGTGCAGTTGCAAAGGTTGGGGTTAGCCTTGTTAATCTGACCTGGGGTATTCCCTTGCCCAGTAACGAAAGGCTATTGTAATCGATGTCACTCCACCTATAAGCGAGCAATTAGTAGAATCCTCTTACTTTTAGCTTGAAGCAGGGACGTAGGAAGTATTGACCGAACCCTGATATCATCTCTTGTGTTGCGCTTTATCTTTCCTTGCACTACTTAAATTCTACGCTTGAATGTTTATATTTTTATTATTGTGAATGATTGGAAATCTCTGAGTGTGCTATCACTGTTATAACCTCTACTCAATTTTATTTTGGTAGGTAATTGGTATTTGCATAGACTAACCCTAGGTTATGAAATATTGATTGTGATTTGGATCAAACCTAGGTAGAATTTTTAAATACCCAATTCTCCCCCCCCCCCCCCTCTTGGGAATACACCAATTCCAACAAATGGTTTCAAAGCCTCGTTGCACTAGACTTAAACGTTTTTGCAAAAGATCGCAATGGCTCACATTGGTGTATCCCCATTCGGTGAGGGATAATCACTTACTAATCCTCCTATATTTTGTGGTGTAAATTACACCCATTGGAAAATTAGAATGAGCATATTTATAAAATCAATGGACTGGAGGGTCTGACAGGTGATTGTTAGAGGAATTTGTATGCAAACGAATGAAAATGATATTATATTTGTGCATGCGAATTCATATTCCACAGATATGTTATATTGTGCCTTAAGCTCTAATATCCTTCTTGAGATTATGGCATGTAAGTCTGTGAGGGATATATAGGAGGAGTTGGATATAAGATATGGAGAGGCCCAGGTAAAGGAGACCGCCACTCTGGAAGCTCCAAGCTCAAATGATCAAGTAGTGGCAAATCATAGGCAAATAGCTTCACCAGATGAAGAGGTATATGATCCTCACACAATATTTATGGATGTTTCTTGTTTTGACAACTGCTATACATCATATGTTGAATCATCTGTTGAATATTGTGATAATACTGCTAATGATGCATGTATTGATTCATACAAATGTTATTGTAATATATCTTGCGATGAATCATGCAATGAAGATGAAAGCATGCCTTCTTGCAAACAAATAGAAAATATTTTAGGAAAAATGCATAAGATGCTTGTTAGGAGATCTAAGAAGAAAGCAATCTTGAAAAATGAGAATAAAAGGTGGGCAACGCATTTAGAAAATCTTAGACAATATCATGCCACCATAGAAAAGAAAAAACGATTATGAAGATTTTGAAGATCATTTGCATGCAAAGAAAAACTAAAAATTACTTATGGAATGATTTTCAAGTCCACAAGTGAAGAAGATAACTCTAATAAACCCTTAAGATTTCAAAAGATTAATATTTTCAAAAAAGGGCTTATATTTAATTTATCAAATCCATAGTCATGTCTCACTAAGTAAAAATAGAATATATGTCATGCCTCGAACCCACGGATGGGTCCCAGGTGTGATTTTAGTGACCTAACTTGTCTCGGTATCATTTAAAACATACATGATACTACACTGAATGAAGGTCCGACCCGGTGGGGTACACGTAAACGCTGTACACATTCACATACACATCCATACACATCAAATATGCAGCGAAAATGTTCTTTTTATACACACATCATATTGTACAATGTACCATACCAGAGTCTATACATAACTAGAATCTACATTCCAAAATACCATACATACCCTGGGTGTCTACAAAACCTAATAATGAAAACCCAGTTACAGAATCTGTACTTACATAAATACTCTACGTAGCTAACTGACACCCCCGCTTCTGAACGCTAGGATGCTAGTTACCGCTACGCGAAGGACCTAAAAAATATTTATATATTCGGGGTGAGACACCTCTCAGTAAGGAAGAAAGCAGGTTATATTAGTGTGTGGCATACTAGTGTTATTTCAACATAAAAAACTAACACAATACAGTTACAGTGTTTTCACAATTTCGTTCCAGTACATACGATACCAAACATACGGTCAGTGTCATCACACTCAAGCACTCGATACCCTGCAATAACCAAAGTCTCACAGCTATATCGTTGCCAGTATAGTGTCCACTGACACCCATCGGTGACCTGCCTGAACAAACAGGCGATATTTCACATCCTCGGATATAGAGCCAGACACTCTCGTCCATGGTAATTAGCCGAGACATGGCGTCAGCGTACGGTAATTAGTCGCCCCTAGCTGATTTACAAAACCTTGAACAATTTTGGAACTTATGTCCATATACTCATCAGCGTACAGTAATTAGCCGCCCCTAACTGTTTTACAAAACCTGGAACATTTTACATATAACATTTCATTCCACACTTATTTGAGTATACAATAATGATATCGCTTTCAATTCAAGAAATATAGTTTAATACAAATACAAGTACGATCATCTAATTACTACCATTTTATACAATATATGATTTTCCAACAAAAATAGAAATGATACCCAAAACCACTAATTTTCCCAAAAACTGTAACCTAAAAATTCGCATTTTTACCCGATAGATTTTTCCAAATGAGTAACCAAAACATACATATGATTATAAACTACAAGTTTACCAATCCCGATTTAAAAAATAGTTGATATAAACAGAATCCCCTTACCTTTTCCAGAATACCAAAATACGAACTCTACGGCTCCAAAACTACGAACCGAGTTCCCAAAACCTAAACCTCCAAAAACTATACTTCACTATAATTCTTACTACTACATATATACCGAAACGAAACTAAAATTGGACCCTTACCTCGATTTTGGGTCAAAACCTGAAAATCCTTGAAACAAACTTTCGATTTGCTAAAAACGTAGAGATTCTCCTCTTGATCCACGTGGTAACGTCGGATCATTGATTCCGGCAACTGACGAACTGAAATCCTAGAGAGAGAGAGAGAGAGAGAGAGAGAGAGAGAGAGTTTTAGCTTTCTTAGCAATGAAGCAAGTGAAAAAGATATTTATTACCCTTTGACCCAACCAACATCATCGACGAGACGGTGTCCTCGTCGGCGAGCCACAGAAGGAAGTTCTTCGATGCCAAGGTGACCTCGTCGACGAGCCTAAGATTTCAGAATTTTCTAAAATCTCTCAGCATCTCCTCGTCGACAAGCTACTAAATCTCATCGCCGAGCTAAACAAGAGACTTTGTCGACAAGCAAGGAAGCCTCATCGACCAGCCCTGTAGATTTTTACCTTCTAAATTTTCCTTCTCTTTTCCTTATTTACTTAATACACTTATCTTGGGTCAAGTTCTTACAACCTCTCCTCCTTACAAAAATTTCATTCTCAAAATTTGTAATCCCTCATTTACCAATTCAACCACATACTTAATGCGTATCCGACTCTAGAAAGAGCCGACAGCCACCCACATAGTAGCCCTGTCCCAAATACATACATACCCTCACTTATGGCGGAGGAATACCATGGTTACGTACATACACTATATTGGGAGCTCACAATATTACCGAACTCTCCCAGAGACTAACCACACAATGTTACTACAATAACAAGATATTACATACATACATACATACTCATACCGATCCTGCTATCGAAACTACCACTAAGAACAGCTGTGGATAGTTTCGGGGTATTTTCATCTCTAACTCCCAAGAAGCTTCATCAACCACATGATTTCGCCACAGTACCTTCACTAACGGTATCTCCTTGGTACGCAATTTATGAACTTTACGATCCAGAATCTGAATGGGCATCTCCTCATATGCCAAAGCATCCCCAATCTCCAAGGATTCGTAATGAATCATATGACGAATCCGGCACGTATCTCCTCAACATGGACACGTGGAACACATTATGGATCCTTGAGAGAGCTGGGGGGTAGTGCAATCCTGTAGGCCACTAGATCCACTCGTTTCAATACCTCAAATGGTCTGATATACCTCAAGATCAACTTGCCCGTATTCTTGAATCTCATCACCAATTTCATCGGAGCGATTCTCAGGAATATCTTACCCACAACCTCGAATTCCAACTCACGATGGTGAACATCCACGTAACTCTTCTTCTGACTCTAAGCTGATTTAATCCTATCCCTGATCAATCTGACATTTTCAGAAGCCTGTCGTATGAGTTCAAGCCCCAATACCTACCATACACTGACCTCATCCCAATACAGAGAAGACTGACACCTCCGACCATACAATGCCTCAAACGGTGTCATCTCGATACTAGCCTGGAAGCTGTTTTTATAGGAAAACTCCATTAATGGTAGAAACTGAATCCAACTACCATCGAAGTCTAATACACAAGCCTGTAACATATCCTCCAAGATCTGTATCATCCTCTCTAACTATCCATCAGTCTGGGGGTGGAACGTTGTAGTGAATGTAAGCTTCATCCCCAGTGCTTCCTGAAAGGTCTTGTAGAATCTATAAGTGAATTTTGGGTCTCAATCTAAAACAGTGGATACCGGTACTTCGTGCATTCTGACTATCTCCTGCACATACAAATCTGCTAGCTTACTTAAAGAGTAACTAACCTTCATTGGTATATAGTGAGCAGATTTGGTCAACCTATCCATGATTACCCAGATGGCATTTTGCCTGTATAGTGTTAGTGGTAACTCGGTGACAAAGTCCATGGAAATGTGCTCCCATTTCCACCATGGGATGATCAATGGTTGCAATGGCCCTACCGGCCTCTGATGTTCAGCCTTTACCTGCTGACACGTCAGACGTTGTTCTACAAATTGAGCAATCTCCCATTTCATACACTCCACTAGAAGGATTCGCGCAAAGAACCAATACATTTTCGTACTACTCGGATGTACCGTATACAAAGAACGATGCACCTCTTCCAGAATCATAATCTTTATCCCCTCGTCGTTTGGAATGCACAATCTGTTTCCAAACATCAATACACCTTCCTCGAAGATGTTAAAATCTACAGCCAACCCTTGCTCTTCTTTCTCCGTGGTCTTAATTAACTCCACATCACTAGCCTGCGCTGCTTTAATCCTCTCAAATAATGTCGGATGGATCACCAAGCTAGTTATGAAACCCTGATGATTACCATCCACCAACTCCATGCCAAGACTTTCCCGATCCCGTATGATATGATTCTGACCTACTACTGGAGATACTAAAACATGCTCTAACTTTCAAATCAATGCATCAGCTACCATGTTAGCCTTCCCCGGGTGATAGCCAATGGTGCAATTGTAGTCCTTGATCAGTTCAAGCCACTTTTTTTGCCTCATGTTCAACTCTTTCTGTGTGAAAAAGTATTTAAGGCTCTTATTGTCCGTGAAGATCTCACACTGTTCACCGTACAAGTGGTATCTCTAGATCTTCAATGCATGTACTACTGCCACCAACTCCAGATCATGCGTGGGGTAATTCTTCTCGTACTCCTTGAGTTGCCAAGAAGCGTAAGTAATTACTTTCCCCTGTTACATTGGCACGCATCCCAGCCCCTTCAGTGATGCGTCGTTGTAAATCACAAAACCACCGTCTCCAGATAGGATGGTTAAAATCGGAGTAGTGACCAGCCGGTGTTTTAACTGCTAGAAACTCTGCTCACACTCATCATTCCAATAAACTCTCACTCCCTTCCTTATCAACCGTGTCAGGGGGCCAGATAACTTAGAGAATCCCTCCACGAACCACCGGTAATACCCACCCAGTCCTAGGAAACTCCGAACATACTATACGCTCTTTGGTGTCACCCAATCAACCACTGCTTCAATCTTACCAGGATCAACTGAGATACCACCCTTCGACACAACATCGCCTGGAAACACGACTTGATTCAACCAAAACTCACATTTCTTCAGCTTAGCATACAACTTCTTCTCCCGTAAAACCTGAAGTACCAACCTCAGATGGTTTTCGTGCTCTTCCGAACTCCTAGAGTATACCATAATAACATTGATAAACACCACTACAAATCGATCTAGGTATTCATGGAAAACTCTATTCATTAGGTCCATAAATACCACTGAAGCGTTAGTTATCCCAAAAGGCATGACCAGAAACTCGTAGTGATCATATCTGGTTCGAAAAGCAGTCTTCGCAACATCCTCAGTCCTAACTCTCACCTGATGATACCCTGACCGTAGATTTATCTTCGAAAAGACCTGCGTTCCCTGCAGCTGGTTAAACAGATCATCTATACGAGGCAACAAGTATAGATTCTTCACTATTACCTTGTTGATCTCACGGAAATCAATGCACATTTCCATTGACCTGTCCTTCTTCTTCACGAACAATACTGGAGCTCCCCAGGGAGAAACACTAGGTTTGATAAAGCCCTTATCCAATAGTTCCTGCAACTGCTCCTTTAACTCTCTAAGTTTCGTTAGAGCCATCAGATATAGAGCTTTAGAAATCGGCGCCTTACCTGGCAACAACTCGATAGCAAACTCCACCTCCCGATCAGGGGGTAAACCGGGTAAGTCTTCTGAGAATACATCTGAAAATTCGTTAACCACTAGGATATCTTCAAGTTTCAGATGATCCTGAGGTGGTTCCTTCACACAAGCTAGGTACCCCTAATAACCCTCCAAGAGTAACCTTCTCGCCTGTATAGCCGATAGAATTTGTGGCATCGAATGCACACACGATCCCACGAACTTATACTCCTGCTCCCTAGGAGGTCTGAACACTACTACCTTCCTACGACAGTCAATCACCGCAAAACTATAGAATAGCCAATCCATCCCCAGTATGATGCCAAATCCACACATGTTGTACACTACTAGGTTCCCCAGTAACAACCTTCCTTGAATAACCACTGGGCTGTTTCCTAACATCTTACTACGGATTGTTATACTCCCATTCAGTGTAGCTATAGACATCCACTCATCTATCACTTGGGTTTCAACCCACACAAATTCACAAAAATAGCATAAATAAATGAATGGGTTGCTCTCGAATCAAATAAAATAATAGCTCTATTTGAAAGCAATAACATGGTACCTGTAACCATGTTCCCAGCGTGTTCTGCATCTGCTAGAGTAAGAGAGTACACCCTGGCCGGAGCCGTGTTTTCCTAATAGTTCTTCCGAGGCATTTGATTACTCCCACAGTTCTAGCTCTATGCAGGCATATCACTCCTTTATGCCTGATAGTTTCAAGATATATGGCATGATTCGCTACAGTTGTAGAAGTTACCGTAGAACGGCTGGCATTCACCATCGTGCCATTTAAGACACTTGGCACATGGTGCAGAGGATGGATCCCTCTAAGAACTCCGCCGCTTGGTATTCTGGATATAACTCAAACTATAGTTCTTCTTCTTCTTCCACTATCCCTATTGAGGACCAGTCTGAGAACCAGAAGATACCAGCCTCTTCCTCTGTTCCTGTACCACCTCATCCCCCTTAAGTTCAACCTCAACTATGGTGGCTTTATCCACCAGAGCAGAAAACTCTAGAATCTACAGCATCCCCACAAGCCTGCAGATGTCCTTTCTCAGACCCTTCTTGAATCTCCGAGTCTTCTCATACTCGTTTGAGATCAGATATGGCACGAAACTAGATAGATCAATATATCTGGCAGCATATCTCTGCACCGTTAGGGTTCCTTGAGTCAGGCTCGAGAACTCATAAGCCTTCACATCACGAGTGGAAGTCGGGATGTATCTCTCGAAAATACCTCCTTGAAGTGGTTCCAAGTCATACCAGATGGACCAGCTCTTTACTTCTTAAGCTAATTCACAACCGTCCACCATCTTTTCACTTCTCCTGCTAGATGAAAGGTAGAATAGAGAACCTTCTGCTACTCAGTGCAGTGCAGAACTTCCAATATCTTCTCGATCTTCTGCACCCAGTTCTCTACTAATTTTAGATCAGGTCCTCCCATAAACGTTGGAGGGTGCATGTGGGTGAACCTCTCTATGGTAAAACCTGTAGCAATAGGAGAGTGCTCGCGTTTCCTAACACTTCACCTGATGTCTTGCATAACCTGCCTTGTCAAACCCCGAGGCACGGAAGGAGACTCGTCACTCGCAGTCCCCTCTGAGCCACTATCCAAGTTGTTATCCTTGGGCTCCATTTTGAAAGTAAAATATGAATCTGTTAGAATTCCTATATCTTACACAGTTAACAAAATCATTAAAGCTAATCATGTTAACTACAACTCTCATGGGTCTAGGTCTGTCCTATCACACCGACACGAAATCACCAATGATTTGACGTGATTTTACTGAAATCATCATTCTAGGAAAAAAATAGAACACCGCCATTGAGTCCTCGTTTAGCAACAAGACAATCCTCAACCTACTCTACCCATTTCCTACATCCTATACTCTGGTATATACACATAACTATGCCTAACTAAGTTTATAAGACCTTATAACTTGATTTTGCTCTAATACCAAGCTGTCACGCCCCGAACTCGCGGATGGGTCCCAGGTTTGATTTTAGTGACCTAACTTGTCTCTGTGTCATTTAAAACAAACATGATACTACACTGAATGAGGGTCCGACCCCGTGGCGTAAACGTAAACCCTATACACATTCACATACACATTCATACACATTAAATACACAGCGAAAATGTTCTTTCTATACACACATCATACCGTACAATGTTCCATACCTGAGTCTATATATAACTAGAATCTACATCCCAAAATACCATACATACCTCGGGTGTCTACAAAACCCAATAATGACAACCTAGTTACAGAATCCGTATTTATGTAAATACTCTACGTAGCTAACCGACACCCCCGCGTCTAAACGCTAGGATGCTAGTTAAGGTTACGCGAAGGACCTGAAAAACATTTGTATATTCGGGGTGAGACACCTCTTAGTAAGGAAGAAAACAAGTTATATCAGTGTGTGGCATACTAGTCTTATTTTAGCATAAAACATAACACAATACAGTTCCAGTATTTTCACAATTCCATTCTAGTACATACGATACCAAACATACAGTTAGTGTCGTCACAGTTAAGCACCCGATACCTTGCAATAATCAAAGTCTCATAGTGATATCGTTGCCAGTACGGTGTCCACTGACACCCATCGATGACCAGTTGGAACAAACAGGTGATATTTCACACCCTCGGATATAGAGCCGGACACTCTCACCCACGGTAACTAGCCAAGACATGGCGTCAACATACGGTAATTAGCCGCCCCTAGCTGATTTACAAAACCTGGAATAATTTTGGAATTTATGTCCCTATACTCATCAACGCACGGTAATTAGCCGTCCCTAGCTATTTTATAAAACCTGGAACATTTTACATGCAACATTTCATTCCATACTTATTTGAGTTTGCAACAATCATATCGTTTTCAATTTTAGAAATACAGTTTAATACAAAAAAAGGTACGGTCATCTCATTACTACCATTTTATACAACATACGATTTTCTAGTAGAAATAAAGATGATACTCGAAACCCCCAATTTTCCCAAAAACTGTAACCCGAAAATCTTGCATTTTTATGAGATAGATTTTCCAAGTAACCAAAACATACATACAATCGTAAACTACAGGTTTATTGATCTCGATTTCAAAAATAACTAATATAAATAGAATCCCCTTACCTTTTCCTGAATACCAAAATACGAACTTTACGGCTCCAAAACTACAAACCGAGTTCTCGAAACCTAAACATCCAAGAACTATACTTCACTATAATTCTTACTACTACATATATTCCGAAACGAAATTGAAATATAACTCTTACCTTGATTTTGGGTTAAAACCCAAAAATCCTCGAAACAAACTTCTGATCTGCTAAAAACGTAAAGATACTCCTCTTGATCCACGTGGTAACGTCGTATCGTTGATTCTGGAAATTGACAACCTAAAATCCTAGAGAGAGAAAAAGAGAGAGAGAGAGAGAGTGAGGATTCGAGTTCTAAAGAGAGAGAGAGAGAGAGAGAGAGAGAGAGAGAGAGAGAGAGAGTTTTAGCTTTCTTAGCAATGAAGCAAGTGAAAAAGATATTTATAACCCTTTGACCTGGCCAACCTTGTTGATGAGACAACGTCCTCATCGACGAGCCGCAGAAGGAACTTCGTTGACACCAAGATGGCCTCGTCAACAAGCCTGAGATTTCAGAATTTCTCAAAATCTCTCGGCATCTCCTCGTCAACGAGCTAATGAATCTCATTGTCGAGCTAAACAAGAGACTTCGTCAACGAGCAAGGAAGCCTCATCGACGAGCCCTACAGAATTTTACCTTTTAAATTTTCCTTCTCTTTTCCTCATTTACTTAATACACTTATCTCGGGTTGGGTTCTTACAATATATAAGCATAATATTTCGCGTGCACATAAAGCTTGCTTATATTATAAAAGAAAAGGGCACGTTTGGCTCAATTGTTTATTTAAAAGTGCCAAAGGCTTGAATAAAGAGATGATATGGATGATCATGAAAGCAAACTCCTCAAGACTTGAGGAAAGAAGGATTCAAATAGAATTAAATAATTATTAAATTCTTCTTGAGAGCATAAGATTAGTGATCACTAAAAGGTTTAAGAAGTGGTTTCTGCCTAAAGTGTAAAAACTTAGTATGTACATCCACTATACACAATTTTGTATACTAAGAATCTTGAAAAGCTAACCAGTACAAAACTTCAAGTAATATATCCAATCCAAACGATTCATATCATATTGATTGGTGAAAATGCAAAAAATTCTCTAATTTTGATCCATATAGAATCTTTTTCCTCCATAGGAATTCTTTGCCATTTCATGATCACATTTAGCAAAGACTCTTCCTATTCCTTGGTTCGTATCCTTGCTTCAAATTGTGATCATATTTAAAGGATATTTCCAATCACCAAAGAGCTATGTTCAAGAACCATATACTCCTAAATGCTCTTTGGTAAGATGACTTGGACATATTCACTAGCACAAAAGTATTTTGAATATTGTACTGCTTATCCTAAATACTCTTTTTGAACATAATAGAAATTTAATGTTTAAGAGTATTTTTTTTATAAGCTCTCAAACTTCAATCAAATCTTGTAGAGCTTCAAATGATGTTGAATGACTAAAGTGGTTGCACCAAGTTTCAAATCTAGATGATGGAATATAATTTCAAAGAGACCTATGCACATGTAGCTAAAATTCAAAGCCATTCTAACTTGTGCCTCTCACGCATTGAAATTCATAAGTAAAGAGGCAAGGTGGGCTTATGACATTGAAGAAATATTGATTTTGACTTTTTGGTCCTCAAAGCCTAAGAATTTTTAGCCAAGCTTAAATCATTGAAAAACTAAAACACTTGGCTAAAGATTTTGAAAAGAAGATAAAGTCATAAAATCAATAAGTGCATAACTCGGGGACAACATCTCTCTTTCACACCTATATAACTTATATGCTCTCACATTATTTGTCGCTTATATGCCTTGATGAGAATAACACTCCAACCTACTCTTCATTGCTTGACTAATGATTATATCTTTTGTTGGATAGTATATATTTGAACTACTAATATGCATGCTTGTATGGAATGCCAACTACATGGTTGATGTAGTAGATTGTGAATTGCATGCTGGTAGTGAATATAGGTTCTCGCATGCTTGATCTGACTGGTATCTGCATGATGCAGATCATTATAAATTACTTGTTTGAACCTATCAGGTATAGGTTTTATGGGAAAATGTCCAATTTATAGATAACATGCTACCGAAATTTCGTAAAATTTTTCCAAAATAAAATCTTGTAAAGATGATTATGATAAAATTAAAGTTAAAATATTTTTGAAAGGATGAGTGAAAACAAAATGAATATTGAATTTCATCCTTGTATAATCATTGAGAATATTTAGGGGAGCTCAACTTCATCCCTATAGAAAGAGCACAAATGACTCGTATGCATCGCTTCGCTTTTTGAATATTAAGACTCTTATGAAAAACCTTGAACATCATATCTAGTGCTTAAAGATCTATAAATAGGTATGGATTGTTCTAGGTTATAAGCACTATTGCAATGCCTTAAAATATTTTCTCTGATGCATCTGTGGTCTATAGGGTGGACCGTACTGATCAATATATAGTTGATAAATTATTAGTATAGTTAGTTTAAAGGATTTAAAATGATGGCTTATACTACTAGGCATATTGAAATTAGTCTTTAACTAGTATAAGTTGTTCTTTTCATCTAAGCGTGAATTCAAATCTATAGAAGGAGCATCAAAAAATAAATTTCTAGTTCTTATGCTTACTCTATCTTTAGCTTGAATTCACAACTTGTTGTGGCCTACACATTCATTAATATGAATTTCCTTCCACCCACAGTAAATCTTAAATTCATAGCATCAAAGCTCATACTCAAATTTATAGGGAGAGTCCTTGAAATTAAACCAGTTCTCCAACATTTTTAGCTTAGATTTGTTTTGAATTCACTATGGGATATGCTTAAATGTAATGATCTTCTTGAAAATCTTAAGTTGATATATGTTGTTTTGCCATAGTTACATGTGTTGTCATATGACCTTGCATTTGACTAATTAAATTTTTAGGATCTATATGGTTGTCCTTTTTTGGTTATATGGTGTATTGCTCTTAAATGCAAAACCAGAATAATGATGCTTGCTTGACCATTTATGTTGAAATTATTCAGCAAGCATTGTCCCCAGTACTTGATGCTAATATCCAAAATGGAAATTTTTTTTACATGGCAAGAAATGAACTTTTAAATGATAAATTTTATCTCTTGCTGCTAGTGTATAAGCTTCAAAGCATTTATGACTTAAGTTCAAAAATTATATTTTTTTTAGTCATGAAATTTATAAATTTTTGGGGCTCTACTATTTATGGTCCTCTTGAAAAAAAAGGGGAGATATTTGTTTTTGCCCTGTTGCTGATGACAAAAGAGGGAGATGTTTTATGAGAGCAAAATTAGTTTTTTCTCCCTGAACTTTTGTTACTCAAAATGAAAAATGATAACTATACTTAAATGCACAACTTAAAAAACTCTAAAGTCTTCATGCTTGTATGTGAACTTTATTGAATATAATTTTTTTTTGCATATTGTTAGGGGGAGCATTGTTAGGCGAACCCAAATTTTGCTTCTATGTTTGTCATCATCAAAAAAGGGGAGATTGTTGACTTTTTGAGTCCGATCTCTGTCTTGATTATGAAAAACCACAGTATCTCATCTGTGTGCTAGGTGTGTGAACAAATTCATTTTTCTAAACATGGATGACAGATGAGAAATGGAAGCTGAGAAATACTTAAATGCACACACCATTCGACACGATCCATGAAATCGCAAAAGAGCAGAGCATGAAGATTTTTGTTTATTTTTTCAAGTTGTATTGTAATGCATTTATTATTTGGGTCTATAATCATTATGGTCTATAATATTTGCATCTCATGCATGATAAGGATTGGATGCTCAAAATACAAAAGACCATAGGCTGACTATTAAGACCCTTAGACTTAAATGTCATATGCTTGTTCACACAGGGTTGAAAAAGCTCTGGGGTTAAACATGACATAAATACACATTTTTGAATAGTCTCGAGTGGCAGAACACTTGGCATTATAAATGCCTCAGTCGACCAAACAGGTCAGAAGTAAATATGTTGACCACGCCTCAACCAACTGGCCATAGATTGAATGTATTGCTCAAGGTCAACTGACCAAGAAATTGAGACTTCTTCACCTGCCCCGAGCGACCGTTTCTTTAGGTCAAAATGACCATGGTTGACCGAAATTCAAAGTTTGGTAGACCAAACCATTCACCAGGCGACTGAAACCACGTAGCCTTGGAAAATCATTTGTCTCAGCCAACTGGCCACTACACACAGTCAACCAAACCTTAAAAATATAGACTTCTTCACCTGCCTTGAGCGACCGTTTCTTTAGGTCAAAATGACCATGGTTGACCGAAATTCAAAGTTCGGTTGACCAAACCATTCACCAGGTGACTGAAACCACGTAGCCTTGGAAAATCGTATGTCTCAGCCAACTGGCCACTACACACAGTCAACCAAACCTTAAAAATATCTTTGAGGCATTGTGAGTGTTTGGACCACCGACCCTTGGTGCCAGGCGACCGAACCTCTCAAGTTCCTTAATTTCTACTACATTTTAAGTACTTAAATGGGGTTATTTTTACTAATCTTTTTAAAAAATGACCGTCGTATCCCCAATGGTAATATTTTTAGGGACATCTATAAATACACTTTCATTTGTCTTGATTAATAGACTGATAAGAAAAAATCGTTAGCAAAAATTCTCTCAAATCTTTTGTACTTATATTGATCACACTCTTTAAAATCTTTCAAACATATTGTTAATTCAGATGTAATCCCAAGAGGGGGGTGAATTGGGTATTTTAAAAATCTTTAAGTTTATTTTACCACTTAATCCTTATTTCAATATTTAACAAATTAATTGCAGGGACTTGAAATTAATTCAAATTATTATCTCAATAAATTCAATTTTACCTAATTAATTATTAAGTGCGTATAATATAAATCAACATACAAACATGCAAAAGTTGATAATGAAATGCAAGCGGAAATTAAAAAGATAAGGGAAGAGAGAAGGCAAACACGATTTTATGAGGTTCAACTAACCTGACCTATGTCCTCACCTTGAACAACCCACTCAAGGATTCCACTAAATCCTTGCTCCTTTAGTCGCGACGGAGTTTCCCTTACAATCCGCTGCTTACAAGAGGTACAACTTCCTCCTCACCTAGTTCACAACCCGAACCGTGATTACAATATAAAATTTCAAATCTGCAAAAACTCAATATTGCTTCTAACAAAACTAGTGAATACAATGGAAAACCTAACAAATATTCATATGATAAAACTTGAAGCTCAGTATGTATGTGATGATGATATCATTATATGAATGATATGCTTTACAAATCAATCCTTTAAATCAATATCTCCTAAATATGATTTTATAAATAATTGCTTTGGATAAAAAATAAGGTTTGATTTTAGAATACTTTAAGCAAGATTAGAAAACAAGATCCTCTCAAAAATAATCTTTGATAATGTGCAGATCTATATTCTTGCTAAAAATAATCTGTAACGTTGGATCTTTGAATAAATAAACAACTATGAATATAGCAAAGATTTAAACACTATGTTTGAAAAACAATATCCCTCAATAATATGTATTTAGAGGTTCTTAGGATTTGCAATCAAATACTACTTACACTAATCAAATAGCAACCCTTTGACTGAAGATATATTTAAAACTTTCTTCAAGATTTTAGTTTTAAACAAAAGCTTTTCTCAAGTAGTGATCTTCCACAAATATATATACATATATATATATATATATATTTATAATAACTCAAGATCAACATCTTAAAATGAATATTCGATGATAAATTTTTGAGATGAAAAACTCTTTGAGAACAAGCAAGCACTTAGTTTGATCACCAAACCTCAATACCAAAGTTGTTTGCACAATAGTTGCTGGAACCCTTTTTGAAAATCAACGTAGCCCAAGCTTTAATATAATATAAATGCTTTGAAATGGCATACAAGAGTTTAGCAATAAGTTGAACAATGTTCAGAGATGTGTATACGTTCAAGGCTCCCAATTCTATTACAAATGTTGAAGCACTAGGGTTTAGAGGTTGATTATATAGGTAATCTCGGCCTCAGGATAAGTCTTGACCGTTGGGTCAATTTGATCAGGTGTATAACCTGCGTGTTCTCTCGCTAAAGATTAGATTTTTAAACTTCCTACAGGTTCAGAATACTGAAGATTCGGGTTCAGATATTTGATGTTCCTTAAAGTACTAAAAATTATAGTCTGGAAATAGGGTCAGACGACTAAACTTAGGGTTTAGTCTTCTGAAGTCCCTAGTTCAGACGACTGAACTGAAGGTTCAAACATCTGAGAGTATTTTGCCTGTTATGTGTTTTAGTAATTAAATCTTCAGATGACTGAACTAATTCTTCAGTCTTTTGAGGAAATTCTTTAGACATCTGAAGAAATTCTTTATACGTCTGAAGAAAAACTTCAGTCATCTGAAGTTGAATCTTCAGACATTTGAGGGTAATCCTCAGTCGTCTAGGTAGACCCACTTCAAAATTTTCAGTTTAGTTTTTCAAAATCCTTTGAGTTCTCTTGCTTTAACCTCTTATAAAATATTTTCTAGGGTTTAAAAAATAAGTTCTCTAAATCCATATTTATAGAAGGTTTTCATGAGATGCATGTGTATATATTTTGAGCTTCTAGCTATATCATATAAAATATGCACATACATCAATTTTTAAATACCCATTCCCATGATGATCTTGAACTTGATGCTTGCATAAGATGCTCGCATCTTCCTTCTTTTACTCTTCTTAGTTCCATAACTTATGCTAGGTTATATATATATATATATATATATATATATATATATATATATATATATGCTTTAATTCTCGTGGCTTCCATGACTTCATCACCTTCCGTGCATGCTAAGTAATGTTCCTACTCACATTCTCAATGCCCAGATCAAATACCAAGTGATTTGTCATTATCAAAATAGGATTGGACTCATAGAGTCGACATATATCACTCATTCTTCTTACACTCTTATTTGAAAAATCATATTCGAGGAGAATCATTGTTTATAACTCTTTGCTTGCAAACTAATTTCAATTTGAAAGGGAGTTTGATTTCTAATTGTTGTGCATTATCATACATTCTCTTAAAGCATATTACTCTCTCATTTTGCATTATCTGAAATTGATTTTTAGAGAGTAAGATAAGGTTTTTCCCATTATATTTTACTGGTAAATATTTGATTGGGAAAGCTAGTCTTTGCTTGTGAATCTTAGCATCCATATTGCAAGATTCAGAAGCTTGCATATTATTCTTTTGATAAAACCTTTGCAAGCTTAAACCCTAGTATCTATTGTGCTTAATATGTGATTAAATATTTTTGGGATACTTTCTTAGGGTTTCTAAGGTCCTTTAATTATTTTTTTATTGAATATATATTACATTGAATCAAAGGCATCACTCTCATGTATATACAAATATATATACACATTGATTGAGAGTTGACATATAGCTTAACCTTATCTCACTTGAGCACATATATTTATCATGTGTGAGTGTATTTGAGTTCATCGGTGTACTTATCTACTTAGTGTAAGAAGATAATTTTCTTGTACACAAAATATTTGATTTAGTTGTATTCCCGAGGTGTGATCGTCGGAAGAGGATTGCACTGGCCTGTAACGTGCACTGGATGGCTTAGACCTGGTTAAGAAAATCAAATGCGCCTTTCTAAGATATGGTTGTAAAGGTTCGAGTCAACTCTGTTAATCTGATCTGGGGTATTCCCTTGCTCAGTAAGGAAAGGGTATTGTAATCGGTACTGCTCCACCCATAAGCGAGGAATTAGTGGAATCCTCTTGCTTATGAGCTTGAGGTGGGGATGTAGGCAGTATTGGCCGAATCCTAATGTCATCTCTTGTGTTGGCTTTATCTTTCCTTGCACTATTTAAATTCTGCAATTGAATGTTTATATTTTTATTATTGTGAATGATTGGAAAACTTTGAGTCTGCTATAACTGTTATAACCTTTGCTCAGTTTTATTTTGGTGGGTAATTGGTATTTGCATAGACTGAGCCTAGGTTGTGAAATACTGATTGTGATTTGGATTGAACTTAGGTAGAATTTTTAAATATCCAATTTACCCCCTCTTGGGAATATCAATTCCAACAATGGGCTTTGATTTAAAATTTCCAAATAGACTTCGTGGTTTTTGCTAAATGGGCTGGGGGTTGGTTTTAAAATGTGCACTGGGCCGAGTGATTTTAAAATGGGCTGGCTGTTTTAAAAACAAGTGGGCTCGGTTTTGAAAACACATATGGGCTTGGATTTTGTTAAAAATTGGTTTGGGGTTAAAGTTTTAAAATGGGATGCTCATTAAGGTTTAAAATGGGCTGTGGGTCAAGGTTTAAAACATGGAATGGGCTTGAAGGTTAGTTTCAGTTGGGCCTTAGGTTGAATTTAAAATAGAGGTGGGCTTTGTCAAGGCTTAGTTCGGGTCATTCATGCCTGAGTGCAAGTCGAGTAAGGGTTCGAGTTTTGAGTATCAGGTGGGTGTTGGGAGATTGGGGAGTGATCTGATTCCGAACACGAGTTCGAGTTTGGGTTCGAGTCAGGTGCTCGGGTCTGAGCTTTGTTGAACCCAAGATTAGGTGCACATATGAACCTGAGACTTGATAAGATTTGAAACCTGCATTCAAACTTCACATATAACACAGTTCAAACAGAAAAGGGTGTTCAATTCTCCTTTACCCTAAACTTGCTTCTCCTTCAGTCTTCTCCCTCTTATGTATGTATGGTGTTTGGTATTCTGAATTAGCTTTCTGCTTTTGTTAAATTCCAATTGTAGCTTTGAGCTCTGACTTCTATAGAGATTTCTCTCCCTCCTTTCTCAGTTTCTATAGAGCTCTTTTGCAATTCTCCCTTCTCCCTCTCTTAATTACTGTAGAATTTCACTATTGTAACCCTCTTAGTAACTCTTTTTTTTTTTTTTTTTTTTCTGCAGACTTTTCCTATGCTTTCCTGATGGTCTGTGCTACAGTGCGAGCCGGCTTGGGGGCCTACTTGGCACCAATTTGCCCCTCTAATAGAATTCCCCTCCACCTGGCAAGGAATATTTTCATTAAACAAACTGCACATGTGAATTTCATCTTTTTAAATTTCCTTTGCTAACTAAATGTGTTATTTCTCTCTTTACGTGCAGGTGAACATAGGGGACGTGTCTAGTTTGGCCAAGTTGAAGCTCAAGAGTGCAGGGCTGGGAATTTTCTCTTTTTCTTTTTCTTTTTGTATTGTTCTGAATGTACCCCAGTATGGTCTATACTGTAACACTTGTTTGTATCATTTCCTATTTTTTGCACTTTTCATTTTCTTGTGTTTACCTAATTTGTCATATCCCATTTTCATAATGACAAATACACTTGGTACTAATGTTTGCCCTGAGCTTGCATGTAGGTTCTCTCTACACATAGAATTGAAAAGAACACTATCATGGTGGCGTATGGTGACCTCAAGGAAGATTGAAGAATATTATGCTTATTTGTATTTGCGCTTTCTATTTTCTTCATTTTGGTCTGAACTGTAATGCAATATGGTCTTTAATAACTGCATCATATATGGTAGGACTGTATGCCTAGTTTGGCCTTAGATTGACCTTAGGTTCCCACACTTAGTGCACAAGACCACACTATAGTTCACATGTAATTAGGGGTAAATTTAAAATCAAGTAATGGACCTTAGGCTAAATTCATAAGGACTTTGGGCGACCGAACCTGGCAACTCAAATTGCCTTGGTCGACCAAACAATGGACTGGTCAAAAAGTTGATCTAACTTCGGGCAACCAAACTCAAATGACTTGAGTGTCCACGGTTGACCGAACTCATACCCTTACTTTCCCATCATCCCCGGGCACCTGAACTTATAGTTCATTTTCACCTTGGGCGACCAAACTTGGCAGTTTGGTAGACTGAACTTTGGTTTAGACAACCAAACCTCGGACATAATGAAAAATCGCCTTGGTCAACAAACTAAATCCATATTCAGGAACCCAAAGTTCAAAATTTACTTTTTCTGTTGTGTATGTTCGGGCAACCGAACCTATGGCTCAGTCGATTGAAACTCTCAGGTTGGCAAAATTTTTACCATAGTTAATTAGGGTAAAACAGGGTTAATTTCTTATACCCATTCAAATTTTTTTTAATAATTTCATGTATGTCCCAAATGGTTATAATTTTGGCCATCTATATATATATATGGATTCATTTGCAAAAATTAAGAGAGATAGACACTTTCAATTAGCCAAAAATGCTCTCAATTTTCAAGTGCATATTTTTCACATACAAAGACCATACACTCTTTTTTTGTCATTCCTTTGATAAATCCAACTTCCTAAAAGTGTTCTTGAGTGATTCTAATAGCTTAAAATCTCCTTGTTATTGATTGCATTATTGTTTTTGATTGAAAGTTTTAGTTAGGGTTTTTCCCCCGATTTAACTAATAAATATTTGTGTGGGAAAACCTTCGTAACTAGTGAGTCATTGCATCATTGTTGCAAGAATTATCAAGCTTGTGGTTTTTGATTTGCAAAATATTTTTCACAGGCTTATTTATTTTTCAAATGTCTCTTAAGCTATTATTTTGAGAAAATCATTTTTGAGATATTTTGAATACACTTTTTTGGAACTCTTTGAAACTTGCTGTGATTGACTTTCATTGATACTTTGTTTCAAAGATTGCTTGGAAATACACTCTAGGTCTTAATTATACATTTACATCAGATTGAGCGTTTAGCACACGTTATTGGCACTGAGCATATTTACTATCATCTGTGCGTGCATAATTATCTAGACTTTATTGTGGTACATCTTTGCTTGTGTAGAAGCACTACATTTGCACGCAAAAATTATATTGATTATTGTATTCCAGGCGTGGGTTTGAAGAGGGAGACATGCCCTGGCAAAAGTCCCGAATTGGATTTGACCTGGTTAGGAAAGCTAGGTGCACCATCCTGGTAAGGTGTTGTATTTGATATCGCTCCACCTGTGAAGTGAGCCCTCAGTATAATCCTTGTGCTTATGAGCCAAGGCGGGGATGTAGGCCGTGTAGACACCCTAATTTTAACCATGCCAACCCAAGAAAACGCGACACAACAAAACTTGGC
Organism: Malania oleifera; assembly: GCF_029873635.1. Lineage (NCBI taxonomy): Eukaryota > Viridiplantae > Streptophyta > Magnoliopsida > Santalales > Ximeniaceae > Malania > Malania oleifera. The sequence continues at coordinate 36,347,963 of NC_080419.1, read as the reverse complement.
TTCACATCCTAAACAGACCCTTTGTCAAAATCAAGACCCTAATTCCCCCAATTGAAGTCCTTTTGATTCCCAGTAGTCAAGTCCCTTACGAATGTTAGAAAATTAGTTTGAAGTTGAGTCTTGAAGATATTTGATATGAGTTTGGATTTTCAGGTTGTTAAGTCGAGTCCTTTTTGATTAATTAGGTTTTTCAAATTGCAAAATTAATCTATGTTTCCTTTAAGTTAGGTATTATGATTCAAGTCTTAAAAACCCAAAAATTAAGTCCTTTTGAACTAAGGTTCTTCGACTTAGTTTAATTTCAAAATTAGTTTTCTTTTCAAAATGGTTTCTTTTATTAGGTTTTCAAAATTGTTTTTTTAGGTTTTAGAATTTTTTCCTCTCATTTTGAAAGTCCAATTGTTTAGTTGAGTCTAGGAATTTTGAATTGAGTCATTCCAACTTCTGGAATTGAGTTTTTAGATTTAAATAATTAAAGTGTTTAAATGTTAGATTGAGATTTGTAGCCTTAGAACCCAGTCTTTGATTTTGGTCAGAGTTTTATTTGGGTGTTAAAGTTATGTTTTGTTAACTGTAGTTTTTGTGGGACAAAGTAGAACTTTGGTTTTTGGGTCAAAATTGGTCCATAAAGAGTATGTGAGGTCACATTTTATTACAACAAAGGGAGTGAGAGCACGTGCAATAAATGTACACGCAGGAGTGTTACAATGAGAGAGGCTAATATGACATACGAAATGCAAGTGTACAAAATGAGGGTGCAGTACACATGCTAAAGCAAATAAAATATAGAAATACAGAAAGCGGAAACAAAAGATGCCAAGCCCTCCAACTCGGGCTTACCAAGCTGGAGCACCCCAAAAGCCTGCAAGTCTAAAGTTGACATTTGGATCTCCCCAGTGACCTCTGCATAGGAGAGGAAAGAATAAAATTAGTAAGCTTGCAAAAAGAAAATAAATACAAAAGCAAATACAAATAAATCACAAAGGAAATCCCTAGTTCTCCAATCTTTAACTACCATCAGGAAAAGCTTATGTAACCTCTTCAAACTCACTTGCGCACAAGAATTGGAATCAGTTTGTTAGAAGAAATTCACCTAATAAAATAGAATGAAAAGCTCACACAAAAGAAGGGAATTATTCCCTGACAAGTTTGTTAGTGGGTAAATCTGTTGGAAAAGGAATTTTGGCACCAACCGAGACTCCTTATAAATAGGGAGTCTAACACTGTAGTTGGGGGGGGGGGGAGGGAAGGGTAAAGAAATGCTGGGAAAATAAAGGATCCCTCTCAGAAAGCAGCAATACCCGGTCAAAGTTGAGAAAAAAGTGAGTTAGGGAAGGGAGTTGTGGAGAGAGAGTATAAAAGTACTCTATAGAGACTAGAAAAAACTAGAGAGAATGAAAAGGAGAGTAGATAAAAATCTGTAGAAACATTGAGAGAGGGAGGTAAATTAGAAGGAGAAGGAGAAGGGAGATATTGCAAAATTGGGAAAGAAACAGAGAATTAAGGAGATCCTGCAGAAGGAGGGCAGAGAAGCAGGAAATTGGACACTCACAGCCTCAACCAGTTTACTAGAGCAGACAATCGGACACAAAGAAAAGAAAATAAGATTGGAGGAGCTCAAGGTTGAGGTAAAGGTGTTTTGCCATTTCTTCACTCTAAGCATATATCAAAATGTTTCCTCTGGGAATTCAGGTTTAGGCTTGAACCTGAACTCAGAGTACCCTAGATCCATACCAGGTCCCCGACCCAATCCCCTTGACCTGAACCAGAATCCAGGTCCAAGTTGTCACCTTGTCTTGATCCAACACCCGCAACCCATTTTTAAACTTAACCCGCCCCCCCCCCCCCTCGGAAGCCCATTTCTAACTTTCAAAACCTAAGCCCATTTTTAAGCTCACCTGGGCTTGCTTTTAAAACCTGCCCCAACCCAGTTCATATTTAAAACCCAACAGGCCATGTTTTCAAAATCGAACCCCCAAGCCAATTTTGAACCCCCCAAGCCTAGTTTGTTTTAAAAGAAAAGCCCACCTATGTTTTAAAAATTAACTCAGGCCGAGCCCATTTTGAAAATCAAACCCAAAGCCTACTTTCTAAAACAAAAACTGAGGCCCAACTCACTTCCTCCGAACACCCAGACCCAACTCTCACTCTAATGCACACATGCCTAACCCACTCAAAGCCCACATGTTACCTGAACACGTGACAGAACCTTTGTGGCTCACTCAGGAACCCCCGAGTTCACACAGCCCCCCTAGGGTTGACTCGTATGAGTCAACCCATTACTCACTCACCTGGTTTGAGACAAGCTTAACTCATCTCCATCTTCAATCTCAAGCAAACCCAAACCCTAAACACATTAACAGCCTCATTCATAGTTAAACTAGGACACCGAACACCCCCCACAAACCCAAGACAGCGGCATCCTCATCACAAATCTCACACACCCATTGGATTTCACAAAAAAAAAAACCAAAAACAAAAAGAAAAAAAAATCAAAACGAAAAAGGGAAAAAGAAGACTTATCCCTTCAAGAGCAGCTTGTCTTCATCACCACAACAAAACCATCCAAACTGTCCCTATCGAACACACACCTTCTCATGGTTAAGTCGATTCCCTCGCCCACGCTCACAATGACACTGACCTCATCATCGACGGTCTCCAACCCCATTGGTGTTAGCACTGTCGTCGTCTCCACCATCACCGCCAGCATTGTCCTTGCTTCTTTAAGGACACGGACTCTAACCCTTTCCATTTTCAACCATGGTGGAATCGATTCGGCCATGGATCCGCACCAATAGACGAGAGGGCTTAGATTTTTGAGCTGAGCGGATGTGCTATGGACAAGGAATCAAATGGGAGCCAAACCACGGTGACATTTGTGAGGGAAAAAGACGAACAAGAAGGGAACTGAGGAAGAAGAGAGAAAAGAAGGGCTGCGGTTTCAGAAAGAAAGAGACATAGAAAGGGTGAGAAAAGAAAGAAAGTAGAGCGAGTTGCAGAAGAAACCCAAGGGTTTCACTCGCAAGGAAGAACAGGGAAAAGAGAGGATCAGGAGAACACGAGAGAAAATGGGAGAAAGGTAAAATTTTGGCTTAAATATGAAAAACCTCAGGATTGTAGGATTTGAAAAAGTGGCGTGTTCTGGCCCCTTAGATCAAGTTGTGTATGGGTCTCCCTTGCAACCGTAAAATTAACAACCCCCATCAACGGTTGAAATTGCATGAAGCTAGGAGCATTAATGGCTAATGGCACGTGTGCCTCCCCCTCTGCCTGCACTCGCTGACGCATGGCATTTCTGCCCCCGGGCATTTAATGCGTGTAGCGGTTGCTTCCCAAGGAATACGCACCCCACTTCGCGTGCACCAACTTCCCCTCATTAGAGTCGTTTGATCACCAAAGAATCAATGGTTCTGATTGACCGCATCAAAAATATTAACCAAGGCCTGCCTCTACGCATGACGTGTGGCAAAGCTGTCACCTGTGTCATCAATGCTAGAATGCGCTCCATCTCCTAGCCATTGGATCTTTGCCTTCATCAATGGTTATGATCCCTCATGTTAGAAGTCCCCATTAACACTCGCCGCATCCTTAATTGGCGGTTGATGCGTGGCACTGATCATTAATGCTTGACGGCTCTCTCCATTAGTCGTTCGATTTCCCCCTTCTATAGATGTTTGGATCGTGCCACGTGGACAAACCATACCGCGTGCGTGGCACGATTTCAAGTCGGTTGGCCTTGACCAGCCTTAAACTAGTCACTTTTGAATCAATCCACGTGGGGACCGGTCCTACCCCCCTCCCCAAACCAGTTCTTACCAGTTTTTCTTTTATTTTATTTTAAATAATTTCTTTCAAGCTTCAAATAATCCCTAAAAATTCATAAAAATTCATGAAAATGCCAAAAAAAATATAGAAAAATAAGAGAGAAATCCCAAAAAAACATTTTAAGTCAGTTTGAAAATAAATCTACCACACATACATGTTCATTCATAAGCACTCTCATACTCTTATGCACACACACATGCATACACATGCATGAACACACTCACACAAGTACACTTCTATTCATGAATGTATTCTAACACTTATGCACACACACATGCATGAACACACTCACACAGTTACACTTCTATTCATGCATGTATTCTAACACTTATGTACACACATGCATACACATGCATGAACACACTCACACAAGTACACTTCTATTCATGCATGTATTCTAACACTTATGCACACACATGCATGCACATGCATGGACACATTCACACAAGTACACTTTCATTCATGCATGTTTTCTAACACTTATGCACACACATGCATGCACATGCATGGACACATTCACACAAGTACACTTTCATTTATGCATACATTCTAACACTTACACACACACACACACACACACACACACACACGCATGCATGCACATGCATGTACACACTCACACATGCACACTTATGCATGTAACATATTATAACACCCGCACACATTTGCACACATTCCATGCACACACTAAAACACACGCTAACACATGTGCCTTGTAGACACCGCATGTTGATATGGCCTTGATCAGGCCTAAAACGGGTCGACCCCCTTTAGCCGACTTGTTCCCGAGCTAGTATGGGTCCTCTGAACCGGTATGAAATCGGTTTAGCCTTCCATTTTATTTTCCTCTTTTAATTTTATCATGGACTTTGCCTTACTTCTTTTTTTGTTATGTAAATCACTTCGGGAAAAGTATCGAAAAAACACAAAAAATCAAAATTTTCCAAAAGAAATGTCTTTGCACTTGAAAAAGTTACAAAAATCCATAAAAGTCCTAGGAAAAACCACAAAATTTTTTTTTAAGATTGGTGTCGACTCGAGGAGTCCGAAAACCTATCGGAATATTTATTTTTATATCTAGACAAATCCTACAAATTTAAAAAATCCTGGGAGCGTATTTTGTACTGTATTTCTCAATTTTTCATCTCGATGATTGCAACAAAGGGCATGAACTCCGGGAGTATTGGATTGCCCCGGTTCTAAGGGAATACATATATAGTATCTATTTTGTGCATTTTTATTTTTTATTTTGGGAAGGGAGTAATTTTGAAAGGCTTGTTAAATTTAGTTTGGGATAATTTTCGATTAATTTGGCACCGTTCATAAGATCGGGCGCGTAGGGGGTGCTAATACCTACCTCTTGCGTAACTGTACTCCCGAGTCTGATTTTGCTAACGGAGACCGATTTTACTCCTAACGGAGTAGCAATCAAGTGTTATAACCGCACTTCAAAAGGTTAGTGGTGACTCCATCACATATTGTTTTTCCACGAAAAATACTTTTCAAAATATATATCTATTTTTCCCAGTTTGCAGCCACACCCATTTGCTAGAGTGGTCTCTAGCGGGCCCGGGATGTCGCGACAGCCAGGATTGACCGAACCCTGATATCATATTTGGTGTCAAGTTTACATTTCCTACATTATATTCTGAGTTGTGCTAGATTTAATTTCCTTACTGAATATATTGCATATCTAAACGGCACGGTATTGCTTTTGATTGGAAAATACTGGAATTGCGTTGTATGTACTGAAAAGTGATTAATATATTGTATCTGAAATTTCATATATACTTAGACTGCCCCTAGGTTGTGTAATACTGCTACTGGATTAGTTGAATCTAAGAAGAAAATTTTTAATCTCCAATTCACCCTCCTCTTGGGATTGTACTAAAGTCAACATCTTGTATGTATTTTCACTTTCTTGTATCTACATTTCTTCGTGCTTGGCAGCATGCACTACCCTCACCTGTACTTGGGACACGTGCCCACCTCTTTTCTGAATAAAATGTAACCTTATGTGCTTTTCAATTAAAAACAAAATCCCTAATGATTAGTCTTGACCCGGTAAGCCCATGGTTAATAAAAATGACCTTAAGTCTTTAACAAAGTACCCAGTTTTGAAATTAAAAATAAAAATATCAAAATTTGAAAAACCTAATAAAAATTTGAAGGACCTAATCCAAGACCTAAAAACTGGACTTGCAATTAAGAAACCCATTTCCAAAATGTTAAAATAAAAGGGCTCAATTTAAGGACCTCAACTAAAAATTGAAATTAAAATTCACTCGAAGTATCATAACTTATTTTGAAAAATGAAATTGACTTTAAAGTCGAAAGGGCTCAATTTAAGAGTGACCGACATCTAGAATTGACTTTGAAAATATACGATTTATTTTACAACCCTTAGATTAAGAAAATATATTAATTTTGCAACTAAAGAAAATTTTATAAAAACTCAGTTGTAGAAAGGACTCAAAACTTTTCTAGAATATCGGGACTCCTCTTGAAAATATTTTGAAATGATTAGGACTTTAAACGGGAATCAAATTTCTAAAAGGACTCAGTAAAATAAATAAAAACAATCAGCACTCCGATCAGACTTAAAGTTAACTTTACTATGTCAGGTCTTCTCAAGAAGGCTTAGTAAAAATTAGGTGTCTACTGTTAGGGCCTTATAGTCCAATCATTATAACATCAAACAACCTCTTAACTCAAATTCTCCATACTTTTTCTCACATTTTTTTTTCTTGTATTTTTATAATAGAATTAAATGGGGTAGTAAGAAACAATATTTTAGCAAGAAGCATCCCGATTGTAATTAAAAATAAAGATAAATTAATTATTTTTAACATGTATTTGGCAAGTAGTGTGGGGCATACACCGTCATAAAATATTGACACTTCATACTTTCAAAGCATCAGTTTCTTCTAGGGATTAGGATCTCAAATTTGAGAGAGTAGTTCGTATGTGTATGCATATATATTAACCCACAGTGCAAAATTGAAATTTATTCTTTTAAAAGTGAAAATAAAGGCAGGTGTAGATTTGCAAAAAACGACCAAACCCCTTTGCATACTTTATAAAAATAAAATATTTTAGAATATATATATATATATATATTTAGCTTGCATGGGGTGGAAGTAGGTGGAGCATTGAAGTGGGGACACAGCGTCATGGGTCAGATATATCACAGCTTGCATGCCAAAATGGGCGACTAATAAATCATCACGTAACAATCGCTACATATGCATTTATGTATACCAATTATAAGGATTTAAAGTTATTTTAGGTAAAAAATTGGCTACATAGTATAATGTGCTAGTATTGGATATATATATATATATATATATATATATATATATATATATGTTAAAAATAAAAGAGAGAGTGAAGTAAATTAACTGAAGAAAATTAGGAGGCGTAGTATGAAGGGAAAAGTATAGTAAAGTTTAAAAATAAAATGATGAAATAGTGTGATTGAACAATAAGGGTGAGATAGATGTAATAATATGACTAATTCTATTGTAAAGATAGTAAAAAGGGTTTCAGGTGAGTCTAAAGAAAGATCGGGTAGCAAATAAGTTGTTGTTGGGATCAAGAAGGTCAAAAAACTATTGAGATAAAAAGAAACTAGCTAGCATAGAATTTGGCTAAACTATAAGAATATAAAAAACTTTAAAAAGTATAAAGACAAAAGAAAAAATGGAAAAAGAAAAAAAAAAACTATTAGTGAAGCTAAAATAGAGCTTATGATATTTGATATAATAGACTAGATACAACAGAAGGAGAAAGAGACATTTATAAACTCGATAGAAGTAGAAGAAAAAAATGTAAAGATTTAGACAATAGAAAATATATAAAAGATGATAATGATAATGTTTTAATGAGAGATGAAAACATAAAAGAGATGTGGTAGAGAAACTTTGATAAGTTGTTTAATTGTTGTGATATGGATCAAATATTTAAGATGCACAACAAAATAAACACAACAAGTAAATGAAACACAACCAGAAAGTGATAAATAATAAGAACAACAATAAAATTTATGTGGTTCGGCAAAACCTACATCCACGAAAGCAATGACACAAGAATTTCACTAAGAAATCACAAAGTACACAATACACTTCTCAAATGATCACTCACACTGTTAATACATACCCAGAATGACATATATAATAGTCCCTTGGAGGTTTCCCTTCAATTACCCAACCAGCCCCAACGTTTAAAATTCAAAATGCAAAAAACTGCTCGCAGCCTAGACTTCTCGTCGACGAGAATAAGGGATTTGTCGACAAGACCAAGAAAAACACTTCTCGACGAAACTATCCACTCATTGATGATCCTATTTTTATGCTTTTGGTATCTCAGAAACTTTGAACTTTTGAACCTCTCAGGATCTTCTCATCGACAAACACATAACACTCGTCAACGAATACTTGTTGTCTCCTTGTCGATGATCACAGGGCAGTCGTCGACGAGTCTTTGTTGTGCTGCCCCTTCATGTTTTTCTTTCTTCTTTGTTTGAGAAAACCAAAGTATAAAAGTCATACCACAAACAACAATCTCCACGTTGGCGATTATACACCCCTTAGGAGAATCTCGAAAAACATGTCTAATCACTCCACCTTGAACTTGAACCACTCGGTTGGGTTTGTCTCCCTTCTATCAATTGGAGACATGGAGTAAGTCCAAGCAATGCTTGTACTTCTTAGAAGTAACTGAATTCGTTTGAATATCCGCTGCATTTTCAGACGTGTGAACTTTCTCTAACACAAGCTCACCCGAAGCAATCAATTCCTAAACCTTGTGGAACCTCACATCAATGTACTTGGTTCTGGCATGATATATGCGAGTCTTCACCAAGTAAATGACACTTTGACTATCACAATGCAACACCACTTCGTCTTACTGTAATCCCAACTCTCTGACTAAACTAGTAAGCCATAAGACTTCCTTTACAGTTTCGGTAACTGCCATATATTCCGCTTCAGTTGTGGATAATGCTACCAAAGACTGTACCATGGATCTCCAACAAATCAGTCCTCCTACAAGGGTAAATACATATCCCATTGTAGACCTTTTTTCATCCATATCTCCAGCATAATCAGCACCAACAAATCCCATAACTGACGAACAACCCTATTGCTTGCCGAACATGATGCCATATCCTGATGTAGCTCGTAAGTATCTAGGTATCCATTTGACGGATTCCCAATGCTGCCTTCCTAGATTAGAGAGAAACTTACTAATCACACTCACTCTATGAGCCGAATCTGGTCTCGTACATGTCATGGCATGCATTAAACTCCTAATAGCATTAGCATATGGGACCTTTGACATGTCCTAGATTTCCTCCTTCGTACTTGGGCAATCTACAGTAGACAACTTGAAATGATTTGTTAAATTTGTACGCACTAGTCTTGGATTAACCATGCTAAACCTTTCCAACACCTTATGCATATAACCGCCCTGAGATAGCCATAATCTCCCTGCAGTTCTATCACGGTGAATCTCCATCTTAAGTATTTTTTTGGCCAAGTCAAGATCCTTCATTTCAAATTCTTTATACAATAGGACTTTTAACTAATTTACCCTTGTTAAATATTTTGCAGCTATCAACATGTCATCGACGTATAATAACAAGAAAATAAGAGAACCATCCTCAAGCTTATTCACATATATGCAGCAGTCATACTCACACCTTTTGTAGCCAATCTTGATTATGTAAGAATCAAACCATTTATACCATTGCCTTGGAGACCGTTTCAGCCTATGAAGAGATTTCTTCAACCTGCAAACAAAATGTTCTTTCCTCGATTCAATGAATCCCTCTGGCTGTACCATGTAGATTTGTTCCTTCACCATGAAGAAAGTCGTCTTCACATCCATTTGTTCCAAATGAAGATAATAATGGGCTACCAACCCTAACAAAATTCTGATAGAAGTATGTCGACCCACTGGAGAAAAGATCTCATCATAGTCTATTCCCTTCTTCTGTGAGTATCCTTTCGCCACCAACCATGCCTTGAATTTCTCTCATTCCCTTTCTGAAATTGCTTCCTTCTTCCTATATACCCATTTGCAACCTATCGGTCTCTTCCCATTTAGAAGCTCCACCAAATCTCAAGTTTGGTTCTTATGTAGTGATTCTATCTTCTCAATCATCGCGCCCATCCATCCATCTTTCTCCTGACCGTGCACTGCCTCTTGGAATGTAGTTGGATCGTTACAACTAGTAAGGAAATCATAAGATACTAACTCTTCAAATCCATACCTTGGTGGAGGTCTGATAATGCGTCTGGATCTCCATATAGGAATATCATCGACTTGCTGATTTCCCAAGTTAGAGCTCCTTGCAACTATAGGACCATGATCATTTCCGTTGCCCTGAGCTTCCAACTCCACCTGCACAACATGTTCATCATTGCCCCAACTTTATGACTCATGTTTCTATTCATCAGACTCTTGAGTACACTTCACCATAGTCTTCTCATCAAAGACTACATCTGTGACGCCTCGACCCGCCAAGTGGGGCCCGAGTGCTACGTGTTCCAATCACCTGTATCTGATACCACAATTAACATACACGCAACGACACATGAATAAATAACCTCAAATAAATACCAGAGTTCTATATAACAACCAAAAACCAACACTACAACATCCAAATATCTGTATCCACAACCAGCATTTAAAACGTAATTCTGTACAAATATATCTATACATATATCAGTATCTCACAATACCCCAAAAAGAAACTATCACAAACAATCCCAGCCTAGGCCTTCAAACCCGGTCTCCAGAAGAACCTAAAAAATTGTTAACCCACTAGGGTGAGACACTTCTCAGTAAGGGTGGAATAAATAATAATAGTGTGTGACAAATGAGTTTTAATATTTATATCTCAAAATAAACTGCTTCTCATATAACATCAATAACAACTGAGAAAATGTACCATTAATAACATTCCCGACATCCAATATCACACACACATTCAATATGCACAAGTACATAATTTTTATGCAGGCGAAAGTCCCAAGGATAGGGAAGATTACCCACCCATACAAGTAGCTTCCCTCTGCTCTGGTACTAAAAACTACCTACTAGAGCACTCACCTTACTCAGTAAGCCCTTAGGTGAAGTATTACCTCGCCGCCAGTAAACACATCTTTATTATTTTAAAGGCGAAGGTTTCCGAGGATTGGGATGTCTACCCGCCCATACAAGTAGCATCCCTTTGCACTGATACCAAGAAACTACCTAGTAGAGCACTTGCCTTTCTCAGCAAGCCCCCGGTGGTATGTTTACCTCGCCACATGCACACACATGCATTCACAATATGCTATGCCATTATTTTTATGCTATAATTAAATTCACATTCGCACAACACATCCACACAGGAATCATGCATCTCATACTTCATCTTCCAATATCCTCAGTACGTGGCCCACACAGAGCAACTGCGTACATGTCAGTATGTGACCCACACAGGCACCTACGTACTTCTTATCTACACGTGGCCCACACAGGTACCACTAACCACATAAGGTACATAACATGGCCCACACAGGCGCCATTATCCACACAGGATATAACGTGGCCCACACAGGCACCACTACCTACACAGGGTATATAACATGGCTCACACAGACGCCATTATCCACACAGGATATAACGTAGCCCACACAGGCACCACTACCCATACAGGATATATAACATGGCCCACACGAGCGCCATTATTCACCAGTATCCAATCCCCATGACCTACCCATCATACATCAGTAGAACAAGCTCCTCGACCTGCCAATGTCCTACCCCATATAAATAACAATACGACGAGCTCCTCGACCTGCCAACGTCAGATCATCATTTACATCTAGGCAATATAACAACCTCCTCATGCCAACGTTATATTGAGATGCATACGAATAACCACACAGTTAATTCACACAAACGCATTAAATCATTTCCACACAGGAATCCAACAGATTAATACATTCTCACATAGTAATCCAAAAGATCAATACATTTCCACACAGTATCCCCACAGATCAATACATTTCCACACAGGAGTCAAACATAACAACTCATTCATCTTGCCATAATCATTTCAAACACCCCCACATGCAAACCCAAATACCATAGTAATTCATATTCAATTTATTAGGAAAATTACTCCCATGTCACACGAATTTAATATTATAAACAATTATCCCAAATATAACCTTAAACCAAATAATTATTTTTTTCCAGTAATCAGACTATTCTGAAAATCATATAGATAAATAATAAATTTCGTTTGTTCGTAAATAATTGGTTCACTTTAATAAAATACTGATATAATTTTATTCCCCCTTACCTGATTCCTTGAATTACGCTTGCAGGGCTCCCAAACTTATACCCACGACGCTCACCCGAACCCTGATTCAATCAAATCAACCCGAATAAAATATTATTTTAACATTTCCTAATTTATAATAATTAAATAATAATTAATTTCTAAATAACACATTATCCTAATTTTGGACTATTTCTACAATAACCCCACGAGAATTTCACTCTGCTAGACTTGTAGAAAATCATCCCTAGATTCTCGTGGTGGTGTCCGATCGTCCATTTGGCTTAAAATTTAGGAAAAATTAAGATAAGAATGAGAATTTGGCTTACCCCACGAGATATGCCCACGTTACTCCTACGACAAATCTACTTCGGTAGATATGTCGGTGACGAAGAATGGAGTTCGGTGGTATCTTCGGTTTTTCAAATGGACGAGAATCGACCGCAAAATCGTAGAAAGTAGAGAAGTGGAGAGTGAAAGAATATATTTAATTTTTCTTTCTCTTTCTCTCTCTTTCTTTCCTTCTTGTTTTGTTCTGTGCACGTGAATTTTTTTCTCTTCTTTCCTTCTGTTTTGTTCCAGCAGAAAACTTAAACATTAAGTTTTTTTTTTTTTTTCTTTTTTTTCTTTCCTTTATCCTTTCTTTAACCTTATCATATACTTATATATATATATATCCACAATTCTCATTTTCTTAATTTAATTAATTTTCTTAATAATAATAATTAATTAATTAATAATAATAATTTTTTTGAATTAATAATTTTTTATTATTTATTTATTTATTTATTTTGGGTCATCACAACATCCCTACCGATCACCACCTTGTTTGCCACAGGGTCTCATAGCTTGTACCCCTTTACACCCTTTGGATATCTCAAAAAGATGCAACGATGAGACTTTGGGTCAAGCTTAAACCTCTCCTCACTAGAATCGTGAACATAGGCTGGACACCCGAATACCTTCAATTTGGAGTAGTCTACTGCATTTTCTATCCAAACCTCTTCTGCCACTTTGCCCTCTAGTGATGCTCTTGGTGATTTATTTATCAGAAAATAAGCCATACTTATTGTCTTGGCCCAGAATTTCTTTGGTAGCCCTGTGCTTATTCTGAGACACTGAACCCTTTCAAAAAGAGTCTGGTTCATCCGTTCTGCCACACCGTTTTGCTAAGGTGTGTGGTGAACTGTAAAGTATATCTTGATGCCCTGTTCGCACAAAACTCCATAAACTGAGAATCAGCGTACTCGATCCCATTATCTGACCTTAAGTATTTGATTCTTATCCCTATCAAGTTTTCCATTTCAGCTTTCCAAATGTTAAACTTGAAAAACGTATCTGATTTGTGACGCATGAAGTAAACCCAAACCTTCCGTGAGTAATCATCAATGAAACTCACATAATACATATGTCTACCCTTTGATGCAACTCTAACAGAGTTCTAAACATTTGAATGCACATAATCAAGAATACCCTTTGTCTTATGTATAATTGGTTTGAACCTTGCCCTGTTATGTTTTCCAAGAACATAAATGCTGCAAAATTCAAACTGGCATGATTTCAAGCCCTTTAACAATTTTTTCTTGTGTAGTTTTTTCATGTCATGTTCCCCTATATGCCCAAGGTGCATATGCCACAAGACGGTCTCATCTAATTCAGAATCTATGACTGCAGCTCCACCTACAACAGTAATTCCCTACAATGCGTAGATATTCCCATCCAGTTTCTGCCATTTCATTATAGCCAGATTACCTTTCCATACCGCCAGAATGCCACCTTTGGACTTGTAGTTAAAACCATTACAATCCAAAGTACCGAGTGATATCAAACTCTTCCTCAACTCTGGTATATGTCTTACATTACACAACATTCTTACAACACCATCAAACATTTTTATCTTTACATTTACTATGCCAATGATCTTGCAAGAAGCATCATTACCCATAAGAATTGATTCAGAATTCACTAACATGTAAGTGTTGAATCACTCCTTGTTCGGAGTCATGTGATAAGAACATGTTGAGTTAAATATCCAAGAGTCCGTTAGATTTTCCGACTCCACTGAAATTGATAGAACATCACCATCACTACACACTGAACCTCCTTTTTGAACAATATTCACAGATTTTGAAATACCCTTATGTTTTTCAAAATTTCCCTTCTTCCAATTTGGACACTCCAGTTTCACATGCCCCTTTTTACCACATTTGTAACCCCAGATTTCTTTCTTCTTCTTCGATTGATTTTGGAATTTCTGACTTGATCTATGTATAGATTTTCCCTTACCTCACTCATTATTACCTTTTACCATAAGTCCTTTTCCTTCATCACATATTTTCAATCTTTGATGAAAATTTAGCAGAGCACTTGTTACCTCTTCAAGATTAAGAGTTTCTTTTTCCCAAGTAAGAGTGGTCACAAGATTTTCATAGGTATGAGTCGAAGGCAAAAAGTTTAACAACATCAAATCTTTGTCATCCTCATCAAACTTAACATCAACTCTCATCAAATCACTAATAATTTTATTGAAGACAATAATATGTTGATCTAAGTATAATACTTCAACCATCCTAAGCCAATACAAACGTTGCTTAAGAAAAATTTTATTATTAAGAGATTTGGACATGTACCGGCTCTCTAACTTTTGCGATATAGCCGCTGGAGAATCCTCCTCCATCACTTGATAAAGTACTTCGTGGCCAAACATAAGCGTATTATAGAAGCGGCCTTTGCTTGCAAATCTCCCCATATTGCCTCATCCATTCCATCTAGTTGAACACCAAGTAATGTCTTTTCCATTCCTTTTTGCATAAGAATGTCTCACTCTCCTCTACCATAAACCAAAGTTCCTGGTTCCATCAAATTTGATAATGTCAAATCTTGCAGAAGACGATCCCGATGCCATAACAACAATCGCTCTGATGCCAATTTGTTGTGATATGGATCAAATAATTAAGATGCACAACAGAATAAATATAACAAGTAAATGAAACACAACCAAAAAGTGGTAAACAACAAGATTTATGTGGTTCAGCAAAACCTATATCCACAGAAGTAATGACACAAGAATTTTATGAAGAAATCACAAAGTACACAATACACTTCTCAAGTGATCACTCACACTGTTAATACACGCCCAGAATGACATATATAATAGTACCTCAGAGGTTTTCCTCCAGTTACCAAACCATCCCAACATTTAAAATTCAAAATGCAAAAAACTGCTCGCAGCCTAGAACTTCTCGTCAACGAGAAAAGGGGATTCGTCGACGAGACCAAGAAGAACACTCGTCGACAAAACTATCCACTTGTTGACGATCCCATTTTTCTGCTCTTGGTATCTTAGAAACTCTGAACTTTTGGACCTCTCAGAATCTTCTCATTGAAGAACACAAGACACTCCTCGACGAATACTTGCTATCTCCTCGTCGATGATCACAGGGCACTTGTCGACAAGTCCCTGCTATGCTGCCCCTTAATGTTTTTCTCTCTTCTTTGTTTGAAAAAACCAAAGCATATGAATTATACCACAAATAACATTAAGAAAAAGTAAAATGAAATATAAAACTTAAAAATAACAAATGAGGAGAAGACTAAAAATAAGAGTTTTATTTGCAAAATTAAAGTCCTTAAAGTTAAAATGGTTTTAGAAAAAAAATGAAAAGTGGATAATCTATTGGACTTGATAACATGCCAATTAAAAGGAAGTGTTTTGGGGATAAAGAAAGTATATGGTTAACTATTCTATTAAACATTAATTTAAAAATCAAGAAAATGTCGGGGGAATGGAAGAAAAATATGTTAATACCTTTTAACAAAAAAAAAAGTGATATTCAAAATCATAATAACTATTGTAGAATTAAGAATATGAGTACTTATGGAAAAGAGTAATTAAACGAAGAATAAGAATAGATATTCTTGGGAGATCCACAATAGAAACTACTATCTTTTAAAAAGAATAATGGAAAAGTTTATGAAAAAGAAGAGGGACTTGCATATGATTTTTATTAATATAAAAAAACAAAAAACATATGATAGAATATTTAGGAAAGTCCTTAGTGGGCCTTAAAAAAGGAGTTATACAGTAGATATATATTGAGGTCATTAAAGAAATGTATGATACAATAATAACTAGCATTAGTACTATAGGAGGGAAATTTGGAGATTTTCCAAACACAATGGATATATATCAAGGTTCTATTTTGAGCCTCATCTTTTTACTTTTAGTGATTGATGAACTTATTAGGAATCTTCAAAACCTAATTCCTTGGTATATATTATTTGTAAATGATATTGTCTTGTTTGATGAAAGTAGAGGAGGAGTGGAATCTAAATTTAAACTTTGGAAAACTGCTTTGGAGTCTAAAAGTTTTAAGATAAGTAGGAATAAGACAAAATATATGAAATGCAATTTTAGTAGTGCAAGAAGGAGTAGTGGAGAAAATATAAAACTTGATAATCAAGAAATTAATAGCATTTATAGATTTCGATGTCTTGTATCTCTTATGCAAGCTGAATGAGAAATTGAAGAGGATGTAAAATATGGAATTAAAGTAGATTGGATAAAATATAGGAGTGCATCAAGTGTTTTGTATGATCATAGAATGCCTTTAAAATTAAAAAGAAAACTTTATAAGACGACTATAAAACTAGTTATCTTTAAGGTTTAGAATGCTGGACAATTAAGAACAACATGTACAAAAAGTTAAAGTTACTAAAATGTGAATGTTAAGGTGGATGAATAGTATAATATTAAAAGATAAATTAAGAAATAAACATATATGAAATAAAACTAGGAATTACACTAGTTGAAAACAAGATAAGGAAGGAGCGGCTCAAATGATTTGATAACATGAAATGCAAATCTAATATTGCATCTATGAGGAAGAGTGAATTAGTTATTATTTCTAACATGAAAAGGGGTAGGGGTAAGTTTAAAATAAGTTCAAATGAGGTAGTAAGGATGGATTTAATAGCTTTTAATTTAGCAGAGGAAAATTCTATCGATCAAGTGAATTTGTGAAAAAGGATTCATATAATCGATCCCACCTAATGAGACTTAAGGTTGATTGTTACAGTTGTTGTTCTAAAGACAATATCAAATTTATAATTAAATTTGTATTAGATTTAAATTTAGGCACAAAAATCCCAATCTAAACACAACTTACCCTATGTTTGTTATTATAAAAAAAATTGAAACCATGAATTTAAATATGTGCTAATTCAAATAAAAATATAGTACAAAACTATATTAAAATTTTTAAAAATCATACAAATTTAAACTTAAACTTTGAAATTTATATCCTTAAATCCTGTTTAAAAGTAATTGAAGTTTAATATCAAAGCTTTTCCCTTAAAATTTATGTGAGTTTATGTCGATTTTACACTTTATTTTGTTTAAATTTGAACCTCACGACTGTGCAATTGGTCAATATGATAAATAAGGGAAGTTAACTGAAATTACTAGAAAAATTTGGTTAACCATATCCCTTAGCCAAACTAAATTGATTTAAAGGATACGGCTAAACCCTCACCCAACCAAAATTTATTTTGATTAATTCGAATAACTGAAATTAACCAAAATCATGATACATTTGAAATTTGTATGTGTGTGTATATATATAAAATTTAAATATATAAGTTTTATAATATATATTTACTTATTTGCATATATATATATATATATATGTATGTATGTATATATGTATATGTATATTCGGTTGGTTGATTCGATTAACTAAAAAGTAATTCTCTTAAACCGAATTGACCATTGGAAGACTGAACTGACATCAAACCGATTTAACTGGAGTCGTTCAATTCGACCGATCAATTTGGTTTTCTCTTAATCACAAACCTCTTCAGAAACTGGTCTACAATGTGGACCCATGCACCTACAGCTAATCCACACTAGCTTGGTGAGTTGATGCATCAATGAACAATGATATGGGAAACTGTGTGGTCTCTTTTGGTGCACCTCCCTGGTGGATGAATATTTTAATGCATATGGAGAAATAACTCTCACAATTAATTAAGCTAGCCCAACTCAAGTCTCCTTTCTCCAGATGTGACATATGGAGAAATAACTTTCTCAATTAATTAAGCTAGCCCAACTCAAGTCTCCATTCTCCTGCTGTGACAAAATGCTTACTTCGAATTGAAGAGTGCATCTTGTTTGATCATATTACTTGTAAGAAGAGTTTTTTGAATTTTTCTTGCTTCAAATCGAATGAGAAAGTTGTATGATTTATGTTAGTTGCAAGAAGTTTTTCTCCATCAAATTATAATTACCTATTTTTGAAAATATTTTGAATTTAAGTGTAAATAAATTTAGACAAAATGTAAATTATATTAAATTTTATCTAAATTTATTCCTCAAAAACAACGATCATTTGCGGAAACGACCAGATCAACGTATTTCTTTAAATTAAAAGTTTTTCTCAATCTCAATTGTCTCAACTACCTACACTTAGATGCACAATCATTCAATTTATATAGACAGAAAAATTAAAGAGTAGAGGTTGAGAGTAAGATTAAGTTTTTACGAGATTCGGCTTATACATAGTCTACGTTCTCGCCTTAGGCAAGACCACCTAAGGATTCCACTATAACGTTCCTTTGCGGGCGGAACAAACGGTTACAATCCCTTCTTTAAGGTGGTGCCGCTCTCCAAGCGATACCCCACGCTCGGTACAACAATTTAATAATCCTGAACCGTCAAAGAAAATAAGGAAACACAAAAAGATACTTGTGTACAAGAGATGCTCTCAGGTAGACCTGATTAGTACAATTGATAGCACTAATATACTTCAAATAAAATATCAAAGAGAATGAGATTTGAAGCTCAAGAATGTATCACTGTAATTCTTCTCTTGATATGAATCAGTAACTCAGAAATTTAAGGTCAGAGAAGAGTGATCAGAAACTCAGTATATCTCAAAAGATTTGAGTAAGAATATGTGAGCAAGAGAGCTATGAGAGAGAATAAGCAATGGAGCTTTGAAAACTGATTTTCAATTTCTTGGTACGGATTTGATTTGAGAAACCATGTATTTATAGGCTCAAAAAGTGTTTAATTCATGTTGCCCAAATTACTTAGAGTGTTTCCCAAGTTTATACGAAGTTTGGGACACAAGCAACTCAAATTTGAATTTTAAAAACTTCAAAAATAATAGCTGTTAATGAGGGTTAGGCGCCTGAAGCTTTGGGGTCAGTCACCTGATCCTTCTGAATACAGTGTAATTTTTCAACTTGAAATAGGGTCAAATGCCTGAGAATTCAGCGGTTAGTTGCCTGATCCTTCATTGCCTGTTTAAAAACAGTTCAGAAAAATCTTCAGTCGCCTGAACTTTTATAAAATATGTTTTTTCAGTTTAGTTTCAAAACTCTTTGTTATCTTGCCTTGTTACTTTTAAAAAGAATTTTCTAGGGTTTTCAAAATAAGGTCTCTAAGTCCATATTAACCCCTAATGAGCTTGAAAGCATTTCAAAATGATATTTATAATGAAATACTTACATAAAACATCCTAAAGACATAACGACTCTCTAAGCTTAAAGTCGTCATATATCTTTGCTTTGAATCCTCTTATACTTAAGTTTCAATATTCTTTAAGTTTCCACATGTTTTGAACATCTTGGTCTTCTTTTGATCACTTTGTTGATGGAGTATACTTTATGGTACTTGTGATCTTGAACTTTCATTTCTTTGATCCTTTTGAACTTTGTCATACAAGGTTTCCTGAAATATCATCACTTAAACAACAATTTATTAAATGAACCTTTATTTGTTATCATCAAAATAAGATTCAAAAATCATGTTAGTCCAACAATCTCTCGCTTTTTGATGATGATAAATAAGGAGTAAAGATGAGAGAATCTTGATAAGGGTCCCCCTTACAATAAGTATGCCTTTTTAACAATTATGAAAAATGATGATTTCAAACATAAGTAAGTTCAAAACTTAATAAGTCACAATCAAGAATATTATGTTATAATGCATTATAGCTTATGTAAACTTATATGCTAATGGTCTCATTCTTCTTATGTTCTCATTTTTCTCATTATGCTCATTTTTGCTTTCACCCGCCTATGCTATATCTCAAGCCAAGACTATGTATTTTACATATTTGCCATGCTCTCATGTTCTCATGGTTGCTCTCTAAGATACTCTCTTCTTATGTGTTGGAATTGGTGTATTCCCAAAATGGGGTGAATTTGGTATTTGAAAATTTTCTCTAATGTATAAGTAATCTAACAACAGTAGACCACACACTAGATATGTTATTGAGGTTTGACCAATACTGCCTACGTCCCCACCTCAAGCTCACAAGTAAGAGGATTATACTAGTTGCTCACTTGCGGGTGAAGCGACACCGTTTACAATACCTTACAGGTTGGTGCACCCAATTCTCTTAACCGAATCTGAACCAGTCTGGGATTATTTACAAGGCTAGTCTCCCTCTTCCGACCACGCGTTGGGAATTCAACAGATAATCAATATTTTTGTGTACAAGGAAATGTGCTTCTAACACAAGCAGATGATGTACAACAATATGCTCAGAAATACACTCACATATGATAAAGAGTTAATCCTCAAGTGAGATTTGGTTAAACACGAATGTCAGCTCACACCAAGATGTGTATATATATATATATATATATATATATATATATATATATATATATATTTATATGTGTGTGTGTTTGTATGTGTGTGTGCGTGTGTGTGTGTGTGTGTGGTGTGAGTAAGATCTTTGATTCTAGGAAATATATATTCACAATATGATTAATCAAAGAATCTTAACAACTCTAAACTCAATATCTCAATAATATTTTTTCAAAGATGTAGCACAATATATGTTCAGGGTTTAAGCTTGCAAAAGATTTATCAAATATAGAAAACAAGCTTTCAAGTCTTGCAATTAGTATGCGAAGACTCAGAAGCAAACAAAATGATTTTCCCAATCAATGCAAATCAACCAGAAAATAATGTGGGAAAATTACCAAGAAAACTTTCAAAAATGATTTTTCAAATGGGTATAAAAATTTGAGAGTATAAGCTTAAAAGTAGTGTATGGAAATGCCCACAGCAATATAGAGATTACTCTTCAATTTTACAATTAAATTTGCAAGAGTGGAGTATAAGAAAATGTTACTCTCTTCCTTTTGAAAATTATTTTATCTAGTAAGAAAATGAGAGAGTATGAACAAATATGCTTGCAAAAATATGAAGTATGAAAAATGGGAGTATGAAAATATTTGAGAGAATTATCTTAATCAACTTTTGCTAATCCCTGACTAATTAAAGCAAATGGAGTGGTATCCTAAAAAAACTAACCGCTAGGACTCAAAGAAAATTTTTAGAAAAGTTTAATTAGCATTTTTACCCTAATTACCACGGTTATTTTAAGTGAACCTGAGAGGTTCCGTCACCCATTCATAAGACCGGTCGCCTGAATAGACACAATGCTTGTTCATGGGTTCGGTTGGCTGAGGTGAATTCGATTGGCTAAACATAAGGCGATTCTCCAATCGTTCGTGACTTCAAGTGCCTGGTCCATGGTTTGGGTTGCCAAACCACCCAATTTGCCCGGGGTATTTTTGAACTGTAGGTTCGGGCGCTCGGGGACGGTAGAAAAAATAAGCTTTAAGGTTCGGTCGACCATGGACATTTAGTTCAATTTTAGTTCGGTCGCCCGGGCCTCAGTCAACTTGTTGATTCTTTGCACATTCAGTCGCCTGAACCATTTTTAACACTCTAGGTTCGGTCACTTGAAGCCTTTTCAAAATTCAAGTTGTGTTTTGATTGGCCTCATAAGTTTTGTCCCTGCAAGTGTGATATTTAATTTTTTTACTTTACTGTAATCCTAAGAGAAGGGGTGAATTTGATTTTTAAAGTTTTTCTCTCCTAGGTCAAATAGCCAGCAATAGTATTTCACCTAAGTATATAGCATTTACAACCAAAGACATGAAAATAAGATATGTTTGGTCTATGATCATTCCATAATTCATAGGGAGTCTTATTAAGAGAGGGTCTGATTAATACTTTGTTCATTACATAACAAGCAATGCTCACTACTTCGGCCCAGAAATATTTGGGTAATTTATGTTCATTAAGCATTGCTTTACCCATTTCTTGCAAAGACCTATTCTTTCTTTCTACAATACCATTTTGCTACGGGGTCTTAGGTGCAGAGAAAATATGAGATATGCCCTCTAGGTCACAGTAGTTCTCTATGCCGTCATTTTTTAATTCAGTTCCTCTATCACTTCTATTGTGCGTTATTTTGTAGTTTTTTCATTTTGAATTTTTCTACAAAGTCTAGTAAATTGATCACATGATTCATCTTTATGTGTAAGAAATAGTACCCATGTGAACCTAGAGAAATCATCTACAATTACAAATGCATACAATTTTCCTCTTAGACTTTGAACTTGATTAGGACCAAACAAGTCTAAGTGCAGCATTTCAAGTGTAGTGGTGGATATGATTTTATTTTTCTTAAAACTTGATCTCGTTTGCTTACCTAATTTACGTGCATAAAAAATTTTATTTTTCACAAAAAGGTGTTTTTGGTAAGCCTTTAACTAAGTCCTTTTTCACAAGTTTTGACAAAAGATCCATGCTAGCATGCCTTAGACGTCGATGCGACAACCAACTTGCTTCATTTATAGCAGAAAAGCATGTTACATGTTGAGAAGCTAAGTTATCAAAGATGGTGGTGTAAACATTTTCGTGATGATCAGCAGTAAAAAGGATTTTGTTATTAGACTTATTTTTAACAATGCATTTATCATTTTCAAAGGACACCCTATAACCTTTATCAAACAATTGACTTCTCAGAAGGTTATGCTTTAAACCATCAACTAATAAAAAATTATTAATAACGAGGGAAGGTTCCTCACCAACCTTACCTACTCCGATGATTCTTCCTTTTGTGTTGTTCTCGAATGTCACAAACCCTCCTTCTTTGGGAGAAATGGATGCGAACTTGGCCTTATCGCTAGTCATATGATGTGAGCACCCATTATCCACATACCACTTGCCCTTGGATGAGGACGACCCTAAGCATACCTGCAAAAATATTTAAGTAACTAATGTTGGTCCCCAAATTCTGTTGGGTCAAAAGGGTTAGTGCCTAGTTCACCTTTGACTTTCCACACTTACTTAATTTTCACATGTTTATTTCTAAAAGGACATTCAAATTGAATATGACCTATTTGTTTGCATTTATAATATATTATTTGCCTGACTGATTCTTTAGGTGGAATATAGGATTTTGATTTTCAAGTAAAATATCCCATATAAAGATAATTTCGCCTAATATTCCCAATTCCATTAAATCTGAGACCTTCTTTACTAAGCGAATTTCTTTGGGCCCCAAGAAGTTTTTCAAAATTGTTTTGATGCTCCGTAAATTTGTAGATAATTTTGGAGCTATCTTCCAATTTTCTTTCAAGTTCAGTCATTTTCAAATTCTTTTCTTCTTGTCAAGTAAAGTGAACAAGTTTTCCCATTTCAAAAAGCATTGACCAATTTTTAAATTTCTTTTTCAAAATATCATTTTCCTTGGTCATCTTATTTAGCAATTTTGAGACACGAATGTATTCATATTGCAATTCTTTATATATAGGCATGCTATCAGAATCACAATCATCATCATCATCATCATCATCATCATCATCAGAATAATAAGAGGATAAGGAGCAGGATGATAATACCTCATCATCATGTGCCATCAAGCACAGGTTAGCGACCTTAGAGTCACTACCATTTGTGTTTGAATCACTGTTATTTTGTTTGTCTCACGATGTGCCGACTTTTATTGCTTTCTTCTTTTTCTTTGATTCATTTTTCAGCAATGGGCAGTCTAGTTTGATATGATCGACTTTGTTATAGTTGCAGTATGTGGGAGCATTTGATTTTTATTTTATTTTGCTTGATTCTCCCTTTTCAGATACCGAGTCTCTGAACCTTCTATATGGCCTGCTATTCTTTTTGAAGAACCTACTGAATTTTTTGGTAAGTATAGCCATGTCATCTCCTGATTCTAGTTCACTATAATCACTGGACATGTTAGTAGATGTTTTCAAAGTAGTCACCTTCTTTATTCTATTTTGCTCATTTACTCTCTCGTTAATGGTCAACTCGTATGTGATGAGTGACCCTATTAGTTCATCTAGGGACATTGCTTTTAAGTCTCTACCCTCAGCTATAGCAGTAGTCTTTGCTTTCCAAATAGGTGGCAAGCCCCTAAGAATTTTCCTAATCATCTCATATGTGGGATAAGTCTTACCTAATGCATGTAGTGAGTTAATGATATGAGTGAAACAAGTGTACATGCTTTGAATAGATTCACAAGTGTTAATCCTAAAGGCTTCATATTCACTAGTCAACATATCGATTCTACTATCCTTGGCATCTCTAGTGCCTTCATAAGTAATCTCTAACTTATCCCAAATTTCCTTGGCAGTAGAGCACGCTATAACCTTGTTAAATTCATTTACATCAAGTCCACAATATAAAATATTCATTGCAGTTGCATTTATACTTATAACTTTCATATCATCGTCAATATACTCTTCCTCAGTCTTAGGTACTCTAACCTCATCTTCAACTTTCAGGGGAAAAAAATTCCTTTAAAGACAACTCTCCACACCTTCCAATCAACAATTTGAAGGTAAATACACATCCTTAATTTCCAAAAGGTGTAATTCACACCGCTGAAAACAAAAGGATGTGTGGACAAGGGTCCCTCAAGAAAACGAGTTACAGTATTATGAGCCATTTTGGTCTTTTTGTAGAAAAACGATTAATTCTAAGCAACTAGTCTTTGGTACCAATTGTTGACTTTACTGTAATCCCAAAAGGGGGGGAGTGTGAATTAGATTTTTAAAGTTTTTCTCACCTAGGTCAAATAGCCAACAATAGTATTTCACAAACCTAGGTTCAATTTAGAGCATATATAAAATAAACTAACAAATACAACTGAATTAAATTTGCATTAGTGTTGACTTTTTGAGTCCGATCTCTGTTTTGATGCTGACAAAACACAAGTATCTCATGTGTGCATTTAGTGTTTTTGAATAGGTTCACAATTCAGCACACACATGAGGTAAAGGACATAGAAGCCTGGAGGAACATAAAGATCATATTATCAGGCGTATTCCGTGAAGACTAAAAAGCAAAAGACGAAGACATTTTGATTTTAATTTGTAATGCATTTATCTTTTATTATGGTCTGTAATATTGCATGCATTTGCATGATATGTTTAGATGCTCAGTATTGATCGTAGATTGACCTTAGGGGCCGGTCGGCCGACGCCAGGTTTTTTGGCCTTAAATAGACCTTAGGTTCCCACACATTGTGCACAGAGTCCCCTATATCACTCTTCACATTTAGGGAATTAAATTTGGCTAGAATGGACTTAATTTAAAATGCCCAGAGTGTTCGAGCGACTGAACCCACTATGTTTAAAACGCTTTAGGCGACTGAACCCTGGACAAGTCAACTTATTGACTTTTGTTTGGGTACCCGAACCAATTTGAGCGTATCTCCCTCGGGCAATTGAACCTTTATCAGAGCGCTTTTCACCAACTCGGGCACCTGAACTTTCACGTTCATTATAGTCTCGGGTGACCGAACTTGCTAGTTTGGTTAACCGAACTCAGCTTTGGGCACCTGAACAGCGGACATAAAGTTTCTGTCTTTGGTTCAGCCAACTGACCTTGTTTTCGGGCACCCGAACCTTTAAAAGTTGAATTTTTGATTGAGTCTATTCGGGAACCCGAACTTCTAGCCGGGCACCCGAACCTCGCGGGTTAAAATATTTTTTACCAGGGTTAAATTTAATTAAATCTGGGTTAATTTCCTAAACTCATTTAAAATCTTTTTAATAATACCCAGCGTTTCCCCAATGGTCATAATTTTTAGAAAGTCTATAAATACTCCCTCATTTGCTTTGATTAGGAACTTTGATTAACATAAATTTTCTCTCTAATCCTTGGTTAATCAAAGTTCCCCCAAAATGCCTTTTATTGTTTAAATCATTCTTTTGGGGCAAAATATTTTGAGCAAATCTCTCCAACTCTCTTTCACTTGTTATATCTCAAAATCATTTTTTAAAGAGAGTATTTTATATCGGACATTTTATTTGTATGCATATACTTTTACTTGTTCTTTATTTGTGAAAATCTTTTTGAGAGTATATCTTAGGTTTTTCTCCCGGTTATTTCTTTGGTAAATATTTTTGGGAGAAAAATTATTTGTTGCACAAATACCTTTGAACTTAAAACTCCTAGTTTCTTCAAATATTATTTATTTGCAAAATCTTTATAGGAGAACATAATACTCATATTTTCATACATATATTTGTGCATTAATTATTTAGAAACACACCCTTGACTCTACTGAGGATATTTCATATCATAAGAGAGTGCATGTTTTATTGAGCACATTGTGTACATCTTTGCTTGTATTAAGAAGCTTTTTCATATGTACAAAAATGTTTTAATGTAACGGTTGGGTTCAACCCGTGAATTGAACTGGGAAGTCTCAGCCCTATAAATGAGACTGGTTCGGTTTAGCCCGGAATTGAATTGGGGAGTCTCAGCCCCGTAAGTGAGACTAGTTCAGCTCGGCTTAATAATTGAGCTGGGGTTTTCCTCACCCCATAAGGAGAGGATGTAAATGATTTCTACTCCACTCGATTAAGTGAGCAGGTTTAGTGGAATCATTGGGAGGTATGCCCGAGGCGAGGATGTAGGCTGGTTTGGCCGAACCTCGATAACATATCCGGTGTTGCTCTCTCGCTATCTCATTTGAATTACTACACTTTAAATTCAGTATGTGTATGCCTATTTATTTGTTGTTATATTTAGTTGCATGCACACATTTACATTGAATGAAATACACGTGTATGCATGAACCAATAGTTTAATCATTTTACATACACACGTTTAATATTGAATGAGATATGTTTTGTGGTGAATCGGCGTAAATGTTTAATTTAGTCGAAAATTTTTTAAAACCCATTTCACCCCCCCCCCCCCTCTTGGGATCACACCAAAGCTAACAATACAAGTAAATCAACCAAGCATGCACAGCAGAGAAAAGCAAGTAAAGAAAATATAACACCAAATATGTTATCGAGGTTGGACAAATGTGTCTATGTCCCCACCTTAGATTTCAAGCCCGAAGATTCCACTACGGCTCACTTAACGGGTGGAGCGGCACCGGTTACAACTAGGTCAAATTACCAGGGCTGACCTCAACCTTTACATACAATCTTTTCGAGTTAGATTATCACCCCTTCAGGCCATGCCTAGAATACCCAAATAATTAATACAAATTTCATGTACAAAAATATGTGCTTCTCCAATAAGCAGATTTGTACTAGTATAACTAATGCACTTTAGAATGAAAAGATCTATAAGCTCAGTGAAGACAATATTACAACTCTCAAGATAATCTCAGTGTGACAATCAGAGTGTGAGAGTGTGTTATGATAATATTTTTTAAACAATATATATAAATATATCAACCACAAATAGGATTTCAAAGATTTCAAAAGTACAATCAAATATCTCAAACAGATTTCCAAAAACTCAAGCATAAGAGATATTTAGAACCTAAGCTTGTCAAAAATTATTTTCTTCAAAGAAAACACAAGACAAACTCAAGGGTCTTGCAATAAAAATGTAAAGACTCACAAGCCGATAAAAGTTTACCCTCAAAATGAATTTATTAATTAAATCTAAAGGGAAAAACTTTTGGGCTTAACTCTTAATAAAATCAACAAGCAATCACAACAATGAGAGTATAAGCTTGTATAGGAAGTGTAAGATATCTCACAATACTCTCACTAAATATGATTTTCAAGGGAATGAAGGTATATAGGCTTGTATAAGAATGTGTAGTGATTACGAGTCAAAGTTACGTAATTAAGCGTTTAAATTCATTCATTAAAAGTTATAATTTTAATTAAATGTCTGATTATGTTCAATATTTTAACATTGAGTTCGAATTACAATATTTAGATCTTTACTCGATAATTTACGAATTTTGGTAACTTATTATTGCGGGATAAATTTTTGGACTTTTGAGCCGAAATTAAAAATATACGAGTGTGTACGTGAACTGTGTGCGTGTGTGAAAGGAAGCCGTGAAGAATCCATGCACGTGAATGCAAGAAAATTGAATCCATGCAAAAGAAAAAAAAAAGAAAAAGAAAAAGAAAAAGAAAAATATATAAGGCCGTGGTTGAAGATGAGCCATTCACAAGAAGTCGTGTGTTGATGCAGGCCCATTCGGTGAAGAGAGCTTAGAGGCTTGTGCTGGAATGAAGGGGCTGGCCTTGGGGGAATTAAAAAAGCAAATGGGCTGCATGCATGGATGTGGCCGCGTGGGAGGGCTTGGAAGCCCATGCGCTGGGTCTCTTGAGCGTGAAGACGTGCGTGGTGGGTTGGGGGTTTTCTTCTATGTGTTGTTGAAAAGTCAACACAGTAGGGGGGTTTTAATGGGTAGGTAGGGTTTGGAAATTTTATTATTCTTTTGGCTTTGGCCTTGGAGGCCATGGCAGTAGCAAGCCGTGCGCTGCAGCAGCAGCAGCAGCTTCTCTCCAACTCTCCACAGCCTGCTTAATCTTCCTCCCTCTCTCTCTCTCTCTTTCTCATCTTCTTCTCTCATCTCTCTTATCTCTCTTCTTCTCTTATCTCTCTCTCTTCTCTCTCTTTCTCTTTTCCATTTAAATACTTGTTTTACTTATCGTTATTCTTGTTTTATTTAAAAGTCTCCATTGGAATTTTTAGTTTTTCTGATTGGGTTATTATTATTTGTCTTTTCTTATTTAATCAAAGTCATTGTTGGAATTTTAATTTAATTGGATTATTTGAATAATTAAGTTTAGATTGTTCTTTTCAAAACCTTGTTTTGGATCTTAAACATTTGTTTGGGTTATTATTTATTATAAAAAGAATCAGTTTATTTTTCTTATTTAAAGTCTTTATTGGAACTTAAATATTTCTTTGGGGTATTTTCAGTATTATAGTTAGTTTTTTTAAGATCTTGTCTGAGTTTATTATTAAAGTTAGTTTATTTAGTTGAGCTTTATTTATTATTTAGTTTAGTTTTCTTTTATTTAGTTGAGATATTACAAAATTTATTTATTTTGTTCAAGTTATCATTGTGTAAAGTTGGATATCTATTGTTATGTCATTGATGAGTTTAATTTTAGTTTATCTTCATTTGATTAGTGAGCTGTTTGGTTGTTTTTTATGCATGTTAAATATTTAGTTAGGGTTCACGTTGTCTCAATTCTATCACAAAATCTCAAAAACCCGAATCTGAACCGTGTTCAATAAACCTTTTGTTTCTTATTTTCTTTTGGAATTACACTAAATTTGGAATTAAACGGCATTTCCTGAGGAGACGATCTGTCCCTTAGACTAATAATTACATGAATGAACTCCTATACTTGAGATAACTTCTGAGCTACTCATTTTTAGAGTGAGTCATGTAACTCAAAGAATTTCAGAGAGAAATTTTCTTAATCAAGGTGCTAATCAATCCTTAATCTTTGCAAATGAGAGTATATATATAGCCTATACCAAAAAATTGACCGTTGGGACATAGAGGGAATTATTAAAATTGTTTAATAAGCTTTTAATCCAATTTACCCATTAATTAACCTTAGTTACCGCGTTTAAAAAATATGGCAACCCAAGAGTTTTGGTCCACTATATTTTAAGTTCGGTCGACCCAAGTGCCAAGTTCAGTCGATTGAGACACTTTTGAACTACAGATATAGTCGACTGAATTAAGGCGATTTTGAAAGCGTTTGAGGTTCAGTTGACTATATTTTAAGTTTGGTTTGCTATTCATATGGTTCGTTCAACTCAATTATAAATGAACTAGAGGTTCGGTTGGGTGAACAATTGGGTGTCACACACGAGCCAGTTCGATCGACTATGGAAGATACATTCAAAAACCATTCGATCGACTGAACCTTGGTCAAACTATTGACCCCTAAATGGTTTGGTTGACTGAGCTGAATATAACCAGCTATGTTCGGTCAACCGAGTGACTTTTAATTATTTATTTAGGTCTTGATTTTGAGTGTAGTTTACCCTTGTTTGCATAGTTATAATTTGTAAGATAGAAGGTGTTGGCTTTACAAGGCTTAATATCTTGTTTTGATGACAACAAACAAAAGGAACTTAACATATATGGTTAAGTGATGACATTTCAGGACTTAACTATGAGAAAACAAGGTTAAGTGTTCACAATGATCCATTGAAAGTTTAAAATCAAAAGAAATATGATCAAAAGAAGCTTAAAGGCATGGATTCTAAGATGATATATTAAAGCTTGAAGATTATAAGAGCATGAATATTATAGAGAAAACTCAAGTATATTAAAGTTTGAAAACAAAGTAAACATGAAGACTTAAGTGTTTAGAATGTCATTGTCTTAAGAAGTCTTTATATAAGTACTTCATGTTTAAATATTTTATGAAATACTTTGAAACTCTTTAGGATACAGTATAGACTTAGAGGCAAATTTTTGAAAACCCCGGAAAATGATTTTAAAAGTTGCATTTGAGTTTTTCAAATAACAAGGGATCAGAGTCTTAAAAAAATGAAAGTTTTGGAAAAATGGACTGTCCAGTCGACTGACGTGAATGAATTATGTTCCCTCAGCCAACTAACAATTAAATCTTTTAATTGGACAGTCCAGTTGACTGACTTGAATGAACTATGTTCACTCAGCCGGCTGACAATTAATTCTTGAAATTTCTGGACAGACAGAATGGACTCAGCCGACTGGTCAGCCGACTGACCGAGCCAATTGACCTGCGGAGTTTTTAAATTTTGAACTTTAACTGGAAAATTTCAAAAATTAGTTTTTCAAATCTAAACGTTATAAAAACTTGGGGGAGACTCTAAGCAACGCAAGAAACAAGGAAAATCACTCTAAAAACTCTATAATTACTCCTTTAACCTAATGAATTAAATTACCAAGCATACAATCAACATTCAAGCACTCTACCTGCATTTTCTTCTAAAGATCACTCTTGCTCAAATCTTTGCACAACCGAATTGCTGAATTTCTAAGTTGCTGATCCATCATACCTCTGAGTTATGAGTTGCTAATTCTCATCTAGAAGGAACTTAATGAATTCTTCTCTTGAGCTTCACTGTATTTCATATTGATATTTAATTATTGAAGTACATAGTAATTGAAATTGTACTAATCTACTCTTTGTGAGAGTGTCATTGTACGCAACTCTTGTTTCTTTGTTCTTGACGATTCCAGGTTGTTGGATCGTTGATCGAGCATGGGGTATCTCTTGGAGAGGTCTTGCTCTAGCCTATTGAAAGAGTGACCGAGTGTGGGTTATCACTTGGAGAGGCGTTGCTCTAGCCTATTGAAGGAGTATGTAAGGTTTGTTCCGCCGGAAAGGAATTGTATAGTCGAATCCTTTGCTGGTATTGTACAAAGGCTTGGATGTAGGCTAGGGATAAGCCGAACATCGTAAAAAACATGGTGCCACTCTCTTTCCCTTACTCTTTAAATTCCAGCATGCTTATAAACCGCGTGGATGTTTTAAAATTCATGATCATAAATACTATGTAGTTTGGAAATTAAATAAACTGAAGTTTAATTTGTTTTTGGCATTGCGGAAAGCGAAAGGGAGTATATTGGTTGATCAATAATTTGTGAAAACCATAAAAGAGTACGTTAATTGATTCAACACCCAAGACATTAACTGAAAGTTTATTTAAAGTCTAAGTTTCGGAAAGAGTGTTGATTGTGCAGCAAATTGAGAAATCAAATCCATTAACCACAAGGCTTACATAAATTCACAGGACTACATACAAAAGCTAAAAATTGCTAAAGTGTTGCATATTATATTTTGTGATTGATTACTTTAAAGTTGATTGATTGATTGGATGTTTGTTTAAGTTTTGTTGTGTTGTTGATTGATTAAAGTAATTAAGTACTTGTTGTGTGTTTGATAATTTAACAAGAGATCAAAGAATTCACCAAAGGAATTAAAAGAAATTTTAATAACCCAATTCACCTCCCCTCTTGGGACAACTCCTTAACTTTCAATTGGTATTAGAGTGGGGTTATAAAAAATCCTAACAAGTAGTTATATAAAGATCTAGATGGCACACCTAGGAGTAGCTCCCTTTGGAGGGGGTCAATCCTCAACTAGGCCTCCCATCTTTTGTGGTTTAAATTACACATTTTGGAAATAAAGGATGAGAATTTATATTCAAACCATGGATTGGAAGGCTTGGAAGGTTGTCACACATCATGACTTAATTCCTGAAAAACTTGTAGATGGAAAAGAGGTACCTAAGGAAGAAAATGAGATGACCAAAATAGATCACAAAACTTGTAGTGCAATAAACACCCTATATTATGCACTTGATATGAATGAATTCAATAGAGTTATGACATGTAAAACAGTAAAGGAAATTTGGGATAAGCAAGAAGTTACTTATGAAGGAACCATTGATGTTAAAGATAGTAGAATTGACATGGTCACAAGTGAGTATGAAAATTTCAAGATGAACCCGGATGAAACCATCACTAATATGTACACTAGGTTCACACACATTATAAACTCCTTCAGTGCTCTTGGAAAAACATACTCAACTTATGAGATGATTAGAAAAATACTTAAAGGACTTCTTCCAATATGGGAACCAAAAGCCACATATATAACAAAAGGAAGAAATCTTAAAAATACATCCCTAGATGAACTTATAGGATCCCTTCTCACCTATGAGATGACCATGAATGAAAAAAGTGATAAATCTAAAGCTCAAGAATCTATAGCCTTTAAAGCATCAAAAGAAAACTCTAGTGATAAAGATGAAGAAGATGAACTAGCCTTCATATCTAAGAAACTTGCAAGAATACTAACAAAGAAGAATAAATTCAAAAGAAAAATCCAAAACTCAAGTTCAGATGAGGAAGAAACTAACACTACTAAAAATTGGTTTTTAGTGACGAAAGTCTTAGTGACGAATTCAATTTTGTCACTAAAAGTTGGTATTAGTGACGGTTCTTAAAAACCGTCACTAATAGTTTAAGTATTAGTGACAGTTTTAGCAGCCGTTACTAATACGACATTATTATTGACGATTTTAAAACTGTCACTAATATTTTCGTCACTAAAACAACGCGATAAAAAATTTTCGCACCAAAATTTTACCGGGAAAATATTAGCGACGATTATAGGGTATTAGTGACGGTTTTGAAACTGTCACTACTAGTATTTTTATTTAAAAAATATTGAAAAAGAAATGGTTAATGGTATTAGTGATGGTTTGGTAGTACCGTCACTAATAAGGGGGTATTAGTTTACTAGTATTTTTATTTAAAAAATGAATTTAAAATATTAGTTAAGGGTATTAGTGACGATTTTGAAAGCTGTCACTACTAGTGTTTTTATTAAAATAATTATTTCAAAAAATGAGTTAAGGGTATTACTGATGGTTTGGTAGAACCGTCACTAATAAGGTGTTATTAGTGACGGATTTGAAACCGTCACTACTAGTTTTTTTATTTAAAAAAATTAAAAAGAAATGGTTAAGGCTATTAGTGATGGTTTTGAAACCGTCACTACTAGTGTTTTTTAAAAATTTTACGAAAGAAATAGTTAAGGGTATTAGTGATGGGTTTGGATGACCGTCACTAATAATAGGGTATTAGTGACGATTTTGAAACCGTCACTACTACTTTAGACTTTAGTACAAAAAAACCCTAAGGGCCTTTAACCTGCGCCGCAGCTCTTACCCTTTCCTCATCTCTGACCTCTCAGCTCTCACTCTCTCAAATCTCAAATCTCTCCTCTCCTGAGTCGCCTCTCCTCTCCTTTGGTGCGCTGCTACATGGGGACCTGCCGGTACTGCGAGCCTGCGAAGTGCGAATGATCCCCAGCTTGAGTCGTCATCTCCTCCCGGCTCCACGGACCACAAACATAAGCATCAGTCATCCCCAGATCCACAGACAACTTGACTCCACACCTCCAGCCTCCTGCTGCTCCATGGTAAGATTAATTTTGCGTCACTAATGATGCTCTTCAAATTCCCATAGTTGAGCTTACATGTCCACATACATTCAGCCTTGGATCCAACACACTCCCTCTGCACTCCTGTTCAAGTTCACCATACACATAAAAATAAAATTATGATTCCAAAGAGGATCCTCACAATACTCTTATGTAAAATTTCATAAATCAATACTCTTATCCAAACATTAGATTAATGTGTCACGTTAATAGATTAATGTGTCACGTTAATAGTTAATACCAAATATAAAAATCTCGACATACATTGAGTGTCCACTTTGACATATTAGCCTCCCCATATTGTACTATAAGACAATTATCTTCATAATTTGAAAAAGATAAAATTGCAATGCCAACAAGTTATAACAACTAATTGATAAATTGTTGTGATGAAATCTCACTTATTATTAAGTCGTCTTACATTGAAAATTTGAGTACGGGATATATGTGTATGTGTGGATGGGTTCAAAATTTAATTCAAACTTTAGAATTAAATTGGTATATATGTATATCACGTCCACTCATAATAGTTTAAAGTTGGACTTGATTGCCTTGAAATTAGAATGGGGATCTTACAATTAATTTGTAGATTAATAAATTCACATAACTTTTCTTTTTAATTGTCAAATAATAATTCTTAATTAATTATTGTGGGACATTTTAGAGCATAAGTTTTGAAGTTTGAATTTGAATTTGTGGATTTGGAATGTAATTTTATATTATATTTTATAGGAGAGCGATTGAAACTAAGTGTGAGGAGAAATTTTTTAGTTTGTTCTTGCTCTATTATATATGGCAGTGGATGATGTTCCTTTATGCCCTCATTTTGCTTTGCATGTTGCTCCTTCTAGAGTGCTGTAACTATTATTATGGTCATCATTATTATTTATACTTCCTTTTTTATAGTTATTATTCCATGGTTATAGCTGCTTCGTGAAGTTATGTAATGCATCTTTTTTGTTTTTAGTTCCCAAGTTGCTAGTTTGCGTTGCTGTGGTTATTTTAATTAATTGAGTGTTCTTAAGTTTTTTATGGCATGTTTGGGATTATTCTGATGGTGGATTTAGCTAATAATGTTAACATGCATATCATAATCATTCAACTGGTTGGTTCCTCCAATTTAGTTTCCATAAGAAACAAATAAAAAAGGGAAAAAGAATCTCCTTGCTTAAACCACTGTGGTGGGAGGTTGTTGTTGGATGAGATTGTCCTATTAAGAAGGAGGTTGGGTGCATCAATGTGGAAAGGAAAGAAAAGGAGGTTAAGAAATGGGGAGATATATTGGATCAGAAAGTGATGATTTGAGTTTTGACTGAGGTGAGGTGGAGGTTTATTGTTGGATGAGATTTGGAAACAATATAGGAATAATTGGGAGTTGTATCATAAATCTTGAAAGTAATATGAACTTTACAATTTTATAACTTTCTCTTGGATTGATTTACTTAATGAATTTAAGTTAGTATTTTGAATGACTAAAAAATATTTTAAAAAGTATATTTATTTTTTACATTGCATTTATAATCATGTAGTTTTTTCCTTATTTTTAAAGTACATGTAATTTATTTATGTATTTTTATCTAAACATTGAAATTCTCAAAAGGTTTACTCAATGCCATAAAGCTTATGCCTTACTTACTTATCACGGGCTCCTTATGCAAAATTAATTATTGTCATTTCATGTGTGCATCAAAGCTTAGACCCGTTCAAGAATGGTTACTATACATTCATGCCTCATCGTACATGTGGGACAAATCAATTGTTAAAATTCAATTGATTATTAGTCATATTATGTAGACTAATAATCAATTGAACATCTCGATTATTTGTTTCATTTACGATTAGTGATGTTTGTATTTTAACCATTATTGAATTGTCAAATGTGGACAGTTTAGGAAGTTGTATTTACATTCTTGTCATCGTTCACGCTTTCGTCATTGTCATTATATATTTCGATCGCGTCTTTACTTGTATTCTCTAGGTGCATAGTGGGGTGTAGTGACAATTTTTTAGTGATGGAACACTAGCAAATGATGTGCACTTCCCCCATCTTGTGTACTTGGAGAGCCATGGGGAGATGCTGCTGAAATTTATAATGACTACGACGAAGGAATTTGAGCGATTGATCGCAATGTAATTGCAATATTCCTGAATGGGATAGGATCCGTACCCTTTTGACAGAAGGTGGTTGATTATAGGATTCACAATGCATGCGTTATAAACATTCTGACAATGTAATCAGCACCATTTACTTGAACATGTTATAGGGAATTAATGAACATAAATAAGAGTTAGTAAATACGGTTACTTGTGATGAATCTACTTCAGTAGGTATCATACCTTACGATCCTAGTACGTTAAATCGATTTGGTAAACCATTTTCTAATCTCGTGAGGGATGCATGGGTGCCCCTATATCCAAATTGTACAAAGTTCTCAAAATTAGAGTTCTTGATAAAGTTGCTTCATGCAAAGACAATGCATGTATTATCTCAGAGCGCATTCAACATGCATTTAAGCCTCATTAAGGCAGCACTGCCTGATGGTGAAACACTTCCAAAGTCCTTTTATGAAGCAAAGACATACATGCGTGAAATGGGTCTCGGTTACACTACAATACATGAGTGTATGTATGATTGTGCACTTTTTAAGGTGAACATGAAAATGCGAATGAGTGTCTAGAATGTGGTGAATCGAAGTATACAACTAATCATAAAAAAGGTAAAAAGATCCCCCAAAAAGTTTTGCAATATTATCCATTAATCCCGCGGCTGCAACAATTGTATATGTGCAAAAAGACTGCTACAGATATGAGATGACATAAAGAGAAACGTCTTCAAGATGGAAACACCCTTAGCCATCCAGCGGACTTCGAAGCTTGGGCCGAGTTTGATAAAATACATCCATTGTTTGCTAGTGATCCTCGCAACATCAGACTTGGCCTTGCTTTAGATGGGTTCAATCCTTTCCGTAACATGAACAACCTGTATAGCATGTGACTAGTTATGATGATGCCATACAATATGCTGTCATGACGATGTATAAAAGAACCCTTCATTTATATGTCTCTACTTATTCCTGGACCAAGGGCACCTAGTAATGATATTGATGTTTACTTGAGGCCATTAATTGATGAGTTGAAAGAACTATAGGAAAAGGAGTGGAGACATTTGATGTGGAATCCGGGACAACATTTCGGATGCATGCTGTACTTTTGTGGACAATTAATAATTTCCCCGCCTACGACAATTTATCAGGCTAAAGCATGAAAGGTTACTTAGCATGCCCAGTGTATAATAAGGATGTTGGGTCCTTATCCTTAAAGTATGAACGCAAGTTATGTTTTATGTGTCATCGTCATTTTTTACGACCTGGACATCCTTGGATGACTCGTGGTGTCATAAGCTTTAATGGAAAACCTGAACGAAGGTTGCCACCAAACCGACTAAGTGGGGAAGAGATATTAAACCAGCTCAGGTTGATCAGAGATATGAAATTTGGAAAATCACCTAGCAGTAGAAAAAGGAAACGTGTTGAGTGGGAGTTAAATTGGACAAAGAGAAGCATATTCTTCAAGTTGTCATACTGGAAAGATCTTCCACTACGCCACAACCTGGATGTCATGCACATCGAGAAGAAAATTTGTGAGAATGTCATTTGTACATTACTGGATATAAATGGGAAGACAAAGAACAATGCAAATGCTCGTCGGGATATGGAAGATATGGAAATACGGCCTGAGTTGCATCTGATTCATGATGGGGATAAACTTCTTATGCCATTAGCCTGTTACACATTTTCGAAAATGAGAAGAATAATTTCTTCAAATGGTTGAAATCAGTGAAGTTCCCTGATGGATATGCATCGAACATATCTCGATGCATAAGCACGAAGGAAGGGAAGATGTTAGGAATGAAAAGTCATGACTTTCACATCCTTTTTCAACGAGTTCTGCCCATTTTCCTTCATGGACACTTGACCGAAGATGTTTGCTCGGTGCTGATTGAATTGGAGATCTTCTTTCGACAGTTGTGCTCCGAGAAATTGTGTGTAAACGTACTTGAACGGTTAGCAGAGGACATTGTGATCATACTATGTAAGCTGGAGAAAATATTTTCGCCAGTATTCTTCAATGTGATGGTCCACCTAGCCGGCCATTTACCAATGGAAGCCACAATTGGAGGACCAGTCCAATATCGTTGGATGTATCCTATTGAAAGGTAAATTATAAAGTCTTACAATGTTCTCATGATTTCTTTGTTTTTTTTCTTTGTGTGTACAAGTCACTAATGCTGTGTAAAATGCACAGGTTTTTATCCACTTTGAACGGGTATGTGCACAATAAGGCACGACCAGAAGGTTCAATCATTGAGGCATACGTTGACAGTGAATGTTATGCATTTTGCTCAATGTATCTACATGATATTGAAACAAGGTTTACTCTTGAGGAGTGAAATGCAGACATTCATGCTATTAATGCTGAAGATGAAGAACCGATGAGCTCTATATTTCGAGGAAATATGCGGCCGTTCGGTGCACGGGTTTACGATTTCATTGATACGGATGACCTACGAAAGGCATATTTTTATGTCCTCAATAATTGTGATGAAATTATTCCATATATCAAGTACGTGGTTCAAAACTCTTTACTTTGCATTGTATTTACATATGCATATATACTTAGTTGACATTAACATGTACTATTGTTGCATATAGGGAACATAAAGCTAAACTTTTGACTCAAAATGAAAGGAATGTTGACGAAAGACATAAGAAGGAATTTGCCAATTGGTTTGGGTGCCGTGTAAGTAACAACTACTGTCTGAGTTCACTACAATGTACATTTTCAATATTGACGGTTTACTCATCTAAAGTCCTTTGTAATTAATAGATGAAAGTCATGTATTATAATAAAGAACCAACAGCAAGTAAAGATTTGTACGTGTTGGCATGTGACCCCGATCAATGAGTTAACCGCTACAGCGGTTGCATTATCAACGACTTACGATTTTATACGAAGTCCCTCAAATTGCATAGAAGAACCCAAAATTTTGGAGTTGCGGTGCTAGGCATAGAAGGAAATGAGGAAATTGACTATTTTGGTGTGTTGGATGACATTATAGAGCTTTACTATGGAGCTAACGGACTTGCCCACATCTTCAAGTGTACTTGGTGGGACATTAGCAATAAAAAGAGCGGGATAAATACAGATGCCTACTTTACTAGTGTCAACTTCAGTAAAACATGGTATCAAAACGACCCCTTTGTACTTGCGACACAGGCATAACAAGTGTTATACCTTAAGGACACAAAATTAAAGGGTGAATGGCATGTGGCCCAAAAAATTCCTCCTCGAAGTTTGTATGATATTACAGAAGTCGCAGATGGGGAGATGAGTGTCAACGATGATGCTTTCCAAGAATATCAACCATTTGTTAGTGTAGCAACGCAATCAACTATCAATGTTGCCGTGGACGAAACCGATCCTATACCATTAAATAGGGTTGGTGCCATGACAGAATACGTAGGAACTGCTAACATTAGAATTGAACCCTCTGTACACGTTGACTTCATCGACAGTGATGAAATTGATGGGGAAGATAAAACTATGGTTGAGTACTGTAGTGAAGAGGAAGACACTCTAGAAAGTGAGGATGATATTGATATTGAGGACGTATAGGGGTAAGCGTGTTATGTTGTCACCGTGTATTTGACATGTGAAAATAGGTGAAAATATATTTACTATGCATCCATCTAATATCCAATCTTCTTATATTTACTTGTGAATTATTTTGTAGACATGGCACCAGGAGGTCATCGTCGCTTACTTCAGTCTAGGCCATCGACAACATCATCCCGTGAGGATGATGAGTCATCCTCGAGAGTGACTGAGCATGTCGGTGCTGATGGAACACCATATGAGCCCTCGGGACCCCAGCTCGACATGGATCCATCAGTTGGGGATCAAGCTCAGGGTGAGTTGCCGACCATAATGAGCAGCGTTGGTAAGGTTACGAGTATTTGATTTAGAATAATATATTTATTGTCATTTCACGTGTATGATTATATCATTGTTCTTTAACTCTTCTTTCAGAATCAACCTCTATAACGCAAATAAGTTCAGGCCGTGGTGTAGCAAAGAACATTGCACTAAAGAAGCACCTGGAGAGGACTAGGCGGCGGATCCGTATCGAAATTCCTCCAGGCTTTACGACCTTGCTTGACGATTGGTGCACAGCTTGGTCACGGGAGCTTGACATTATATGTCACCAATATGCTCCAGTCACCTTCTTTACCTGGCCAAAGGTGATAGAGGCTCAGCGCTTGGTTCTATATGAGTGCATCTTGGTAAGTAACCCTAAAAGATTTCTTTCACTTTTAATATATTACCCAAAAGATTCTCTAACATTCAATATATATTTCATATGCAGGAAGAGTTTGACATGGACATTTTCACCGCAAACCATGTCAAAAAGGCGGTGAACACGCAGTTGTGCTCTCGGTTTAATACCTATCGCAGCAAAATGTGCAACCATTTTAGGGAGATAGGAGATGAGGCAGAAGCGCACCCATACGATAAGATCTCCCTATAGGATTGGTGGGTCGTGTGTTGCCATTTTCGCGACCCTAACTATCGGGTGATGTGTTTCTATTAATTACAATAACTACTTTTTCGTATTTATGTGAATAATAAAAAGTCATTACATCTATTTTGTAGGCTATATGTGAAAAAAATGCTGCGAATTGCAGCAAACTAGAAACGACGCATTGCGGTGGCTCGAAATTGTTCGTCAATCATCGAAAGGTAATTGCTACGAAACTATCTGACCATTACCTGACAAGTGTTATTTATATTGACACCGCTGAATTCATATTAATGAACTTTTATATGATAATGTAGCATGATCCCGTCATTGGCGACCTGGAGTCGAGGCCGGATCTGTATCAGAGAAAACATTAGAGGATATTGGGGGAGCGGTGCCAGGGTGCGCAAATGAAACATGTAAGTCAAGCAGATTATTTAGTTCATTATCTTATTCAAAACGTCAATTGTATTTTTATTTCTTCATTTTCATCATTTTCCTGATTGAAAATAGGCAAAGATGCTTGAGCTGAGGGATGCACCCGTTGCAGAGGGCAGTCAGCTGATGATGGATGACGAGATCTGCACTCATGTGCTTGGGAAACAATCGGGTGGCGGGTTGAATGGTCTTGGGAGTGGATATGCCGCCCCAACATCATCATCTTCTTTCAGTGTGGTGTTTCGTGCTGAGATTGACCGAGAGCGTCAAGCCACCAAGGCTCGAGAGGAGGCGATGGTTATCCGGATGCAAATGGTGGAAGCGGAGAACCGGCAATTGAAAGAAAAGATCTCGAACTAGGAAGCGAAGACGCAAGCCATGAAGAATTGGAAAGAGCAGATCGAACAAATGATGCGTCAATCCCGTCCAGATGATGCGGGTGACTCCTCTCATTAGAAGGTATGTAAAAGGTAGTTTATCGGATTGATCAGTTGGACTATAACTAAACTGAATGGATTTTAAACTTGTGATAGTTATTTTATCATATATATATATTGGAGGAACATGATAAGCACATTAGCCTAGCTAATAAATTTGGAGTTATTTTTCTTAGATTACTGTTATTTTGTAATTCCCTAATACAAAAAAAACAAAAAAAAACAAAAAAACAAAAAAAACAAAAAAACAAAAAACAAAAACTTAAAAGTCACATCCCTTAGATTTGTCGTCCTCAATGTGTGTCAAGCTCCCTTAGCCAAATCTAGCCACTTAAGAATTCTAAAGCAAATGCATCCTAAAGCATTAAACCATCAATATCAAACTTGAAAAAAAAAATGCTATATTAAACGCACCTTACAATCATCCAATCATGACAATTATTTGGGCTCAAGTTCAACAAGAGTACTATGTTGGATTCATACAATGTTAATGGGTGGTCATAGACCACCATGTGTCATTTTGCGGCGGTCAAATTAGGACCACCAGTTAGGTTGCTAACATAGTTGTTTGAGACCACCCAGTATTTTCCTATGAATGGCTATGTTTGATAATAGTGGCAAGTGTCTTGAGCACCCATTATAGCTTTCACTGCTTTGCTGGGAAATGTTTGTCAAC
This sequence comes from Malania oleifera, assembly GCF_029873635.1. NCBI lineage: Eukaryota > Viridiplantae > Streptophyta > Magnoliopsida > Santalales > Ximeniaceae > Malania > Malania oleifera. The sequence continues at coordinate 36,305,583 of NC_080419.1, read as the reverse complement.
ATGTATACCACTATACCTAGACCCTTCAAAAAACTTCACATAAAGCTCACTTGCCAGTTAGATATATTGATCTGGATAGAATGAAAGTGATTATTTTTTCAAACTTCAGCTGAGTCAACTGACCACCCTAGCAGAGTATTGTATGCTGAGCAAAAATTTGAACTAACAGACAATTCTTGTTTTATTTTTGTATCGCCATCTTCTGAAGTAGTTATATAGTTAATAGCTACTGAAAAATGAAAAAAGTCTTGTCATCTCCTTCTCCTCATCCTCCTCCTCCTTCTCTTTCTCTCTCTCTCTCTCTTTCTCTCTCTCTCTCTCTCTTCTTTAATTGTACATCACTTTCCATGGCCATGTGGATACTTGATAGGCTTTAAAGTATTTTAAGCTTTGAAAATGATTTCTGTATTAATTTTCTCCACAGGTTCGTCTGTAGACACCCTATTTTTGTCCTAACCAAATAGAGTAAGTGGTCATTTCTCATTGTATTATTATTATTATTATTATTATTATTATTATTATTATTATTATTATATTTTCCTTATTTTTATTATTATTATTTTATTATCACTATTATTTCATTATTATTATTATTATTATTATTATTATTATTATTATTATTATTACTATGATTTTTATTGTTGTTATTTATATTATTATTATTATTATTATTATTTTCACTATTATTATTATTAATAATTATTTTCCTATATTGATATAAGTAATTTATTATTATTACTATTATTTTATTATTATTATTTGTTTTCCTATATTTTTATAAGTAATTTATTATTATCACTATTATTTATTTATTATTATTATTATTATTATTATTATTATTTTTATTATAGTTATTTATTATTATTTACTATTTAGTAGTATTATTATTAATATTACCTTATTGATACTTATATTATTATGATCATAATTATTATTATTATTTCCATTTTCATTATTATCATAAGAATAAAAGCATAAAAAAAAAAAATAAAAATAAAATCAAAAAGGAAGTTTTTTTTTAGGGTTTTTCCAAATTGTTTTATATAAGGCGGCGCAGTCCAGCGCTGGGGGCGGGGACGTACAGAGCAACCTCCATCTCTCCTCTCCATCTCTAATTTCCTTGATGGCTGGGCAATAGCCGCACCGACCACCCAGCCGCACAGCCTCCATCATCAAACCCCCACCATCATCTTCTCCGCGCACAGCAGCAGCGGCAACTCCGGCCAACTCCATCTTCTCCACCTCCGGCCACAACACCGTTGCCTATCTCCCATCATCATCCACGGCAACCCCTCCATTCACGGCCACTTCAACTTCTCCCGCAGCCGAAGCAACAGAACAGACCACAGGCCACCCAGCAATCATCCCGGCCAATCCCATCAACTCCGGCATCCCGTCGTCATCCACCGCAACCGCCAGCCCCCCCTCTGCAACTGCTGCTGCTGCTCCTTCCACGCTGAACTCCAGCTACCACCAGCAGCAACCTCCGGACAGCCACGAGCCACACCAGACCCCTCTGGTGCTCCTCTGCCTCTGCTCCAGAACCAGCCGCACCCGCCTCTGCTGTGGCAACAGCTTCAGGCTCCTGCAATCCCGGCCAGCACCAAGAACCCGCTGTGAGTTCCCTGCATAAAAAATATGCACATACAGTAAATGAATACACACACACGCACACACTCCATGCACGTCTCCGACCCACACGCAGCACATATACCTTTTTATTTTATTTTATTAAATGCTTGTATACCTCTTGTGATAATCCATGATCAGTTTTTTTAATTTTATTGTAGGTTTTATTTTTTTTTCCTGCAACATGTGTCTCAGACATATTTTGTGATATTTATTATATGTGTATTATTATTATGGTCTTATTTTATTTTGTTTTGCTTTTTTTTTTTGGTGTTTATGATTTATTGTTATAAACTAACTATAGTATTGACATCATGTTTTATATATGTGTAAACTTTTTATATGTTTTAATGACTAGTATACATGTTTATATTTTCACTTCTTGTTATATTATTCAAAGTTCTAGATTTGCTGTTGTATTATTCAAACTCTCATTATCTTCATATTATTCATAGTTATTGTATATTATTTAGGGTTATAATTATGTTTTATTATTATTTAAGCATATTTAGAGTTTCTATTGGTTTCTGTGTCTATGATTTAATTTATTTGTATATGGCTTGTATACTAAATCTTAAGTGTTTACATAATTTCATTATCTTGGTGTCATCTTCATAATCGTATAAGTACCTACTAATTTTAAAATTGATTTGTCTTCATATTGTATAGCTTGCACATTAATTGTAGGATTGGATTGTTTCTCAATTTCATTAGTGGTTTTGCATATTAGTTTTAGGGTTGATTTGTCTCCTTAATTGCATTAGTTGCTCCCATACTTATTGTTGTATTTGGTATATTAATTTTAGGATTGATTTGTTTCCATATGTAATATTGTATATTTACATATTAATTTTAGGGCTTTACGTGTTTCCATGTATATATATATTTTAGGGTTTTGATTAGTTTACATTGTTTTAGGTATTTTTAGGGTTTCCTTTATTACATGTAGTTATTATGGTATTATAGTTATGTATTGTGATATATATATATATATATATATATATATATATATTATATTTTTTTGTTTTCTCTTAAAATATTTAGTACTAATTATTGTTGGTATCTAAATATATTTAGTATTAATTATTTTTAATATCTTAATACATTTAATATTAATTATTCTTGGTATCTTAATGTGTTTAGTATAAATTATTTTCAGCATCTTAATATATTTAGTATTAATTAATTTTTTTTAGTCTCTTAATACATTTGTGTTAATTATTTTTGGTATCTTGATATATTAATTATTTTTAGTATCTCAATATATTTAGTATTAATTATTTTTTTTCTTTATAGTATCTTTAGTGTCTTAATATATATGGTGTCATGGTATTTCATTACTTACTTCGATATTTGTAATATTTTAGCATATATGTATCCCTATTATTATTACATGTATTATGGTAATTTAATTTCTTAGTTTATTATCTTATTAATATATATTAAAACCTCTCATACTAGTATTTTCCTATAAAAATTTTATATACAATTTTAAAATTTGGGAGTGTATTTTCTTAATTATTATCCCTATGATTTTATTGCGGGGGTATGAACCTTCGGGCATCACGTATCTTAAGCTCTGAGGGAATATATATGTATATATATTATATTTATTTATTTGTTTATTTTTCATGTGAGTAATTTAAAGACTTATTAGATTAACTTAAGGATAATTTCAAATTAATTAGGTACCGTTCGTAAGAACGGGCACGTACGTACCTTCCCCTCGTGTAACTGAACTCCCGAACCTAACTCTGATAACGTAGACCCATTCTACTCCTAACGGGGTAGTAATCATGTGTTCTAACCACACTAAAAGGTTAGTGGCGACTCCGACATTCCATATTTTCCTTGAAAATTAAAATTAATTTTTATTTCGCCGCCCGGGGCACACGCGCTCCGGGACGTCGCGACATCGTTTAATAGGAATTATTCATATAATTTATAGGTGGCTGATTTGATAATTTTTTCGTGTTGTGTAGCCATCCAGTTTATTATATGTTTTGCGTAGTGTGCTATTTATATATGCACTAGATTATTTGTTTCTTTTATTGAGAGTAATATATTTTTTCTGAGTCCCTTCCTTCTTCCTTTGAATATTTCAGATTATTTGGATCTTTGTTATGTATTTCCATTGGTTTGCATCTCCTGTGAAACCCACTTCAGGAACTTGGACTTGCTTTGTTGTCCTTTTTCTATAAGCTTGCTAAACTTTGAGCCATTCAGTTTACCAGATTTGGCTTGTCCCTTAGTTGCATGCAGATTACTGTTATGTCTTATGCACTAATGTTACATTTCCTTGTGTACCCAGTATCGAAGCCAACTCTACATGCCATGAAATATGTGACTGGTTTGTTGGTTGGTTTTCCAAGGCTTCAAAGTTGGGGATGGGCTTGTAATGCTTGGTCCTAAGTACTTTAGATGCATGCTGATGCTCACAATTTTGAAGGAAAGTGTTTAATGTAAGACGCAATAAATTGGTTGGGAAGTGATACTTGATCTAAAAATCAGCTTGGGTAAAAGCTTCAATGAGCTTCTTCCAGAAGTGTTTTAGGTTCAACTCAATTTTCAACTCCTTATAAATGTGCTTGACCAATTAAGTTGTCAAACGCTAACCTAAAACTAATTTTGTGCTATGAAATCATTTTTGATTTAAAGCTATCCCAAACAAGCACTTTATTGTGTGGCCTCTAGCACTTTGTCAAGAAAGCTGGACAAAATGAAATTTTAGCTGCTTTACATTAGGAAGAGCAAACAAAATTCCACATTATTATACTTAGTTAATATTTATTTGTTGGCTAAGTGAAAATAATAGTAAGGTATTTGAAAAAAAAATAAAAGCAAATGATACTCCGCAATAATCATAAGTGATAGAAAAAACCACTGTCCACAAAAAGACAGTAGCCCAAGAAAGAGTTTTGACTTTCCAAATGAAAGAGAGAGGGCCAAAGGAGTAGAAACAATGTTTTAGAAGACTCAATCAAGGCTCACCTCATGATGAGACATAACTAAAACACACTCAATCTAAAATACTAAATTCCCAAAAAGACTAACACATTACACGCCAAGGCTTAGCCATTTGTACAAAAGGCTCACCTTTTTCTCTTTAGTTGTGATTTTTGCATTTTGGTTGTGTGGTTCTTGAGTTAGATTGGCCAGAAAATTTTAGCTACATAGATTGGCCTTCTACTTTGTCTTGGAATGCTTATAGTAGGTGAGGTCTCACTTTTTTACAATCAAAATTAAAAGGCTAAATGATGGATGCTGTGACCATTTGCCAGTCTTCTGTTTGATAAAGAGTGATGAAAGGAAGCTGGCGAAAAGCAGGTGTCTCAAGTGGCTACTGTTTTGGCCCCAAGAGGAACTATCTATTAAAAAAGAAAAAAACACATGATGAGTGTTTCACAAATAGAAATTATGAATCTACTGAGACATTTTTAATATGAAAGGGAAAAATGGTAACGAGTGGGAAAAATGAAAAATGCATCAAACTTAGAAGCTCCTGTTGTTTTTTAGGGGAGTTAATGAAAAGTTCATTAGCCATAGTGGCTCCTTTTGATTTTAAGGGGAGTTCTCTGATTCTAAAAGCACTAAAAATTAAGTCAACTTCTTTTGGATGCCGGCAAGCTGCAGATGCTGTTATCCAAATGACTCAAAACTATAGGTTCTTCTAACAAGAGAAGTCTAAGAAAAAGGGTGCGAAATTGACTTGGGGTCAGCTGGCTTAATAATTTTTGCACTATTCGAATGGACCTGTGGTGAGTTACTTTTACTTTGCATATATTGCATATAAACAATGACAATTTGTATAGAAAATGTTTTACAGCCATATTATTATCTTTTTTTGGCATAATTTTTCCTTTTTAAATTTCTGATTAAATTTATATATGTTTTCTTAGGCCAATTTAAGATTTTGGGATTTTCTCTCATTAGAACAGTTGAATAGGGAATAGGACAATATTCTATTTAGGGTTTTTTGAATTCAAAGGCATACCTTGAGAGTCGTGATTAGTCACTCTCAAGTCTTGGCAACTTAAAATTTCTGCTCAGAGTTCATGTAAGACATGGAAAATTGCCTGCTATTGAGGGTGTCACGTAAGTTTTTTGTGATTGGAAGAAATTTCATGCTTGATGAGTTTATTTGATAGAGTCATAGGATTTTCTTGAAGGGGTGATAAATATGATTCGGGTTTGGGGGGATAATTATGTAGGGAGCAGGTCTATATAATCTTATTTTCAACAATTCCCACAAAGAACTATGATTGTTTTTTCTGCTTCTTCACATGCCTCCTTTGTGGTACACTTACTAATTATTATATTCTATACTGATGGATTGTACCCAGCAGTAAACTTTGTTTCTTTATTTGGTACAACTGCCTGGTGCATTTTGTTTTTTATTTTAATTGAGGATTGAGTGAAAATGAATTGTCCTCAAAATTCAAAACTGCAGTAACACTATGTCACATGTTGATACTGTCCTATTTCTTTGTCTCGAAGAAGCCCTTATTTGTAATTTCAACTATATTAAAAATTTACGTCTTTGTTACTTTTATTGATTGTCTGGCTGTCTACATGCATTACTTGCAGTTTTGACTGTTGTGCTGCAAGTTATGCTCTGCCCTGTTTTGTAAATTTACTGGCAGCACTTATCACTAGATTGTCATTGAATTATCTTGCATGTTGCACCACCTTTGTGCTGTTCTGTGTGAATTTGTTTTCCTAGGTGTAGGTTTTCTTTGCAGTAATATGAGTATTGTCTTGTCCTTGCTAATGATTGATTTGTTTGTAATCAGAAACTTGGCTGGAGAAATTTCGCAAGAGTATGCAAAGCTGCAGGTTAGACAGACTGCCCTTTCCCAACAATTGTGATAATATTTTGCATTAAGATGATTGATTTAGGTTCTTGGAGTTCATTTTCTGTTGATCTTCTTGGCTGAACATTGAATAGGTTTATGTTAGGAAGAACTGAGCCATATAGGTAGCTTTTGAAGGAAAGTGTTTAATGTAAGATGCACTAAATTGGTTGGAAAGTGATACTTGATCTAAAAATCAAATTGGGTAAAAGCTTCAATGAGCTTCCTCCAAAAGTGTTTTAGGTTCAACTCAATTTTCAACTCCTTATAGATGTGCTTGACCAACCAAGTTGTCAAACACTAACCTAAAACTAATTTTGTGCTATGAAATCATTTTTGATTTAAAGGGAATGCCATAGATGGGTTGATTCCTAAAACTGTGTAACCTCAAGTCTCCTTCTGCATCTTTCATGGCATGCTCTGGGTTGGTCGGTTTCTTGTGCTTTAGCAAACCTGCATCAATATACCCAAAGCGGCAATGAGAATTCATATTGGCAGGATAAAATATTCAATGCATTGATTAGGAAAGTAGCATACCAATGCTTCTGAGATTTTTTTCACGCTTAGTTGTAGAATTAAAGTTCTTGTCCTATCACCCAAAAAAAGAAAAAAACCAGTGGGAAAAAACTTCGTTGTACAACAAAAATCATGGAAAAAGTCAACCATATTGCCATTATAATAACAATAATTAGCAGCATTAGTAGCAGTACTACTAGACTAGTAGTAATAACAGTAATAGTAGTAAGTTTAGTCATAACATACCTTGATAATCGGTTCACCAACCTCGCCATAACCAAAAAGGTGCTGAACATGTCAACCTTGCATGGCACGAGCAGTAGCATCTCTTCGTGCCCTACCTGATCCAGAAGTTTGGTACCCACCTGCCTGTATACGTACGGGGACAAGGAGTCTGCTAGAAAAACAGAAAAGAAAGAAGTTTAACCTCCTCCTTCCCACTGTTCTTTTCCTGAGCTCTAAGGACTGAAATCTGGTCCTTCCCGTTCTTGAAATCCTGATTGTGGAAAGTGGAAACTTAAAAGGGTTAGGTGGGTAGAGCTATGAGCTTGACTCGTGTCTATGCTCTCTAGATCTCCTCACTTTCTATATTGGCATTGGCTGGAAAGTAGAAAGTAGTAAAAAATAAATTTAAATCAAAATGATATATAAATATAAGAGTTTAGGACCCTAAGGCTTAGAAGAAGCCTATGCTAACATTTGTCACCATGGGAGAAGGAGAAGGAGATTACACTTTTGGCATAATGTTGTTACAATCTGATGTTTCCTCTTACAATGATGCGATTTATTTTTTATACCTGTATATGTGCTAGGTAGCGATTTATTTTCAAAAATCGTATACTAATTTTTTTAACTCTCTTAATTTGTAGGGTTTACAACTGTGACAACGTAGGACGATGTCATGCAGCTCGGATGCAGCCTTTCACTTTTTTTTTTTATCTGAACAAATGAAATGTATTTAAATTTGAATTTTTATAATGTATTTGTATTTAAATTTGAATTTGTATAATATATTTGTATTTGTATTTGAATTTGTATAATATATTTGTATTTAACTTTGAATTAGAATTTTGAATAATTTATGAATTTTATTGTAATTATGGTTTAATGTTATGTATAAGAAAATGTAATTTAATTATAGATTTTTACAGGAATTAATAATTGGAAAAAAATTAACTTCATTATTAATTGTACAATTTAAGTATTAGTGACGATTTCAAAATCGTCACTAATACTATGACTTTAGTGACGGTTTGAAACCGTCACTAAATCCATAAGTGACGGTTCTACAAAGCAATAGTGACGATTCTAAAACCATCACTAATAATAGACCAATAGTGACGATTTTGAAATCGTCACTAATAATGAGTAATAGTGATGGTTTTAAAATCATCACTAATAATGAGTAATAGTGACGGTTTTAAAATTGTCACTAATAATAGAGTAATAGTGACGAATCTAAAATCGTCACTAATAATAGAGAATTAGTGACGGTTTTAAAATCGTCACTAACAAGAGCAATAGTGACGATTTTGAAACTGTCACTAATACTATGGTTTTAGTGACGATTTTTGGTCGATCTGGTGTAGAATCTATAGTGACGGGATTAGGTCTTTAGTGACGGTTTTAATCCATCACTAATACTCTATTATTAGTGGCAATTTTAATCCATCACTAATACTCTAGTATTAGTGACAGTTTGAAAAATTCGTCACTAATAAGTATTAGTAACTGCAGGTATATCGACAAATTGAAAACCATTACTAGTACTTACAGAATCGTCACTAATACTAATAGTGACGAATTTGTGAGTATTAGTGACAATTTAAAACCGTCACTAATAACCTTATTTTTTGTTGTGCGGTTTGGATTGTGAACCGTACTAAGCATGGAGTATCGTTTAGAGATGAGGGCTCGATCCTACTTGAGGAGTATGTAACGATTTCTACTCCACCCGGTCATGTGAGCAGGGTTAGTGAAATCCTTGAGATTTTTGCCCAAGGTGAGGATGTAGGCGGGTATAGCCAAACCTTGTTAAATATCAGTGTCACTCTCTCCCTCTCTCATATCTCATTTACATTATCGCACTTTAATTTCCGCACGTGTATGTTGTATAAATTGTTGTGATTACTTTTACATACACGCCTCTATATTTTGATTGGGATATTGTTGGGTCATTTAAATTATTTGCAAAAATTTTTTTAACATTCTTGTTCACCCCCCTCTTGGGATTACATCATTCCCCTCACATAGGATTCAGGGATTTTGAATTGTTGCCTGGCGAGAGGATTGTTGTCATTAGAGAGACGAACTCCACCTTGAACGGAGAGAGGCTTACTTCACCTGGTAACGAAGTAGAAAGGAAATCCTCAAAGCGGGTTGCTTGAGGTAAGAATGCAGGTTGCGGTCGAACATTGTAAAAAAATTGTGTGTTTAGCTCTTCTTCCTTTAATTTTTAAATTCTTGCAAGATATAACCTGCGTGCATGATCTTATTTTCATTGAGAATTTGCTGAATATTGAAACTTGTTGAACATTAGAAATCTTGCTGAATATTATAAATTGTTGAAGATTAAACTTGAAGACCGGCAGCCCACCTCCATTGAAGACCGGCAGCCCACCGTTGTGGACATTGGAGATTTGCAGGCAACCTACTCCACCTACCAGCCCACCTCTATTGAAGATTTGCACTCACCATTGTTGATTATTTGATTTCTATAATTACTATAAATAGCTGAGTTGTGTGTGAGTAAATGTGAGCAATGTGGTGTGTGAGAGAGATTAGCCAGTGAGCCGTGAGAGAGATTTTATTCCTCTGTAATTTATTTTCAGATTGAAATTACTGATTTGGCAATTTATCCTCACTGAGTTTCAGCCACAACCAGTGGCTGAGTGCTCCTCTCCACCCATCAGTGGTATCAGAGCATCCAGGTACGCCGGAATTCACCAAACAGAGGTGAACACAGAAGAAATTCAAGTTTCTTCTCAGTTTTGAAGTTGCTCCAAATATCAAATTGAGCCTACCATTGTACAATTCAGCTCGAGACGATTCCAACGGTGAAAATCACGTCTCAAACGGACACAGGGATATCTCCCACGCGCCCCCACGCGCCTCCCACGTAAGCACCGTTCTTCCCACGCGCCGGCAAGACTCCGGCGACCGCGACACGCGCCTGCACGCGTCTTCCTCGCCCGATTGGCGAGATCCTACCCGCAAAGCGACCCGCGACCCGGATCTACGACCCGCGACCCGGTCAGCGACCCGCGTGCCAAACCCGCAACCCGGATCCGTGAACGAGGTCCGACCCGCCTCCAACCCGCTCCTAAGCGCCGACACGCGGCGCGCCCAGAAAGCGCCACGTGGCCTAACGGAGGGGTTAACGCCGTTTAAAGGCCGTTAAGTTAAACCGGTTAGTTCAAAAATTCACCAGAATTTTCCTATAGCCGGTTCGGTGATTTTTAGACCGGTTCTTTGCAAACCAAAACCGGTTCCTAAGGTTTTTTCAATCTTCTGAATTTATTGGTGGCATTAGATTTACCAAAATCAGCCCCCATTTCTCTATTTTTTATATATTGAATTCGATGGCTAACGGTACTATCCAATCGGTCATTCCAAAATTGACCCGAGAGAATTATGACAACTGGTCGATTCAAATGAGAGCCCTTCTAGGTTCTCAGGATGTCATGGATATCGTTGAAGATGGGTACAGAGAAAGCCCATCAAAAGAAGCCGAAGCAGCTATGCCCGAAGCTCAAAGAACGACCTTGCGAGCCGATCGAAAGAAAGATTGCAAGGCAAAATCCATAATCTACCAAGGCCTTGATGAGGCCACGTTCGAAATCATTGCCTCCGCGAAGACATCTAAAGAAGTCTGGGACTCTCTCCATCGAACACACAAAGGTGCAGATAAAGTAAAAAAGATTCGTCTTCAGACATTGCGAGGTGAGTTCGAATCTCTCAAAATGAAGTCTACTGAATCCATTTCAGACTACTATACACGAGTAATGGTAGTATCAAATCAATTAAGAAGAAATGGAGAAATTCTCAATGACGAGAGAATTTGTGAAAAAATTTTGCGATCTTTAAATCCAAAATATGATTATATAGCTGTGACCCTGGAAGAAACAAAAGACTTGGAAACAATGTCTGTAGAAGAACTTGTGGGCTCACTCCAAGCCCATGAGCAAAAAGTCAATAGAAGAAGTGATGATAAAGCACTGGAGCAAGCTCTCCAAACGAAGTTGTCCCTCACTACAGATAAATACGACAAAGGGGGGACGTCACAACAAGGAAGAGGACGAGACCGAGGATCTCGTGGAAGAAATTCTGGGAATTTTAACTCCAGAGAAGGTGGCAGAGGCAGAAGAGGTCCCACTAGAGGAGGACGAAATCAACAGAGCTATGTCCCACAAGGCAGAGGACAAGGAAGAAGAGGAGGATATAATAATCGCTCAAATGTAGACAAAAGAAACATTCAATGCTACAATTGTCACAAGTATGGACACTATAGCAATGAATGTTGGGGGCGACAACAAGAAAAGGTTAGCGAGGAGGCCAACCTTGCCGAAACTTATCATGCAGATGGAGAGTCGTTGATGCTGATGGCACACAATGCAACTCCTCAGGACCAAAGCGTTTGGTACCTTGATTCTGGAGCCAGCAACCATATGACTGGCAGAAAGAACCTATTCTTTGAACTTGATGAGAAAGTTCAGGGGGAGATATCTTTCGGCGATAATTCTAAAATCCCAGTCCAAGGGAGAGGAGATGTTTTGATCAAACAGAAGTCTGGAGATCATGCTTACATCTCCAACGTCTACTATGTGCCAGCCATGAAGACTAATATACTTAGCCTCGGACAGCTCGTGGAGAGAGGCTATCGAATTAGCCTCAGTGATAAGCAGATGGTGATAATAGATGCTCGAGGAAAGCTTGTTACTCGAGTTCAAATGGCAAAGAATCGAATGTTTCCGCTCGCCATCCAACATGATACGCCAAGGTGTTTGAGCGCTATCATCAAAGACAAAGACTGGCTATGGCATCTAAGGTATGGGCATCTAAACTTTGAAAGTTTGAAACAATTGGGAAGCAAGAAGATGGTGAAAGGCTTACCAAATATCCATCATCCAAATGTGATATGTGAAAGCTGTATTTTGAGCAAGCAACATAGAAACAGCTTTGGAAAGCAAACCGACTGGAGATCAACTATGCCGCTCCAACTAATACACACAGATGTGTGTGGTCCACTAAGACCATTTTCAAATGGACAGAATCGATACTTCCTCACCTTTATCGACGACTACAGCAGGAAGACCTGGGTCTACTTCTTGAAAAGGAAGTCAGAGGTATTCGATAAGTTCAAAGAGTTCAAAACTCTTGTGGAGAAACAGAGTGGCTTCCGCATCAAGTCACTCCGGTCAGACCAAGGAGGAGAGTACAAAGACGAAGCTTTCCTGGAATTCCTTAGACAACAAGGAATTCAGAAACAGTTCACACCATCATACACTCCCCAGTTGAATGGTGTAGCCGAAAGGAAGAATCGCACAATCCTTAACATGGCTAGAAGCATGTTAAAGGATAAAAATGTGCCCAAGAGTTTTTGGGCAGAAGCAGTGTTATGTGCAATCTATCTGCTAAATAGGTGTCCGACGAAGAGTCTTGATACAAAGACAGCATATGAAGCCTGGAGTACTCACAAGCCCAGTGTGAGTCATCTTAGGGTGTTTGGCTCCATAGCCTACGCCAAGATCCCAGAAGCAAGAAGGACAAAGCTGGATGATAAAGGAGAGAAGTGTATCCTTGTAGGATACGGTGACAGCACCATGGGATATCGACTCTACAATCCCATCAACAAGAAAGTCTTTCACAGTCGGGATGTCATCTTTGAAGAAAATGAATCCTGGAAATGGGACCAGGTTGAATGTTCCAAAGATGCGGAATTGACACTTGAAGGAGAAGAACCTACACAGACAAGAGAAGTGGCTATCGAGCCACAAATTCCTGAGCTGCAGACACCTCCACATGGTTCACCACAGAGGAATGAAGCTCCATCACCAATTGAGCGTGAAATCTCAGACATGAGACCTAGAGGAGCTCGAAATCTAGCCGACCTATATGAAACTACAGAACCAATTAAAGAGTATGTTACTCTTTACTGTCTATTGTTAACCAGCGACCCGGTTAGCTTTGAGGAAGCTAACGAAGAAGACAAATGGAGAAAAGCGATGGATGAGGAGATTCAATCCATCGAGAAGAACAAAACTTGGGAGTTGACAAATCTCCCGAAGGGCCGCAAAACCATTGGTGTGAAATGGGTCTACAAGACCAAAAAGAATGCTCAAGGAGAAGTTCAAAGATATAAAGCAAGACTTGTCGCCAAAGGCTACAAGCAAAAAGAAGGGATTGATTATGGAGAAATCTTTGCCCCGGTTGCTAGACTTGAAACCATCAGATTACTTATTTCACTTTCAGCACAAAATAGATGGAAGATTTACCAGCTAGACGTGAAATCAGCTTTTCTGAACGGTTTTCTGGAAGAAGAGATTTATATCGATCAACCACCTGGATATGTAAAGAAGGGCAAAGAAGATAGAGTGTACAAGTTGAAGAAAGCACTCTATGGCTTGAAGCAAGCACCTCGTGCGTGGAACATGAGGATTGATGACTACTTCCAGAAGAATGGATTTGAGAAGTGTCCCTACGAGCATGCGCTATATATAAAGATGGAGACAGATGGAAGCATGCTCATAGCCTGCCTATATGTTGATGATCTGATCTTCACCGGCAACAATCCAGAGATGTTTGCCGCTTTCAAAAGGAGCATGGTCAAAGAATTCGAAATGACAGATATTGGCCAGATGGCTCATTTTCTTGGCATAGAAGTCGTGCAAAGCGAGAAAGGAATTTTCATCTCCCAGAGCCACTATGCAAAAGAAGTATTGAAGAAGTTTGGGATGGACAAATGCAACCCAGTGACAACTCCAGTTGAAACAGGATTGGAGTTGAGAAAGAATGAGCAAGGAGATGTTGACCCCACATATTTTAAGAGTCTGGTTGGAAGCTTAAGGTATTTGACGTGCACCAGACCAGATATACTCTATGGAGTTGGACTTGTCAGCAGGTACATGGAGACTCCTGACCAGTCCCACCTGAATGCAGCGAAAAGGATACTCCGATATGTCAAAGGTACCATCACCGATGGTATGTTTTATTCATCAAGAGATGATTGCAAACTTATCGGCTATTCAGATAGCGATTGGGGAAGAGATCTTGATGAAAGAAAAAGTACGACGGGATTCACATTTTTTATGGGAGATACATCGTTTACATGGTCTTCGAAGAAGCAACCCATCGTAACGCTATCATCATGTGAAGCTGAGTATGTTGCTGCTAGCTCAGCTGTTTGTCATGGTATATGGATTAGGAATGTACTGAAGTATCTGGGATTTCTTGAAGGTAACCCCACAGAAGTTTACATCGACAACCGATCAGCGATTGCACTTGCGAAAAATCCAGTTTACCATGAAAGAAGTAAACATATTGATACTCGGTATCATTTTATCAGGGAGCATGTCAAAAATAAAGAAGTGGAATTGATATCTTGCAGAACGTATGATCAGATTGCTGACATTTTCACAAAACCACTCAGACATGATATTTTTGCAAGACTGAAGACAATGCTCGGAATGACAAAATTAGGAGAGTCAAGTTTAAGGGGGGATGTTGAAGATTAAACTTGAAGACCGGCAGCCCACCTCCATTGAAGACCGGCAGCCCACCGTTGTGGACATTGGAGATTTGCAGGCAACCTACTCCACCTACCAGCCCACCTCTATTGAAGATTTGCACTCACCATTGTTGATTATTTGATTTCTATAATTACTATAAATAGCTGAGTTGTGTGTGAGTAAATGTGAGCAATGTGGTGTGTGAGAGAGATTAGCCAGTGAGCCGTGAGAGAGATTTTATTCCTCTGTAATTTATTTTCAGATTGAAATTACTGATTTGGCAATTTATCCTCACTGAGTTTCAGCCACAACCAGTGGCTGAGTGCTCCTCTCCACCCATCATAAATTTGCTGTATATTGATTTTGGTTGTGATTGAATCTATATTGGTTTTGGTTTGGTTGTTGGATTGAAAATTCAGACAAGCATAAAATTTTGAATTCTTGAGTAAATTAGTTGAGGTGAACGATCTTGTAATTAATGATTCAATTGAAGCATGCGTGCAAAGATAAACCAACTTCACTACTAAAATTATATATGAAAATATCATTGAATAATGCTAAAAATCAAAATATGAGAAATTGTTCAACTAAGTTAATTGAAGCTTGATCTTGTATTATAATTGTAGATATCATATTCATATGTAAGATTTCCGATTGGTGTAGTACGGTCGCTGTTTAGATTTTGTGATTGATTGGTTGTAGAAGTTTAAATTAACTAGGGTTAAAGTAAATTAAAATTCTGCAAATAAAGTTTTAATAACCAATTTACCCCTCCTCTTGGGAGTACATCTCAATTTCAGTGGTAGTAGATAGTTTATGACAAAAGCATCCATTCAAATGTGCTTGTTTTGTTAATATTCTAATGGTTTCATGTAATAACATTTTAAATATTTTATTAGGTAGTTGGACTTCTTTTTGAAGATTGATTATGTATTTGAATGGAACATCAAATGCTTTTCGCTCTTTTTAGTAGTAGGTGTTAAATTAATATTTAATGTCTTTGACTATTGAAATTGTATGGGAACTACATTTCATTCATAACAAAAAATAGGGTAAAGGGGAAAAATGAGACTAGTTTTAGTGACAAAAGTTTTTTGTCACTAAAAGTATCGTCACTAAAACTATGTTACTATTACCAATAGCTTTTTGGGAGGAATTTTTTCATCCCTAAATATTTTTGGGAACAAATATATTTTGCCACTAATTAATGTCCAGTGATAATTTCCAACAACTTTCTCCCCTCCCCTATGTTATTTAGGGACGACTTTATTTCATTGCCGAAACTTTTACTATTTTTTGGGACAACTTTTTTTTGTCACAAAAAACAAATGTAATGGTCGTAACAATATTTAGGGATGAAACTATTTGGTCCCTAAAAATTACTTTTTCACAACGAATTTCATTATTTGTCCTCAAAAACATTTAGTGATGCCCTTTTAGGGACAAGTATGCAACGAAAAGTTTTGGTCGCCAAAAATCTTTAGCGACAATTTTGTGACTTATAGGGACAGATTTCGCCAAAAATAATTTTTCTTATAATGGCTGGGAGACAAGGATGTTTTGTGAGTGATGTGAGTTGCTGAGTAAAAACAGAGAGCAAAAATATAAAACCCATAAACAGTGAAGGCTATCATTGCCATATATATATATATATATATATATATATATATATATATATATATATATATGTTGTAGCAGGTTTTGGCTAAGACAATACAAGCCGCATTATCGATGCAGCACCGGCAAGCAGCACTGGCGCCGATTGACGGTAGACAGGCGACAAGGTCAAGTAAGCACCTTGGTCACTGCAAGAAGAAGAAGAAGAAGAAGTCACCATCAGCGATTGTAGCAGAGAACAACCAGGATGAGGCTAGTGGCAGTGTTGGTATCTTCAAGAGCCGATGGCAATCTAGGACAAAGACAGAGAGGTTGTTCACAACAACACTACAAGGTTCGTAGGGACCCCTTGTGTGGCATGTGAAGAAAAAGGATACCCCCAAACTAGTAGACTGTCACAACTAGACTGGCCAATCAAATTTTTGTTTTATTTATTTATTGATTTATTTTATTATTGTTATTTAATTTTAAAATAAATTTAAATTCATAAAATTTCTCTAAATTACGCAAAACAAAAAAAATATTTTATTATGAACATTAGATTGCGTAATTTTTCAGAATAACAACCATATTATTATTATTATTATTATTATTAACTTAACTTAAAAAAATTCTAGGAAATATTTGAAAAATCAGAAAATTAAAAAAGTATTTTCCTTTGCTCTTGTAGACTTCATATTAGTGTACTATTATATTATCACCATTGTTGTTTTATTTATTATTATTGTTATTGTTATTATTATCATTATTATTTTTATACCATCTTAATTCCATATTTAAAATCTTAAAAAAATATCCATTAAAATGCAGAAAAATTTTATTTTCTTTTGGTTGTTTCGTAGGGGTCACTAGGGTCGTTAGGGTGTCTTTGTGTGTTTGTGTGTGTGTGTGTTTCTTTTTTAATCATGCAATTGAGTTTTAAATTCATTAAAAAATCTAAGAAAGGGTGAAAATCAAATTTTAGAGAGAGAAAGGATCTCTCATGTACTTAAAGTCTTAAACCCATTTGTCTTATTTACTTAGAGCTTGTTATTGATTAGGAAATTGATTGAATGCCCGTATTCAAAAGAAATTTATTCAAAGTTCTTTTTTTCTTTTCACCATAGCAAAATCTTCGAAAATTGGGATATAGAGATGCAATGGCTTTCTAACCGGGGAAGGAAGGATTGTTAAAAAGGTAAATCTAATCTAGTTTGAACTTGCCTATCACATTTGGGAAGTGAGGGAATGCTAGCTTATTTATAATTGCAGCTAAAGCTGCTATTCAAAATATTCATTGTGTTGTTTTAGGTAGATGCTATAGAACTAAAATTGTTGGATAATTTTAGCTTGCTTTTGCAGCTTTGTTTATTTGTATTGTTTTTAAAGGTTTACTGTATTCCTTCTGTCAAGCAAATATATTCTTGCTTTCTTCTTAAAAAACAAAAGAAAAAAATCCTTGAATATTCTCTGTCGACACCCAACTTTAATCAGACCATTTTCGAGAAAATCTGCAATAAAAGCTGACTTTGAGCCCCATAAATTGGAGAACTCTTTTTGAGAAACCCGACCGAGTCCGGTATTTTAATTGAGTCCTGGCGTTTTAAGTCGAGTCTCGATATTTTAAATTGAGTCCCGGTGTTTTTAATTGAGTCCTGGTATTTTAATTGAGTTCTAGTGTTTTAAGTTGAATCCCAATTTTGAAATTGAGTCTCGGTGTCTTAAGTTGAGTTCCCGTATTTTAAATTGAGTCCTAGTACTTCAAATTGAGTCTTTTAATTTTAAATTGAGTCCTTTAATTTTTAATTGAGTTTTTTATTTTTAAACTGAGTCTTTTGATTTTAAAATTGAGTATTTTATCGAGTCTATCTTTCCAAGCCTGAGTTCTCCTAATTTTTGGGAATCAAGTGTTATTAAATTGAATTTCTCATTTTTCGAAAACAAAATGGGGCAACAAAAAAATAAATAATAAGAAATTCAAAATAAGAAAGGAAAAGCATGTAAATGATCCATCCTTAACAGAAAGCACATGTAGGAATATTTTCTGTTGAGATTTTTTGCTGCTTCCCGCAGGCCATGCGCGCCCATTTTCCACCATCTGCACTCTCTATAAAGAGAGAGGATCACACAATTAGGTAGGGGGGTTTCCATTTTCCATTTTCACTGCTCACGCACAGGGAATATTTTTCGGTTCATCGTCACCTTTTTCCTCTGCCACCCTCTAGGGTTCTCCCTCAACCTCCATAACCTCTTGTCTCTCCGACGGCCTCTGCTCTCTGCCCGGCAACCATCACCGCAGCTCTCTCCCGCTCTCCCTCATCCTCATCTGCTCAACACCATCATCCTCACGCACAACCTCCCTCTTGCTTTCCCTATTCTCCATTCACTCTCCTCCATAGGCCACCACCACTGTCCCTCATCTCCCTCAACCTCCGTAACTCCCTAATCCTCACCACAATATGCTGGGATCTCTCATTCTCCCCATTTAATACCCATCTCTCTATGACACAGCATGGATGGCATCTGCCATATAGCGTATTTGTGCCTCTCTCTCACCGCGAATCACCACGTGGTGCCATTACCGCCGGTGCTCCGCCGTGTGAACGAAAACCTTCACAAACCACGGAACCAGCTACCGAGCACCAGCACACCGGTCGCCGCTGGTCTCTTCTCACCTCTTGCTGGTTGCCGTCGCCTTCACCGGCTGCCCACAAACACAGCTGCACTCTCTCTCTCTCTCTCTCTCTCTCTCTCTCACACACACACACACACACACACACACTACTAACTCCCGCCCGACCATCTCACACACATTTGCACACACTGAATATTTAGACTCGCAATTACACACACTGAACACACATTTACACACGGTAGTACGTACAAAAACACAGACACACATCACACGCAGCAAAACACACACGGTTGTGAAAACACTACTCTCATGGCACAGCACCGACTAGCAGCACGTCCAGCTCCGACCTCTCCATTCATGATCACTAGAGCAGCCACACGGCCATTCCCCCTTCACAACACAACTGCCATCCTCCCAGCTGCATTTCTGACCATCCACGGCACAACCGACACCCTACACATAGCCGTCCACAGCTCCAGCGACTAACCCAGCGACCTCCATTCTAGCATGCGAGGATGGTGCCTGCTAGTGCTCCCGATGGTAATGGCTTGACGGCTCGCGACATCGTAGGAAGGTGGCCATGGCGGGTTTTAAGACTGACAAAGTTAGCTCGCGTAGATATGGCAAACTGTGGATTACCTGGCGAGATTCCACCGGAGGCCGCTGGAGAAACCAACGTTGTTGAATTTGTTTTGAAAAATCCCCACGGCCAGCTACTACTCACGGCCATGCAGAAATTCTTGTTTACTTCTACATCTCTCTCTCTCCCTTCTGCTTTCTATGAAATTTCGTTTGTAGGAATGGTGTTTGATGAAATGACTCAAAGAGATGCTGATTCTTGGGGCTGTTGGAAGCTTCGACTATATGATATTTGCTCAGTTTTGATCTTGGGGTTTTTGGAAGAAGGGTTGGAGACAAATGTGAGGTATCAAATTCTAATCTGAATGTTGAGCTTTTCGCATTTTGAACTCAGAACTATTTTCATTAATTAATTCTAGTTGAGTGTGTTTCAATTATTATCTTCAGACTATGAATTAATTCTAAGAATGGTAAATCACACAACCCCTCCACCACTTGCTTGATAAAATGCCCAAATCAATGCTATTTTTAGACCATACATGTGTTTGAATGCTAAACACCTGCCACCTGTTTGATAAAATGCCTAAACTAGACTTGTCTAATTATGTTTCTTTGGTTTCCATAGTGTTTGGCATTTTGGGTATTAGTACTTGTTCGGGTTTATTAGAATTGCTGCATCAAGTTTTTCGCATGTTGGTTTTGATTGATTTGGGGATGAGTAGTATAGTTCACAATGCTTTGTTAATGCTTTCGGAAAATGTGTTGATAATGTGGGAATTTGTCCAATGCATGCAAACTGTTTGATGAAATGCCAGAGAGAGATTTTGAGTTGTGGAGTTGGATTTTGGCACCACTTGCACACACTCATGCACACCCTAGTCTTTACACACACTCATGCACACGTTTACACTCATAGCCATGCACACTTTCACATACCCATATGCATATATACATATATTCATGCATGTGCGCATAGAACATCATCCATGACATTATCCATTCATGCATATGCATACCCATCACACATCATGCATGCATGCAAGTTCTTTCTTATCCATGCACGCACATATTCATGCATCACATCATTATACGTGTCATTGTTCATTCATGCATGCATGCATATGTATGCCCATTCACACACCATGCATGCATGTTCATTCTTGTCTATGTGTACATATTCATGCATCACATCATTATATGTGTCATTGTTCATTCATGCATGCATGCATATGCATGCTCATTCACACACCATGCATGCATGTTCGTTGTCATCCCTGCATACACATACTCATGCATTATGTCACTATCTAGGTCATTATTCATTCATGCATGCATGCGTATGCATGCCCATTCACACACCATGCATGTACATTCATTCTTATCCATGCACACACATAGTCATGCATTCATACTTATTACATGCATCATGCATCATTCATGCACCCTAACATACACCTGAACACACACAACCCACGCGGAAGGCAACACGTGTTGACTATGGTTTCGACCAAGACCTTAAACTAGTTTTTCCCTGGAACCGGTCAACGTTTGGTCAGTTCATCATTCCCAAACCGGTTCGCACCTGTTTTCTTCACTTCACTTGTTTATTATTTCAACACTTAGAAAATTCATAGAAAATCCATAAAAATTCAGAAAAGCTCATAAAATTTCTAAAAAAAAAATTTTTTTTGACTTACTTTCGGTTTTTGTCTTAATTTTATTTACACTATTTCTAATTTCGAGAATAATAATGAAAAATCCTAAAAACATTTTCAAAATTTTTTTTCATCAAGAACAAGTTTGAAAACCTCCTGGAATATTAATTTTCACTTAGAAAATTCTATAAAGACTTCAAAACATCGGGAGAGTATTTTGTACTATATTTTCTCGATTTTCCATCCCGATGATTGCAATGAGAGGCATTGAGCTTTTCGGAGTACGATATGCCCTGGTTCAGAGTGAATATCTATATGTTATCTGTTTGATGCATTTTCTTTACACTTTTGATATGGAGTTATTTTCAAAGGCCTATTTAATTTATTTTTGAGATAATTTTTTATTAATCTAGCACCGTTCATAAGAACGAGCGCGTAGGGGGTGTTAATACCTTCCCTTCGTGTAACCGTACTCCCGAGCCCGACTCTGGTGACGCAGACCGATTATACCCCTAACGGAGTAGCAATCAAGTGTACTAACCACACTCTAAAAAGTTAGTGGCGACTTCATCACACAATATTTTTCATAAAAATATACTTTTTTTTTTCAAAAATTCACCATTTTTCCCAATTCGTAGCCTCATCCATTTGCCAATGGTTTTGGTAGGTTAGGGACGTCGCGACAGCTTGGCGACTCCGTTGGGGACGATCAGAGAGTCGAGCCAGTAATTAATTGAGGATTATCCCAATTTCAAATCTAATAAGCCTTTTGATTACTCCACCATATTTTGTACATGGTGTTAACATTTGATTTTTATAGTATATGTATGTGCCATTCTTTGATTGATTGTTGTTCCATAGTTGTTTGAATAAGCATGATTAATTATGAATACATTGTCTCCATGTGATGGATTGTGAATATTCTATTTCCATATTTTTTGAATAAGCATGAGAATTATGAATATTTGTTTCCACATTTTTGAATAAGCATGTTAATTGTGAATATTTGTTTCCACATTTTTGAATAAGCATGTGAATTGTGAATATTTGTTTTCATACTTTTGAATAAGCATATAATTTGTGAATATTTTGTTTCTAGTTTTTTTTAAGCGTGTGAATATCTATGATCACATTTGTTTTTATATATGTTTGAAATGGCATGTAAATAAATGTGGGAATAGTGGGATTAGGCTAAGTTTGTAAGTTCACACACTTTCACCAGCCATCTACCCGGGCTTCACCCTTTAGGAATAGAAAGGAGCACAGTATCATTAGCCCTCATAGGACATGGTCCTTGGGGGCGCGCGAACCACTTTGTTTAGTTTGAACTTTGTCCGGACCCCTATGGGGGAGGATTGAAGTTTCAATCTGGGAACTTGTTGTTAATAAGGATTAGAGTCTAACCACACATATTTATCCAAAATCCCTTGCTTAGGGTAGAGCCTCAAAGAATCCAGTACATACTTACCCTGGGGTGGGACAGAAGCCACATCCTTCTCCACATGTTATATATATGCTTGAAATGCTTTGTACTGTACATGCTGCACCAATCCACTTAGGCATCCATATCACTTGGTCAATGTTTCGAGAAAAAACCCAATTCATTTGTGAAAAATTCAAATTTTATTTCCCAAAGTACCCTGCCAAGGGGAAAATGGATCATTCCTAGGATCATTAATGGATAAAGTTCTTCTAGAAACTCTGGCTAGATGATTATTTAGGTTACATTACATGTATGCATGCATAAGTTCACACATGATGCATCCACGTTCTTCTCCAATGGGTTGGTAATCACATTCTGATTTCCTTTAAAATCAGGCCGAATCAAAATCGAGGATTCCAATATTGAGCCCACCTCTACCCACCCTTACAATACTAAAAGTAAGGCAAGGATTATGGCTGGACAAGTGGAAAGCCAAATTATGGGCCTGGAATAGGGGCAAGAACAAATGAAAGATAAGAAGAGTAAGACCTTGGAGGTACTTGAAATTAGGATAGCTTCCCAAGAGGGGGGGGGTGAATTGGAATTTTAAAATTATTTCAGGTTCAATTCTTTGTTTTATATCAACAATCACAACAAGTAAAAAACATTCAACCACAACCAATCAAAAACATAATCAAAAACTTGATCTTTGTATCAGTAACCCTGTAATAAATTTTAAGGCATGCTGATTTTATGTAAGCCCTGTGTTTATTCCAAATTCACAATTCTTCTTTGTGTTTAGTTTTTCAACAAACTTTCAGATTAATAAGTTTAGGATGATCAACCAACGTAGTCTCTTTCGGTTTCCGCAATCAATACTGATTAAGCCCAAAACAAATTATCTTCCGGTCTATTTAACAACTATACACTCAGAATTAACAATTTAAAGCATACACGTAGGTTGTAAGCATTGCTGAAAAAGTAAAGAGTAAAGAAGAAGAGAAACACAGGATTTTACGAGGTTCGACTTATACCCAGCCTACGTCCTCGCCTTTGGCAAATCACCAAAGGATTCACTAATTCAATTTCGTTGACAGGTGGAACAATACCGATTACAATCACTCCTTCCGTTAGGCTAGAGTCTGCCTCTCCAAACGATATTTCCTCGTTTGGTCCAATGATTCTACAACCCTGAATCGTCTATAAACAAGAACTAAGATAGAGAAGAGTTTGTGTACAAGAAAACACTCTCACAGCAGAGTAGGTTAATACAACATTTAGCACAATAATACTTCAAAGTAATTCAAATATAAAAGAATTTGAAACTCAATACTTAATTTAGATCACCAAGTATCTTCCAAAATTTGAAAGATTTTGACTTTGAAGGCTTTACTTTGGAGTTTGAATCAGTAGCAATTCAGTAGTTGAAGATGAATGAACACAAGAGAGTTTGAGAGCTTTTTTGAGAACTTTGACTGTTGAAAAATTTCTTGGTGTGTAAAATCTTTGAAGTTTGGGGCTATTTATAGATGTTTAAAAGTAATTCCTTACCCCCAAAGTTTCCTTGAAGTAGATTCCAAGTTTTTCAAAATAATAGTGTCCAAAAACTTCATTTAAAAAATCTTCCCGTTGAGAGTTTTTAAGCCAACGTTCGTGTGACAGTCGCCTGTCATAGAACAAACTCTCAACACAAAATATTGGCAGTCGCTTGGCATGACCACCCAGGCGCCTGGCTATGTTCAAGCAGTGGTCTCACATGCTACTGTCTCCTTGAAAATATCTTCATTTAATTTGGTAGTCGCCTACCACAAGAGGATAGTGGCCAGGCCCTTCTGTTTTTCAAAAACTTTACTTTTTCAAAAACTTTTCTTTTCTTCAATTTTAAAAACATTCTTTAGAGTTTCCTTAAAAAATATATTTTTGAGTTTCTTTTGATTTTTATGAGAGTTTCAAATCAGTTTATACTTGAAATTAACTTGAAGTACTTACATTCAAAACATCCTTAAAATTTTAATCCTTTGATCTTCAAGTAAGTTTTTGTTCTTCCATCATCTTTGAGTTTTTGATCGTTTCTTTGAGCTTTCATCAAGTTATCTTTAATTCTCATGCTCTTCAAGATCTCTTTTTAATCCATAAGTTTTATCATCCTTTTGAGCTTTGTCACTACCTTTAAGCTTTGCCTTTTTCCTGAAAAATTTTCATTTGAACCATATTAAACATATCATGATTTGTTATCATCAAAATAAGAATTGTAAGCCTTATTAGGCCAATAGTACTAATGAACAAGGGAAAGGTAGTACAAATACAGGATGAAAAGGCCAATTCATTCCCCACACGCGCTCCGAGTTTTACCCCGATGCATCGGCAAGCATTGGCACCACCGCCTGTTGCCACAAAAGGCCCTCCGCCAAATATTCCCCCTGTCTATTCTCACTGCACCAGTGCCAGGATTTTTAGTAGTTGGAATGCCTTCGATGGTGGTTATAGATGCGGGGATGAGCAAATTTGCAACCGAGCATCGGCTATGACGTATTTGAGGAGCGGTTGAGAGCCATTAAGGGAACTAATGCATTCAGTTATGTTGATCCGACGGATCTCTGCCTGGTGTCGAAGGTGGTCTTACCACCAAAATTCAAGATCACTGACTTTGAAAAGTTTGATGGAACCCGGTGTCCTAGAACCCATTTACAGTTGTACTGTCAGACGATGGCAGGATACTTAGACGACAGACTGATGATGTATTACTTTCAGAATAGTTTGACCAGGTCGGCCATCCGTTTGTACACACAGCAAGACAAGACCTGGATCCGCTCTTGGAAAGACTTGGCCAATGCTTTCATGGCCCAATACCTCCACCTAACTGAAATGGCTCCAAATCGAATGACCCTGTAAGCAATGGAGAAGGGGTCCACTAAAACATTCTAGGAGTATGCATGTGGATGGCAAGATATGGCCGCTTAAGTGATCCCTCCGGTAGGCAACAGGGAAACGATATCCTTGTTCATGAATACGCTGAAATACCCCTACAGTGGACACCTTCTGGGATCAACCCCCCACGACTTCATGGATATTGTGGCGGCTGGAGAAAGGATTGAGGTAGCCACCAAGACAGGAAAAGCCAAAGGCCCGGATTCAGACTCACGTTAAAAAAAAAAGTGGGCTGACAAAAGGGAGGTAGGGGAAGCCTAGATGATCAAAAGGTATCCAAGTCAAGGAAGCTAGACTCAATGGGTAAATCGGAATGCTGCTAATCAAGTAGTGCAGTTGTTACATGACCCCTGTTAGCTTTATCGTGATCCCAAGAAGGGGGGGGTGTGAATTGGTATTTTTAGAATTTAACCCCTAGGTGTTCCTCCTAACAGCAGTATGTTCACAATTCTATGGTCAATCTAATGCGAATAATGTAAATATATCAGAAATTAAATGAAGCAGTTTAATTAATTGCACAAGCACCAGAAAGCAGTAAATGAAGGGTGACACGCAGATAAGTTATCGAGTTTCGGCCAATTACCTACGTCCCCGCCTTGGCTAACCAGCACAAGGATTATCACAATAACTTGCTAACTTAAACGGGTGGAGCGGCACCTATACAATCAGGTCAAATTATCACAGGGCTGACCTCAACCTTTACACCAATCCTTACTGGACTTGATTACCGCCCCCTCAGGCCACGCCTGGAATCTCTCAGATATACAATCAAAAGGTATAATGTATGGGTGCTTTCACGTAAAGCAAATTTGTACCACAAATGCGCACAGTATCACATACACCACAGATGATTTAATAATGTAAGCTCAGTGTGGTTTAGGTAGTTTAGCTCTCAAATATGTTTTCTATCAGTGTAGTGAGTACGTGAGAGTATCAATAATAATCTGTGTATTTCAAAATATTCAATCAAATGTGTTCACACAGAATATCAAACAAGCCTCAAGAATATCAATCAATAGAATGTCTCAATCACATGAATATGTATATGCTTGGATTGTACGATATGTGTAATCTTTGTATTTCAGCAAATGATATAGATTTGAATGGATATTGCCACTAAGATTAATATAACACACAAATATCTTTTCACAAGAATATCAATATGAATACCACAAGATATTTGAATATGTTTGAAAAATAGTTTTGCAAGCCAAAGGCAAATACAGACTTCCTAAGTTATTGCAATGAGAATGCAACACTCAGAAGTTTAACAAGTCTTCTTAGGATAGGCTTATTATAAAAACCTCCTAAGAATACTTAGGTTATGCTCTCGTATGAAAAATCGATTCAAAGCACTTTAAACAATGACAGCAAACCTCTAAACAATATCACTCAATGCACTTACAAATGATACAGAAGAATAGAGAAGGTAAGTTTGAGTGGATTTTGCAAGAGTATGAGAAGTAGGATGTTTTTGGCTTGAGAGAGAATTTTTAAGTATATTTGCTAATCGATCCTTAATTCTCCCAAATGAAAGAGTATATATAGACATACTGAAAATTTTGACCGTTGGGGACTTATTAGGGATTGTTAAAAAAGATTAATGACATTTAAATCAATTTAACCCTGTTTAAAAATATTTAACCCGCGGTAAAAATGATGGCAACCCGAGAGATCCGGTCGACCAAAAATGTTTCGGTCGACCAAGTCTCAAATGGTTCGGTCGACCAGGAAATATTGAACTAAGGGCACGGTCGACTAGGAGAGGACGATTTCCCAATTTTCTGAGTTTCGGTCGATCAGGCCATTTTGAACTTGCTGGTTCGGTTGACTAGACCGCTGGGAATTCTCTCGAGAACCCTTCAATCGATTAGGTAGTTGTAGTACAAAAGTGGTAGGTCGACCAGATGGTCAAACTTTTGACCCCATAGGGTTTCGGTCGACCAGGGCCTTTTGAACTACCTGGTTCAGTCGACCAGGTGGTCAAACTTTTGACCCCAAGGAGTTTCGGTTGACTAGGGCCTTTTGAACTACCTGGTTCGGTCGACCAGGTGGTCAAACTTTTGACCCTAGGGGGTTTCGGTTGACCAGCGCCTTTTGAACTACCTGGTTCGGTCGACCAGGCCAAAATGAACTGGCTTGGCTGGTCGACCGAAAGTGTACCATGTGTGCATTTTGATCCCGTATCAAAACAAACAAACCCTATTCAAGTGCCTAACAGATATATGTGAAAGTGTGTGTGTCCTAGGGGCACTTGGGGTCCACTTTGAAGACACCGAAAAATTCCGGTGTCGGTCGACCAATGCCCTAAGGTCTTTCTATGGTCATATTTGGTTTGTATCTGGTTTGAGCTTACAAAATAAACCATGCATATGATGTGTGTGCTTATTACAAACTGAATACCCTAATTACTATTATAGACAAATTTCACTAAAAATTATTACAATTAAGAGCATGAGTTTGTCTTCAAGCTTTGAGCTTTCAAGTGCCATTGATGATATGCTAATATGAACCTACACATGAACTAGATATTTATTAAATCCAGGAGTGTTTGTCATCATCAAAACTGGGCATGACCTATAAGGTCAACAACCCCAAATAATTTCCCCGGTGCCTACACCCCTTCCTAGACAGCAGAATGTTCAAAACATGGAAGGGACGCCTCTAGTGAAGAAGAAGAAAGTGGAATATTCAGCCTATCCCGATGACATGCAAAATTACTCCCACAATTGATGACAAGTGATCACTCGGTGGTCCCAATACTAGGAGTGCCAATACAGCCCCCTTACCCAAAATGGTATGATCCAAATGTTTGATGTGAGTATCATGCTGGAATAATAGGTCACTTAATTAAAAAATGTTGGCCTCTCAAGTACAAGGTATATGCCTTAAGGAATACAGGGTGGTTGTCTTTTGACGAAAATACACTTGGTAATCCAGTGGGTACCCATGTTGAATCATCATGAAAGGGAAAGCAACATGAGTAAAAAGGAAGTACTCAAGAAGACTGACTAATTATCAATGAAAAGTTGAATCAAATGAGTGTTATATGTAATGGACAATGGCTCATAAAATCTTGATTGAATTGTTTGGAGTTTTAAATTGAATGAAATGCATTTCAATCTCATCACATTGCCTTATGCTCAAACTTTGTCTATGTTAGCTTGCATTTTGTGCGATAACATTGGAAATGATTTTACCAGGACAAGGGACTTAGAGAAGAAGAACTAGGAGTTGTGTTGATTGAGAAGACATAAATGACTTATCAAGCTTCACATTTGCTCAAATCGATGAACAAATTGGTGTTTTGAAAGTATGATGATTATGTCCCGATCAAATGAAGGGTGGCAATATTTGGTCGACCAATTTTCCCTAAAAAAAAAAAAAAAACAAATTGTCATTTACCACTTGATAACCCATTGGAACCTTAATGTATATGTTAAACCAATTTTTGCTCAAAAGTCAGTTTACCATAAATTTAACTTGGGTTTGGGTCTTCTAAAGTTTGACAAGTCATTTGAGGTAATGGTCACTACCAAAGGGACGACAGGCTGTTTTTCTACTACCCAGAAAAAGAATGAAGAAGAAACCCCTTGCAAGCCCTTTTGAGCTTAAAAGAATTCAATTCTTGATTGACCCATCAAATGATCACACCCCACACTGGGGCAGTTTTAAAAAGATTAGTCCCAATTGAGCTCCCAATGAACATGATGCTAAAAAATCCTCCATAAAAAGGAAAGCAAAAAAGAAGGAAATGCAAAAAAAGGAAGAAGAAAAAAAGAAATAAAATGAAAAGGGACATGCTTAAGATGTGATCTTTGACCAAGGATTACCCTTTTCAAGTTCAGTAAAGTTTGAACCGTATTGTACCCCTTTTCTTCTCTAACCAATCCCCTAAGCCTACATTACGGTCCTATCAAAAGACCTGACCAGATTAGTACATACATTGTTGTGTCAAATGAATTGTTAGACTCAATGTTTGAGTCTAAACTATGTAATTACCTGATCCTGAAAAGGTACGTAAGCAGCTTGTTCAAATGACAAGTTCGGTCAACACTTTGCAAATATGGCATCCCAAAATGGGGCAGAATTTTTGTTATGGGATGAGACTTTTGAGCCTTGGTTTCCTTATTCTTGTTAAAACCTGAATCTCTAGCCTATATTTCGTCCCGTGTCTCAAAGTCCACCCTGAGATTGAGATATTGATCAAATTACTTAATAAGACACTAGACAGAAAGTTTGATATGAGCAAGAAAGAATCTCTGGTTAAGGGGTCAATGAAAAAGAAAAGAAAATAGAAAAAGATGTTTGCCCAATAATGTGGTTCCCTGAGTTTGCATCAAAGTTATATCCATGTCAAAGTACTGGTAAAATTGTTTCCTGTTAAGCAAGCACAGAAGGTCAAGTGAAAACAAACAAATTTGAGCATCCCTTTCTGAGATTGGTTTGTCTGATCACATATTCATTTTAAAACATTAAGGATGCGATTCAAAGAAGGTAATCTTTTGTGGAATGTAAGATGGGCAGGATCAGTCTCAAATGAATGTAACTAGGGCAGATTCCCCAACGAATTTCGGCGAAACTGATTCAGGGGCATCCATACTGGATTGGAATTGAAAGTTCATTTTTTCAATTATGGGCATATTGGAGAGAGAAATCTTGCACGACACATGTATTTTATGCATTGCATAAAGAAACAAAAAACATACATATTCTCATACATATAGAAATAGGCATACAATACCCTTGCATCCTTGCAGTATAGGTAGCTGCATGAATACATCGCATGGCATCATCTCTCCATACTTGTTTGGATAGAATTTTGTGCATCCATTCTCCATCTTGGTCTAAGGAATCCTTGTTAAAACTTGGGCAACTATCTCAGGCTTTAATTGATTCATCAGCTTTAAAATAGGGGCAATTGACCCAATCTGAATCCAGTCATCTTCTTTGAAACTAGGGCACTGACCCACTCCCAAATTAATTCATTTTCTTTGAAACTAGGGCACCCGACCCAGGCCCATATCATCTGCTAGATAGCTGGGACCTTGACCCTGGTCCAAATTTGTATTGTCCATCTTGAAACTATGGCAGTTGATGTTAGCTTTCCCCCCATCTCAATTGTTTAAGCCAATCCTTCGTGGTCATGACCAAATCATTCAAAAAAACAAAAAAACAAAAAAACAAAAACAAAAACTTTAGTTAGAAAATCCTCTTGCTATCTTAGAGGCACGTGGCTAGTCATTTTTCCAATTAAACCAATTTTCCAATCAGATCATTTTTCCAGCCAAATCATTTTTCCAATAAAAAAAATCACTCAAACTACCTTGGAGGCATGTGGCTTTGTTCCCAAATCCAAATAGTCATTCCTCAACAAAAGTCACCCTGATTGTCTTGGAGGCACATGACTTTGCTCTCAAATCCAAGTGGACGTCTTCCCATTAGAATTACTCAAACTATCTTGGAGGCATGTGGCTTTGTTCCCAAATCTAGGTTGTCATACTCTCATCCCTATGTGATTCCATGCTAGCCACTAGGCACTAGCCCTCGCTAATTAGCCAACCAAAAATCAATAAACAACTTCTTAGAGAATTGGGCAGCATTCCCATTTTGCCCTGGTTACTCTTCTCCCACCCCCAGATTGGTAGAAAAAATACCTAATTGATCATTCCCAGTGGACCAATTTTTTTTCGAGGACTTAGAACCCTGCACCTAAGGACATATTTCAAAAGATCTCGAGACTCGCACCCGATTCATCATCCCCATACCTAGTACGAGTCATACTCGATGGAAGTCATCTCCAATCCCTTTTGATTCCACATTAACCACTAACTACTCACCCCCGCTAACTTCTAACCAAAAACTGCTAACTACAAACTTTCCAAAGAGCTGTGCAACACTTTCATTTCCCCATCCCTGATAGGCAAGCACCTAATCGACCCAAGGGCACTGAATGGTTGTGCGACCTGGTTAAAATCGATTTCTTTTTTCTTTGTAGGCTTGTTGCTACAAATAAGGTAGGAGAAATCCTACTGTTACATTGGAACAACAAAGCCTACAAAGAGGGGCAGCTATCGACACCCCAATTTTAACTAGGTCATTTTCGAGAAAACTTGGCATAATAAAAGCTGACTTTGAGTCCCATAAATTGGAGGACCCTTTTTTAGAAACCCGACCAAGTCCTGGTATTTTAAATTGAGTCCCAGTGTTTTTAATTAAGTCTCAATATTTTAATTGAGTCCGATGTTTTAAGTTGAGTTCTGATGTTTGAAATTGAGTCTCGGCGTCATAAGTTGAGTCTCGGTGTTTTAAATTGATTTCCGATATTTAAAATTGAGTCATTTAATTTTAAATTATGTCCTTCAATTTTTAATTGATTTTTTTATTTTTAAACTAAGTCTTTTGATTTTAAAATTGAGTATTTTATCGAGTCGTCTTTCCGAGTTCGAGTTCTCCCAATTTCCAGGAATTAAGTGTTAAATTGAATTTCTCATTTTTGGAAAACAAAATAAGGCAATAAAAAAAAATAAATAATGAGAAATTCAAAATAAGAAAGGGAAAAGCATGTAAATGATTCCTCCTTAACAGAAAGCATATGGAGGAATATTTTTCGTTAAGATTT
Source organism: Malania oleifera (assembly GCF_029873635.1). NCBI lineage: Eukaryota > Viridiplantae > Streptophyta > Magnoliopsida > Santalales > Ximeniaceae > Malania > Malania oleifera. Next base: position 36,273,420 of record NC_080419.1, on the reverse strand, counting down.
TTTGCTGCTTCCCGTAGACCATGCGCACCCATTTTCCACCACCTGCGCTCTCTATAAAGAGATAGGATCACACATGTAGGCAGGGGGTTTCCATTTTCCAATTTCACTACTCACGCACAGGGAATATTTTTATGTTCATCGTCAACTTTTTCCTCTCGCACCCTCCGGGGTTCTCCCTTAACCTCCATAACCTATCGCCTCTCCCACGACCTATGCTCTCTGCCAGGCAACCATCACCGTAGCTCTCTCCCACTCTCCATCACCCTCATATGCTCAACACCATCATCCTCACCATTATCCTCACTCACAACCTCCCTCTTGCTTTCCCCATTCTCCATTCACTCTCCTCCACGGGCCACAACCACTGTCCCTCATCTCCCTAAACCTTCGTAACTCCCTAATCCTCACCACAGCATCCTGGGATCTCTCATTCTCCCCATTCCATACTCATCTCTATGCGACACAACATGGATGGAATCCGCCATATAGCGTATTGGCGCCTCTCTCGCACCATAAACCACCATGTGCCGCCATCACCGCTGGTGCTCCGTCGTGTGAACGAAAACCTTCACAAACCACGGAACCAGCTGTTGAGCACCAGCACACCGATTGCCGCTGCTCTCCACTCGCCTTTTGCTAGCCGCCGTCACCTTCACCAGCTACTCACAAACACAACTGCACACTCTCTCTCTCTCTCTCTCTCTCTCTCTCTCTCTCTCTCTCTCTCTCTCTCACACACACACACACACACACACACACACACACTACACACACCTGCGCACATACTAAGGAAACACACACAGTACTAACTCCTGCCCCACCATCTCACACACATTTGCACACACTGAATGTTTATACATGCATTTACACACACTAAACACACATTTAGACATGGTAGTACGTACAAAAACACAGGCACACATCACACAGCAAAACACACACGGTTGTGAAAACACTACTCTCACGGCATAGCACCGGCTAGCAGCACGTCTGGCTCCGACCTCTCCATTCACGACCACCAGAGCAGCCACACGACCATTCCCCCTTCACAGCACAACCTCCATCTTCTCAGCTACATTTCCAGCCATCCACGGCACCACCGACACCCTGCACATAGCCGGCCACAGCTCCAACGACTTACCCAGCGACCTCCATTCTCGCATGCGATGATGGTGCCTGCTAGTGCTTGCGAGATTGTAACGACTTGATAGCTTACGACATCATAGGATGGTGGCCATGGTGGGTTTTCAGACTAATGAAGTTAGCTTGTGTAGATATGGCAAACTGTGGATTACCCGACAAGATTCCACTGAAGGCCACTGGAGAACCCAACGTTGTTGAATCTGTTTTGAACAAGCCGCACGACCAGTTGCTCCTCACTACCATATAGAAAATTTCGTATACTTCTATATCTCACCCTCACCCTTCTGCTTGCTACGAAATTTGGTTTGTAGGAAGGGTGTTTGATGAAATGACTCAAAGAAATGCCCATTCCTGGGGCTGTTGGAAGCTTTAACTATAGGATATTTACTCAGTTTTGATCTTGGGGTTTCTGGAAGACGGGTTGGAGACAAATCTGAGGTATCAAATTCTAATCTAAATGTTGATCTTTCCGCATTTTGAACTCAGAACTATTTTCATGAATTAATTCTAGTTGAGTGTGTTTCGATTATTATCTTAAGACTATGAATTAATTCTAAGAATGGTAATCCACACAGCCTCTCCACCACTTGCTTGATAAAATGCCAAAATCAATGTTGCTTTTAGACCATATATGTGTTTGAATGCTAAACACCTACCACCTGTTTGATAAAATGCCTAAACTAGACTTGTCTAATTATGTTTCTTTGGTTTCCATAGTGTTTGGCATTTTGGGTATTTGTGCTTGTTTAGGTTTATTAGAATTGCTGCATCAAGTTTTTGGCATGTTGGTTTTGATTGGTTTGGGGATGAGTTGTATAGTTCACAATGCCATGTTGATGCTTTCGGAAAATGTGTTGATAATGTGGGAATTTTTTTGATGCATGCAAACTATTTGATAAAATGCTAGAGAGAGATTTTGAGTTGTGGAGTTGCAGTTTGGCACCACTTGCACACACTCATGCACACCCTAGTCTTTACACACACTCATGCACACATTTACACTCATAGCCATGCACACTTTCACATACCCACATGCATATATACATACATTCATTCATGTGCGCATAGAACATCATCCATGATATTATCAATTCATGCATATGCATATCCATCACACATCATGCATGCATGCAGGTTCATTCTTATCCATGCACGGACATATTCATGCATCACATCATTATACGTGTCATTGTTTATTCATGCATGCATGCATATGTATGTCCATTCACATACCATGCATGCATGTTAATTCTTGTCTATGCATACATATTCATGCATCGCATCATAATATGTTTCATTGTCCATTCCTGCATGCATGCATATGCATGCTTATTCACACACCATGCATGCATGTTTGTTCTCATCCATGCATACACATATTCATGCATTATGTCATTATCTAGGTCATTATTCATTCATGCACGCGTGCATATGCATGCCCATTCACACACCATGCATGCACATTCATTCTTATCCATGCGTACACATAGTCATGCATTCATACTTATTACATGCATCATGCATCATTCGTGCACTCTAACATACATTTGAACACACACAACCCACGCGGAAGGCAACACATGTTGACTATAGTCTCAGCCAAGACTTTAAACTGGTTTTTCCCTAGAACCGGTCAATGTTTGACCGGGTTCATCATTCCCCAAACCGGTTCACACCGGTTTTGTTCACTTCACTTTTTTATTATTCAAACATGCAGAATATTCATAGAAAATCCATAAAAATTTAGAAAAACTCATAAAATTTTCAAAAAAATATTTTTTTTGACTTACTTTCATGGTTTTTGTCTTAATTTTATTTGTGCCATTTCTAATTTCAGGAATAATATTGAAAAATCATAAAAACATTTTCAAAAAATTGTTTTCATCCCGAACAAGTCCGAAAACTTTTCGGAATATTACTTTTCACTTAGAAAATTCTATAAGGATTTCAAAACCTCGGGAAAGTAATTTGTACTCTATTTTCTCGATTGTCTATTCCCATGATTGCAATGGGAGGCATTGAGCTCTTTGGAGTACGATATGCCTTAGTTGTAAGGGAATATCTATATGGTATTTGTTTTGTGCATTTTCTTTACACTTTTGATAGGGAGTAATTCTTATAGGCCTATTAAATTTATTTTGGAATAATTTTTTATTAATCTGGTACCGTTTATAAAAGCGAGCACGTAGGGGGTGCTAATATCTTCCCCTTGCGTAACTGTAATCCTAAGCTTGACTCTGGTGATGCAGACCGATTCTACCCCTAATAGGGTAGCAATCAAGTGTTCTAACCGCACTCCAAAAGGTTAGTAGCGATTCCATCACACCATATTTTCCACGAAAATATACTTTTTCAAAAGTTCACCATTTTTCCCAGTTCGCAGCCGCACCCATTTGCCAGTGGTTTTGGCAGGTCAGGGACGTTGCGATATTCTCTTTCATTTTTTCTCCTAAATTTTTGCAATTTTATTTGTTAAGAAATGTCAATATTTTGATGGCCTTTTTAAATTATTTTAAAAAAAGGTTAATAAATTAAAACCAAAATAATGAAACAAGTTTAGATAAAAATAATAATAAAAATTATGGTCCCTTAAAAGGAGAATCACGAGATTCACACTAAAAGTTAGAAACCAACATTTAATGAGAAAATTTGCGATGAGAGGGAAACTTATTTCATTTGAGAGGCCCATTACTAATTGGCCTCATAGTGAATAAATAAATATATAAATGGATGATAAATGTCGACATCGGGTTTAGATGACCTATTTTGATTGTCAAAGTTTGGTGGCCTTAGAAAACTAAAGTAAAATGAACTAATTCTTTGATTTTTTTTAGTTACCCTTTTTATTTATAAATAGAGTAATCGTTTCATTTTAGTTTTGAAAAGATAAAATAAAGTAAAACATTTTTTGAAAGAGATCCTATTTGGAAGTATCATAGAGAATATAGACTTTAAAATTTTCTTAAATTGAGATTTAAATTATTTAACACCTTAAAGTACTCATTACTTCATTTATCCTATGTGAGAGTGTGTGTCTCCCACTTAAAAGTTCAAAATTTGATAAAAAAGATAAAAATCAATAAAAACATATACTTGGAGGAAGGTAGTCGACTGTCAGCAAAGAGTGGTTAACCACTTTTTATGGATTGCTTGCTTATTTATTTTTTGAAATCTAGATTTACAGCCCTCGAATCCTTTTGAAAAGGTCATCTAAAGGCATATGCCTCATGAAAACTCTACTACTCTAGGTACCCTTTTGTTGTGTTTGTGTGACTCTTATACTTGGTGGGGTTCATAAACAAAAGAAGAAAAACATATGGGTGTGCTGTGCAGTAGGCACTCATCGACGAGTGTGTTTCTTTCATCGACGAGTGAGAGTGGTTAAAAATCTCAAACATGAATTCCTGAGAGTCTTGACCAACAGCTCGACTAGGCTCTACCAGGTCAACTCGTTCCCTAAAATCTCATACATTAATTCCTGAGAGTCTCGACCAGGAGCTTGATCAGGCTTGACTAGGTCGATGGTTGTAAGAAAAATTTCAAAATTTGAGTTGGAACGTTGGAACAGTTGGGTATTTGGAGGGAAACCTCCGTAGGGTTATTAAATATGTCTTTCTGGGCATATTGTGAGTAGTGAGAGGGTAAGAGAGGGAGAGAAGATCATTGTAATCCATTGTATTACATATCTTTGATCTTCATGGTGAAATTCTTACTGATTGCTTTCGTGGATGTAGATTTTTTCGAACCACGTAATTCCTAATGTCGTAGCTCTTATCTTTGTTTTCTTTATATTGCAAAGGTTGTGGAAATATTTTTTATTCACCATTTAGATTGTTGTAAGTGTATGTTTGATCCTTTATACAATATACATATTCCTTTGTGCATTGTTTGAGAGACATTTTTCACATCAATTGGTATCAGAGCCAAGTTGTAATTGCCTCTACATCTTCTTTTGTGAAATTTGATGTTGTTAAATTTGATGGAATCGGAACTATTAGTTTGTGGTAGAGAAAGGTGAAGGATCTCTTGATGCAACAAGGTATGGTGAAATTTTTATATAGAATTCAATTGGATAGCATGGATGCAGCGATTTGGAATGAATTGGGAGCAATCATTCGATTTTGTTTGACTAATAACGTGTTGTATCACGTCATAGATGAGAATTCTTTGCTATTAGTTTGGCAAAAATTGGAATGCCAATATATGTCTAAGGGTTCGTCAAAATCTACAAGTGTAGTGAAGAAAGATTCAGAATGTAGTGATAAATATATGCTATGTGTTTCATCGGGTTCGGAGTGCCTCATAGATGATTCTTGGATCTTACACACCATAAGCTTTTATCCTAGAAAATGGTTTGAAACCTACAGGTCAGTTTATGTTAGTTGTATTTTGATGGAAAATGATATTTCATGCAAAATATTTGTTATTGGAAATGTCAAAATCAGAATGTATGATGGTGTTGTAAGAACCATATGTGATGTAAAGCATGAACTGGGTCTAAGGAAGAATGTTATTTCATTGGCTACTTTAGACTGTAATGGATATTGTTATAAGTATGAAAGTGGAGAAATGAAAGTGTGTGAAGGCGACTCGATAGTGATGAAAGGATAACAAGTAGCAGGAAATATCTATGCACTGCAGGATGTTACAACTGTAGGTGGAGTTGTAACTGTTGACTCTAAGTCGGATATCATGTGGCATATGCGGTTAAAGCATATGGGTGACTACATGTTTTCAGATGTTTGGTAACCGATGATAATAGCATTGAGGGATAGATATATGTATTTCTTCAATTTATCATGAAAGGTTTTAGTGTACTTTATGCAGTGGCTGAGGTGAAGAAACAAACTAGGAGAGAGACTCTCAAGTCAAACATTGGGGCTGAGTATGCTGGTTTTGTTCAAGGAGTTTTGTGAGCAAGGAAGATCATATGCAGGGCTAGTAGGGTACTTATTGGTGAAGTTAGTGAGTATGACGCGTTTCTCGTTTGACCGATCACCAAAGGTATCACTAGATGGGAAAGTTGTAGGTGAATTGTGGGCAGTTTTTGCAGTAGACTACTCAGTTGTGAGTCAATGTACAATGGTGCACTATTCTAGTGATGAAGGACCTAGGCTTGGTGTGATGTTCAGACAGTACATCTTTTTGAGTTATAAGAAAGGTAGGTACAAGCCGGGTGATCCTGTGGCAAAAAAAAAGGGGTGACTGAGGACATAGCTTTTGTTGATGAAGCTATGGAGCAGTGTTCTCAAGTAAAGAAAGAGAAATAAATGCCAGAAAGCTGTGGTAGTAGCAATCATGTTATTCAGGTTAAGTTAGGGACTCAGGGAAAAAATGTAGGGAGTTCTATCTCACGTCAATAATATCACGGTATGAATGGGCATGTGATGCAGGTGGAGCAATAAACTCATGGTAGTGATGAAATAGTTCATACAACAGAGAGTTTCAGCTCTGGATACTAGCAAAATCACGGTAGGCGCCTATGCACTATCAAACCACCACTCAGGTATAAATTTAGAATTCTAGAGTTTTATGCACTCATTACTACCTGCAATATGGTTCCTATTATTTTTCAAATTGTAATGCATAGCAAAGGGAAAAATAGGTGGATAAGTGTTATGCTGGAGAAAATGGAGATATTGCATATGTATCAGGTGTGTGAGTTAGTGGGGCTTCCAATGTGGAAGAGGGTGATAGGATGTAGTGGAGTAATGTATCTATTATGTGTGAATGACATGTTATTGCCCGGAAAGGCTTCGATTGAGGCTAATCAATTGGGAACTCGGTTGAAAGGTTTTGACGTGAATGCGTTGGGTACGACCAAAATGAGTCTTGGTTTGTTGATTCGAATGGACAGAGTTGCAAGGAGATTGGAGTTATCTTAGGGTGACTTTGTGGACAAAGTTATAGGGAGATTGGTGTTATCTCAAGGTGCTTTTATGGATAGAATGGTAAGGAGGCTTTGTTTGTCCTCTTAATGGGATTTTATGAAGAATCAATATGGAATGTTTACCGCTCGATGCCTAAGGGCGGGTTGTAATGTCCAGGATATGTCAAAGGTCCTTCATGATTGTGTAATGGGGTGTTTTAGTAGGCAATAGAGTGAACTGTTAGTTGTTATTTTTGTTGAAAACTGTGTAGAGGGCTTTGATGATATAAGACTTGCAGCAATTTTTGTGTTTACAATTGTGAGATGGTTTTATTGGAAGCCTAAGGTGAAGTCTTCGGGTGTTGCATCAACAACTGTATCGGGATTTAAGGTAGAAGTTGAAACTGCCATTGGCAAGTTCAAGCAGTGTTGCTTGGACTTGGTGTTTGTCTCCAAGTGCTCAAAGGGAGACGGTCTCAACCGAACGTTGTAAGTTCAAGGTGGAGAAATTATACGCTTTTTAGGTTTTCCTAAGGGGCATATAATCGCCAAGGTGGAGATTGTTGTGTTTGTGTGGCTCTTATACTTCGTGGGGTTCATAAAAAAAAAAAAAAAGAAAGAAGAAAAGCATATAGGTGTGCTGTGTAGCAGGCACTCATCGAAGAGTGTGTTTCTTTTGTTGACGAGTGAGAGCAGTTAAAATTCCCAAACATGAATTCCTGAGAGTCTCGACCAGGAGCTCAACCACGCTCGACCGGGTCAACTCGTCCCCTAAAATCTCAGACATGAATTCCTGAGAGTCTCGACCAGGAGCTTGATCAGGCTTAACCAGGTCGACGGTTGCAAGAAAAATTTTAAATTTTGAATTGGAACATTGGAACTGTAACATCCCAAAAATTCTTACTATATATATATATTTTATATAAATTACTCCAATACCTGTATGTAATGGGCATCCCTAAGTAGCGGAAAAACAAATCATACAACCATTCACATATATACCATACAATACCAGAATCCAGTATATCAACCATAGACATACAAAAATAATCCCTTCAGCATCATCTACCCAAAAATATACACAACTCTATTAAAAACTCACCCTATAACCAGGGTAATCAAAGTACTCTCTATCCGCGAGCCTGATTTGCTCGCCTAACTAACTCACCTGAAAAATGTTAAAGTAATGGGGGAGTCGACGCTCAGTAAGTGGAAATATGCTATTACTAATGTGTGGCAACTAAGTTAAGAACACTTTTTAAATAATAACTGAACTGTAATGAAATAAATAATTGGTAAAACATATCTTTCTTTTCTCAATTTAAAACATAACTATATCATCTGTATTTTCTACTTTTCATACTGCTAATATCATACTATACTCATCATATACTGTAAAACTGTACACATATACATAATTGTGCTTATCCCTAGGACTCTGTATGTCATGATTTGACCCCTCATGACAGGGTTGTGCGGCCCATAGGTGAGACTTCATCTAGTTGGCCCTCTAGATAAGTCAATATACGCTACACTACCTCAGCCCGGCTAAACTGCATCCACTCCTAAGCTCGGGACTGGCTACTACCTCATCAAACTAGCCCCCTTCACCCAGTGAATTGGGGAACTGCATCCTCTCTGAGCACGGCTGATGGTACCCACACATTATCTGAGATATGTGGTTGCACTCTATTTGTATATAGCAACTGTATTGTGCTCTGTATTCTTATCTGTATCTGCCTATAATCTTTACTCAGGGATCTGATACTATATACATATATACATATATACTCTTTTACTGTTTTCGTCATGTTTCCAAAATTACCATAACGCTATCTTTCTATATTGTAACTACTGTAAACTCTGTATACTGTATTTGTAGCATCTTGATGCTACCTCTATATATCGGTATGTATACTCTGTCTATATACTCTGTCTGTATACTCTATATGTTATGGTAATAGGAAACATGACATGCTATAACTCTGTATATACTGTTCTGTATAAAACTGTAATATATATACTGATCTGAGTAAAACTATATACATATATATATATGTATATATATCTGTTTCATGAAACTATTCGTATAAAGGCTGTATATGCATGTAAATTTCTCTATATAATCTTTGTGAATATATATCTATATCTGTATATTCTGTATAACTCCATATACTAAGAAAAACTATATAAACTATATATACTGTTTATATCTGTGTATTCAGTATAGTATGATACATTATAAAAACTATATAAATTTCTTCATCTCATAAAAATCTACTTAGGCCACACAAGCATTTAAACTCATATTCTGTTAATACTGTATAATAAACTGATATAAATATGTGTCTATGAAATCTCTGATAGCATTATGAAAACTCCTAGCATAACATATTTCCCTTACCTTAATTCTGAAAAGCCCCTATAAAATTCTGACTTTATACCCACAGGGTTCCTAACTCAACATCTTGAAAACACAATCCCCCAAAACAAAATATCAGTATTTCTTACCTATAATATTTCTTATAACTGAGGAAAAGGCCTAATCTGAATAAAATACATTTCCCTGAATTTGGGATGATTTCCAAACCAACTTCCCCCACGATCAGCTTCGGCAGACTTGCAAAGAACTTTACCAGGAGCGTCGTGGTAGCGTTAGATCTTCAATCTGACAAGAAACAAGCCCGAGAACGAAGAGAGAAGGAGAGAGGGTGTCACCCTCGTCGACGAGACACGTCATCTCGTCGACGAATCTTTCAGTAATTTTGTTGACAAACCTTGCTTCCTCGTCGACAAATTTCAGAGTCTTAAAACCCCTCTCAGTATTTTCTCATCGACGAGACGTGACTTCATCGACGAAGTCCCTTATGTGCTCGTCAACGAATCCGTTATATTCGTCGACAAACCCTGTGCAAAAATCCTAGGTTGTTACATTCTCCCCTCCTTATAAAATTTCTTCCTTGAAATTTACTATCTGTATCTCCATCCATACACTCCATCATTCCATACTGGAAAAAGGTCTACTTATTTTATTACCTGCACTCACTTGTGGCGGAGGAATACCTTGATTATATTTACGTCCTAGAAGATTACATATATAAAACTAAAAACTATCTACTAACTAAAATCAATACATGTACCTGCAAAAGAAACCTATCTAACTATTATACTTTACCTGAGTACCTCTATACCTCTTGGAACAACTGCGGGTATCTCTATTTGATCTGCTCCTTGAGCTCCCAAGAAACTTCCTCTATAGGGTGATTCCTCCACAAACCTTTAACTAACTGTATTTCTTTAGTACGTAAAGTCTGTATCTTTCTATCCAAAATCTGTATCGGTACTTCTTCATAAGCTAATGAATCCTTAAGCTCTATCTCTGCATAGCTAATGATGTAGGATGGATCTGGGACGTATTTCCTTAACATGGCAACATGAAACACGTAATGAATTCGAGCCAAAGCTGGCGGTAAAGCTAGCCTATAGGCAAATGGCCATATTCTCTCAAGTATCTCAAAAAGGCCAATATACTTAGGGCTCAACTTGCCCTTCTTTCCAAACCTCATAACTCCTTTCAGAGGAGCTATCTTCAGAAATACTCTATCTCCCACATCAAATTCCAACTCTCAGCGGTGAGTGTCTGCATAACTTTTCTGCCGACTCTGTGCTGTACTGATTCTTTCTCTAATTAATCAGATCTTGACGGACGCTTGTTGTATTATCTCGGGACCCAAAACTCACCTTTCACCTACTTAATACCAGAAAAGAGGAGAACAACATCTCCTGTCATATAGCGCCTCATATAGAGCCATGCCGATACTAGACTGGTAGCTATTATTATAGGCAAATTCAACTAACGGTAGAAATTGAGTCCAGCTACCCCCAAAATCTAGTACGCACACACGAAGCATATCTTCTAAGGTCTGAATTGTTCTCTCAGTCTGACCATCTATCTGGGGATGGAAAGCAGTGCTAAAAGCTAACTGCGTACCCATAGCCTCCTAAAAACGTTTCCAGAATCGTGAAGTATACCGAGGATCTCGGTTCGAGACTATGGATACTGGTACTCCATGAACATGAACTATCTCCTAAACATATATCTCTGGCAATCTGTCCATGGAATAATCGATTTTAATAGGGATGAAATAAGAGGTCTTCATCAGACGATCTACAACCACCTAAATCGCATTTAGTCCCTGTCGTACTAGTGGTAACCCCGTAACAAAGTCCATCGAAACATGGTCCCATTTCCACTATGGAATAAATAATGGCCGCAACTGTCCTGCCGGTCTCTAGTGCTCAGCTTTAACCTGCTGACACATCAAGCATTGCTGAACATATTCGGCTATCTCCCTCTTCATTTCACTCCACCAGAAATATTCTCGCAAATCCCTATACATTTTAGTACTGCCGGGATGGACTGTGTATAATGATCTGTAAGCCTCCTTTAGTATAGTTCTCCTGATCTTAGTATCTGCAGGAACACATAGCCAAGTATGGAATCGTAGAGCTCCATCATCTAATATGTTGAACTCCTCACCCTGACCATCTTACACTCTAGCCATCACTGCTGCCAACTCTGTGTCATCACCCTGAGCTACTTTAATCCTCTCGTATAGTGTAGGCTGAACCACTAGGCTTGCAATAACTGCCTAAGGACTCTTCTATACTAAGCTTCTCCAAATCCACCAAAATTGAGTGCTGAATCTCCATAGCTGCCAGTACGGATCCCCCTGATTTTCTGCTCAGAGCATCCGCTACTACATTTGCTTTTCCTGTGTGGTAACTAATCGTGCAGTCATAGTCTTTAATAATTTCTAGCCACCTTCTTTGCCTCATATTCAACTCTTTCTGGGTAAAGAAATACTTTAGGCTCTTGTGATCCGTGAAAATCTTGCACTTTCCACCATATAAATAATGCCTCCAGATCTTGAGAGCATACACCACTGCAGCAAGTTCTAAATCATGGACAGGATAATTCTTCTCATATTCTTTAACCTGCCTAAACGCATATGCAATAACCCTGTCGTGCTGCATCAACACGCACCTAAGCCCTTTCAAAAAGGCATCACTGTGTATTATGAAACCATCTTCCCTTGAAGGAATAGCCAGTACTGGAGCTGAAACTAACCGTTGCTTTAACTCTTGAAAACTCTGCTCACAGTCATCAGTCCATTCAAATTTCACATTTTTCCTTGTAAGTCATGTTAATGGACCTGATAGCCTGGAGAAACCATCCACAAAACGCCAATAATAACCTGCTAACCCCAGAAAACTACTAACTTTCTGAACATTTCCCGGTATTTCCCAACACACCACTGCCTTTATTTTACTCGGATCAACTGATACTCTTGCTTCTGAGATCACATGGCCGAGAAAAATAACCTGCCGCAACCAGAACTCACACTTCTTGAATTTTGCATATAATTTCCTTTCCCTCAATATCTGCAATACCAGCCTCAAATGATGTTCGTGCTCCTCAAAACTCCTCGAGTAGACCAGTATATTATCAATGAACACCACCACAAACTAGTCCAAATACTGGTGGAACACCCGATTCATCAAATCCATGAAAACTGCTAGTGCATTAGTCAATCCAAATGACATCACTAAGAACTCGTAATGCCTATATCTGGTATGGATGCGGTCTTCGAAATATCCTCTGTTTTAACTTTCACCTAGTGGTAACCTGACCGTAGATCAATTTTAGAGTAAACCTGGGTCCCCTAGAGCTGATCAAATAAATCATTGATCCTAGGGAGAGGATATTTATTCTTGACTATCAGTTTGTTTATCTTCCTATAATCAATGCATAATATCATGGTTCCATCTTTCTTTTTCACGAACAGAAATGGCGTTTCCCAGGGCGACACACTGGACCTGATGAAACCCTTATCCAATAATTCAAGTAGCTGATCTTTCAGTTCTTTCAACTTGACTAGGGCCATACGGTACGGTGCTTTAGATATTGGTGATGATCCCGGTAATAAGTCTATAGTGAATTCAATCTCATGATCAGGCGGAAAACCCGGTAATTCTTCTGGAAATACATCTGGAAACTCTCTCACTACTGGTATGTCAGCTTGTCTCAATACTTCTTTTGGCAATTCCTTTATGTATGCGACATACCCTTGACAACCGTCCTGTAGCAGTCTCCTCGCCAGAATAGCCGACACTAGCTATGGCGAAGCACGCACGTGTGAACCCGTAAATCTAAATTCTGGCTCACTCAGGGGTCTGAAAATTACCACTTTATGATGGCAATCAATACTAGCGTGATAAATGGCTAACCAATCCATACCTAGTATTACGTCAAATCCTTGCATATCAAGGACCACAAGATCGGCTAAAAGTACTCTCTCCTGAATATTTATGAAAATTTCAAAGTACCCTCCTGTATCTAACTACAGATCCCATCGGCGTACCCACAGACAATTCTATATCTAATGGTTGTGTCTCTATTCTAGCTATTTTTACATATCCCGACGATATAAAAGAGTGGGTAGCACCTATATAAAAAAAAATCATTTTATACGGTAAAGCAGTAAGAGTACCTATGACCACGTCTCCAGCCGTCTCAGCGTCTCCTGGTGTTAACGCGTAGACCCCCGTCGGCGCAGTGTTCCTTTGCTGACCATCGCAGGGCGCCTGATATCCACCTCGAAATGGTCTGGGAGCCTGTGCATAATTTGACAGCATCCGACACGATCGAGCCATATGACCGGGCCTCCCGCATCGATAACAAACATTTTCCCCCAATCAGCACTCACCAGGATGTCTCCGTCTGCATTTAGGACAAATGGCAGGAAGCGGTCCACCCTGAAATCCCCTATGCTCTACCATCTACCTCTGGCCTCTGCCAGATCCTCCTCCTCTCCAAGGGCCTTGGCTGGGACCCGCTTGAAAACTCGAGGGCGCAATCTTCTTCCTTTGACTATGTGTCTCCGTCTCTCTAGATAGACTCTCCTCTGCTATAGTGACCCTGTCAACCCATTCTACAAAATCTTGGATCCTCAGTACCGCCACCTGCCGGTAAATATCACATCTCAAATTTCTATCAAACATTCTAGCCTTCTTTGCTTCATTTGGGACAACATAGGGGCAGAAACGAGAGAGCTCAATAAATCTCACCGTATATTGCGAGACAGTTAACGACCCCTGGGACAAACTCAGGAACTCTTGTACTCGAGCATCTTTGACTGAAGCAGGATAATATCTATCAAAGAACATGTCCCTGAATCGGGCCTAGGTCATCTGCACTGGTATCGCTCTCTGCTCCTCTAATTGTCAGCCTATACGTAGCATATAAAACTCTCTACTCATCGGTGTAGTGAAGTACTGTCAGAATCTTCTCTACCTTCTGCACCCAATTCTCCGCAACTGCAGGATTAATCGCTCCAGAAAAAGCTGGTGGATTCATCTTTATAAATTTCCCTATGGTACATCCCTGAGCTGAGGATGGACCCCCTACTCTCTAGAACTCCGAGCTATCTCAGCCATAACTTGCTGAGCCATACTACGTAGCACAGCATCTGAATCCCCGCCTGTTGCGCCAGAAGGACTAGCACCATCATCCCCACTGGCGTGAGCGCTATTGCCCCCTGGATCCATCCTGCAAACACATAGCACACCGTTTCAAAATTCTATTTTCCTACATACCCAACTTATTCAACTAAAACTCCAAATCCTCTATTAACTATCCCTCCTACTCCTAACCCAAAAATTCCCTCCTGCAACCTAAACACATAACCTGTCGACAATTTACTATGATTTTCCTGAAATTGTCACCCCAGGAAAATACAGAAACAATCACGAAATCCTATATTCAGATCATAGAACAAAATCTCGAATCCTTTTTCCTATATTTTGGTATTGTTTTTCATTGCACTTTAGAGTCTATAGAACCTAGCAACCTAGGTTCTGATACAAAAAATGTAACATCCCAAAAACTCTTACTATATATATATTTATTACATAGATTACCCCAATACCTGTATGTAATGGGCATCTCTAAGTAGCGGAAAAACAAATCATACAACCCTTCACATATATACCATACAATATCAGAATCTAGTATATCAACCATAGACATACAAAAATAACCCCTACAGCATCATCTACCCAAAAATATACACAACTCTGTCAAAAACTCACCCTATAACCAGGGTAATCAAAGTACTCTCTATCCGCGAGCCTGATCTGCTCGCTTAACTGGCTCACCTGAAAAATGTTAAAGTAATGGGGTGAGTCAATGCTCAGTAAGTGGAAATATGCTATTACTAGTGTGTGGCAACTAAGTTAAGAACACTTTTTAAATAACAACTAAACTGTAATGAAATAAATAATCGGTAAAACATATCTTTCTTTTCTCAATTTAAAACATAACTATATCATCTGTATTTTCTACTTTTCATACTGCTAATATCATATTATACTCATCATATACTGTAAAACTGTATACATATACATAATTGTGCTTATCTTTGAGACTCTGTATGTCATGATTTGACCCCTCATGACAGGATTGTGTGACCCGTAGGCAGGACTTCATCTGGTCGGCCCTCCAGATAAGTCAATATACTCTACACTACCTTAGCCCGACCAAACTGCATCCACTCCTAAGCTCGGGACTGGCTACTACCTTATTAAATCGGTCCCCTCCATCCAGTGAACTGGGGAGCTGCATCCTCTCCGAGCACGGTTGACGGTGCCCACACACTATCTGAGATATGTGGTTGCACTCTATCTGTATATAGCAACGGTATCGTGCTCTGTATTCTTATCTATATCTGTCTGTAATCTTTCCTCAGGGAGCTGATATTATATACATATATACATATATACTCTTTTACTATTTTCATCATGTTTCCAAAATTACCATAACACTATCTTTCTATACTATAACTACTGTAATCTCTGAATACTGTATCTGTAGCATCTTGGTGCTACCTCTGTATATCGGTATGTATACTCTGTTTATATACTCTGTCTGTATACTCTGTATGTTTTGGTAATAGGGAACATGGCATGCTATAACTCTGTATATACTGTACTGTATAAAACTGTAATATATATACTAATATGAGTAAAACTGTATACATGTATATGTATACATATATCTATTTCATGAAACTATTCGTATAAAGGCTGTATATGCATGTAAATTTCTCTATATAATCTTTGTGAATATATATCTGTATCTGTATATTCTACAAACTCCATATACTGGGAAAAACTATATAAACTGTATATACTGTCTATATCTGTGTATTCAGTATAGTATGATACATTATAAAAGCTATATAAATTTCTTCATCTCATGAAAATCTACTTAGGTCACACAAGCATTTAAACTCATATTCTATAAATATTGTATAATAAACTAATATAAATATGTGTCTATTAAATCTCTGATAGCATTATGAAAACTCTTAGCATAGCATATTTCCCTTACCTTAATTCTGAAAAGCTCCTATAAAATTTTTGCTCTATACCCGCAGGGTTCCTAACTCAACATCCTGAAAACACAATCCCCAGAACAAAATATCAGTATTTTCTTACCTACAACATTTCTTATAACTGAGGAAAAGGCCTAATCTGAATAAAATACCTTACCCTGAAATTGGGATGATTTCCAAACCGATTTCCCCACGATCAGCTTCGGCAGACTTGCAAAGAACTTCACCAGGAGCGTCATGGTAGCCTCATATCTTCGATTTGGTGAGAAACAGGTCTGGGAATGAAGAGAGAAGGAGAGAGGGACATAGAGAGAGAAACGGGAAAACCTCATGCGCTATTTTTTCATCAAAATCCGAGTTAAACACTATTTATACTGCGGCCTTCGTCAACGAGACACGTCATCTCGTCGATGAATCTTTCAGTAATTTCGTCGACGAACCTTGCTTCCTCGTCAACGAATTTCAGAGTCGTAAAACCCCTCTCGGTATTTTCTCATCGATGAGACGTGACTTCGTTGATGAAGTCCCTTATGCGCTTGTCGACGAGTCGACGAACCCTGTGCAAAAATCCCGGGTTGTTACAAGAACAATTGGGTGTTTGGAGGGAAACCTCCGTAAGGTTGTTAAATGTCTTTCTGGGCATATTTTAAGAGGGTAAGAGAATGAGAGAAGATCATTGTAATCCATTGTATTGTGTATCTTTGATCTTCTTAGTGAAACTTTTACCGATTGCTCTCGTGGATGTAGGCTTTACCAAACCATGTAATTCCTGGTGTCATTACTCTTATCCTTATTTTCTTTATATTGCTATGGTTGTGGAAATATTCTATATTCACCATTTAGATTGTTGTAAGTGTATGTATGATCCTTTATACAATATACATATTCCACTATGCATTGTTTGAGAGGCATTTTTCACATCACTTTTCAAAATGCTTAAAAAAAAAAAAAAAACATGAAAAAAGAGAAAAAAGAGAAAACAAGGGAAACATTTATTTGGTATCATTGTCAAAAATGAGAAAAACCAAAAACTAAAAACCAAAAATTGAAACTAAAAACTACAAATCAACAACCTCTCTGGTTAATATTTATAAAACTAATACAAATTGAAAACTTAATTAAAAAATGCTAATTTTCCTCCTCAAATCAAATAATATTATAGAAATGTTATTAAAATAAAAAAATCACAAATCATAAACATTGAAAAAAGTACTATATTAAAAATAAAATTTATTATAATTATTTTACTTAATTGTTCTACTTTCCAATTTTACTTTGCAATAAAAATTTTATTGGACATTATGATTGAAATTTAGTGAAAGAATTTTGTAATTGATTTCATTGTCTTTTTTTTTAAAAAAAATTATGTATATTTTCCTTTTAATTATATTTAAATTCAAATGATCATGTAATTTTGATTTTATTTTAAAAGTGTATAAAATGAATAATTTAACCCAAAAAAAAAAAATTTTGGATCTTAAAATTTTTTACAACAGGTTGTCAAAACAATTGGAAATCATAAAATTTGGTTTTTAATTTTTCGATAAACAGTTGAAAAACGACAGTAGTAACAAAAAATTGTCAACATAAAATCACATTTTAATAATTTGTTTCTCCACTTCACTACGGAGAAATAGAAACAATGGGCAATCAACCGCTTCAATGAATTGGGGTGGTCGATCACTTGCAAACAAATTTTGATAAAATATGCAATTTTTTACTTTTAAACATACTTTTCGATGCGATTAAAGTAAAACATGTCTTAATATCTTTAATATACATTATTGACATAAATAAATAAAAATATCATGAAGCATTAAACATATACATTCCAAAATATATCAACTTGCTTCGTCATACAAAACATATATAAATATGAGAAAATGAATTAAATAGAGAGTTAAACACTAACCTTATTAAAAAAAAAAAAAACCCTCTGTTGATTAAGTGAATGATACCCTTTGGTTCACTCTCCAAATTCCCAAACAAACAATAAGTGAGAGATGGACCTCTTTTCAATCCTTCAACAAAGCCCTTTTAATTTTCCCAAGTAAATGCAAGAAAAAGCACTTTTAATTTCTCCTCTTGCCCCCATTTGGATATGTGTCTTCCCTCTTTCAAGAGGTCATTTAATAAACCTTCAATATGATGGAGAGAAAAATCTCTTTGAATTTGAATTTTGAAGGATCTAATTTAAATTAACTACCATCAATTAACAACTATCAACCACCAACTACTAATGTTATTACTTGAGTTGTGATAATCTTACAATATGTTGCATGCTCAAATCTCTCAGACAATCACAAGAAATCTCTCAGTCAACTGCCTAAATGGGCTAGTGAACCACCTGTTGGTGCGCGAGACAAAAGAGAGAAGAAAAGGGATCAATCAACTGCCCAAATGAACCAATTGACTATCTCATGTTGTTTTCTTTTCCTTTAGTCTCTTTTTGACCTAACTATCATAGGTTCAACTCGATCTTTATTTTACTAGGCAAAAATTGATATGAACAATATAAATAAATTATATATTTAGAAATTAGAACATTGGCCTCCGATTTGAATTTGGAACTGTGGATTTGAAAATATATAATTGTACTAAATTTCTTTCAAATCTAAATAAATTCAAATAAAAACTCTAAAATCCATACTCCTAATTAATTAGTATGTAAGTGTTCTCTTCCTCGGTGTAAGATAAGATTTGTCAAAAAGATATGAACTTCTACTTAGGTTTCAAAAAGTTCAAATATATTTTTTTGATATTTCAAAAATTTTACAATAATCTTACAAGATTTGTCAAAAAAAAAATTTTAAGAGATATAAATACTTTAAAATTAAATATTAAAGGAGTCTCTAAAATTGTTTAAATTTTTTCAGAAACAACTCTGGGGTGCTCGGTGCCTTTTTGTCCTTCCGTCTTTATTGTGTGCAACCTAATGAAACGGCGATGAAACTCATTGCATATTAATGCTTCCCTCAATCACATAGAAAAAAATGAAGTGGGACTTAATTAAAAAGGTTGTGTGACATTTATTTCTCCCATTTATTGCTGTGGACTAAAAATTCCACTCTTGGTAGGGATAGAGACTTGCCAACGCCCAGAATTCTTATATAAAAGAGAAATGAATGTGACAATCTACATTAATTAAGGTGTTGTGTCTAATCACATGATAAGATGTAATCCTACAACTTAGATTGAGATGGATAACTAAAAATTAAATTTTATTTTTAGTGTTATATACATAATAATAAAAAATACCATTGATATGGTAGTACATGGGTCCATGATTGGATTACTCAAATTGAAATTCGAAAAATAGAATTAGACCGAATGATTCCACTTATGTTGTGTTTGAGAGCATGAATTTCGGAAGTTAAATTTGGATCTGGATAAATTTCAATACAAATTTTGTATTACATTTTATACAAATCTAGTAGAATCCCAAATCTAAGGTGTCTCCAAACATAAGGTTAATATAATATTCCTATACACTACTTTATAACTGTATGATATATTTCGTATATTGTTACACAATATTATTTAAAATAAATTACAAGTAATACATATATTAGTTGGATTCAAGTAACTTTTGGCTCATAAACGTTAAAAACTGAAACGGGGCTGAAAATCGAAAACTGTGGAAAAGATGAATCGCAACTGAACCAAAACAAAATTGATTAGCCAAGACTTTAATTCGTTTTAGGTGTGATTTTCAAAATGATTCCAAATTCAAATATTTTTAAATGACCATTGCAGCACTGTTATATTTTAATTTGTTATTAAAAGCTTTAGCATCATGAATAATGTGTCCTGAGAGTATAGAGCATACACAAGACCCGAGTGGGCATGTGCTTGCGATATTCTTAGGACACTTTTCGAGATGCTCATCCCTGCCCATTTATTAAATTGCTTTCTCTCTTAGTTTTCATTTTATAAGGGGAGAGTAAAAAAATAGAGAAAAGGGGTAATTTGTTGTTTCATCTATGGGAAAAAAATGATAATATGGTAGGTGTTTTTGAAGTTCTAATTTAGTAGGCATTTCTATTTTTTTTTACTTTAATCCCAACTCATGACAATAATACTCTGATTGCCTAGAAAGATAAAACTTTTTAATTCTTTTGGGAACTTGAAAAATATTAGGGAAAAGAATGTAAAATATGAATGAATTCATAATTCCATGTACAAAAACAAGAATGGAAGTAAATTGTACGGGTAAACTAATGAACAAAATTTTAATTTTAGGAATAGTTAACATTTACTCTTTCAATAATTAATTTTATTCTTAACAATATTTGATATAGAGAAAAGTAAATTGAAAAAAAGTTTTACCGTGTTTTCATTTGATTTCTTTATCTTAAATAAAATCCTTGATCTAAACATGGTTAAAATGTTGGTAAGAACTTGAAAAACACTAGGAAAGGTATTAAAATAAAAAAAAAATTCAATTTTTATTTATGATAAAGAAAATAAAATATATAGCAAAAACTTGTAAGATTAAAAAAAAAAAAATTACTGCATGCTTTTAATATACATTTTTTTTATAAACTTTTATCTATAAGTTAATAATTCTTATTTCTTTATGATATTTAAGATAGAAAACAAGTAGGATTATGTTGACTCCATGAGTTTGATCTCATTTTGATTATGACAAAACCAATATTTCTCACCTCTGCACTGAGCTTCTTGAATATGTTTATCCTTGCATGCACTAAAGGTAGAAACTCAAGTAAGTCATACGAACTATGAAGATCAAGGTTCATTTATGGCAACTGAAGAATCGAAAGGATGAAGACCTATTTGCTATTGTATTTGTATTCATTTTTTAGTTTGTAATATAATATGGTATGCAATAATTGCTTCACATGCATAATAGGACTAAATGCTCAAAGACCATAGATTGACCTTAGGGATCGGTCGACAGACACCGAATTTTTGGGGTTGAGTAAAAAGTCCTTAGATAGACCCTAGGTCCTTGCACAAACACTTAGGATAGTTCCCATCATCACATATATTATCAGGGGAAACAATTGAATTGAAATAGGACTTAAAGGACTTAAACAGTGAGATTTCAAGTGACCGAACCTTAGTGTTCAAAACACCTCGATTGACCGAATCGTTGAATGGTAAAAAAGTTGACCTTATTTCGAGCTACCGAACTCAAATGAACAGAGTGTCCATGGTCAACCGAACTCATACCCTTACTTTTTCCAACAGTTCGAACTTTACGTTCAAAATACCCTCAAGTGATCGAATATGCAAGTTTGGTAGACCGAACTTGAGTTCAAGCGACCGAACCTCAGACAGAATAGAAAATTGCCTTGGTCAGCAAACCGAACCCCCATTCAGGCACCCGAACTTCAAAAGTTACCTTTTCCTGTTGTGTCTATTCGGGCTACTGAACCTATGACTCAGTTGACCAAAACTCTCAAGTTGGTCAAAATTTTACCACGGTTAATTGGGGTTAAACAGGGTTAATTTCTTAAACACATTTTAAAATTTTTTAATAATTCCTTAAGTGTCCCCAGTGGTCATAATTTTGGCCTTCTCTATATATATGAGTTCATTTGCACAATTAATATAAAATTAGCAACATCATTAAGCCAAAAATCCTTTGAAATTTTAAGAGTATATTTTTCCTATACCAAGCCAAATACACTCCTCCTCTGCTATTCCCTTGAGAAATCAAGTTTCTAAAGAGTGTTCTTGAGTGATTCTAGTGCTTAAACTCTCTTAGTTATATATTGATTTATTGTTTTTGATTGAGAGTTTTAGCTAGGGTTTTCCCCCCGATTTAACTAATAAATCTTTGTGTGGGAAAACCTTTGTAGCTAGTGAGTCTTTGCATCTTTGTTGCAAGACTCATCAAGCTTGTGATTTTTGGTTGTGCAATTTTTTTTTTCACAAGCTTACTTATTCTTCAAATATCTCTTGAGCTTTTATTTTGAGAAAATTATTTCAGAGATATTTTGAATACTCTAGTTGGAACTCTTTGAAACTTGTGGGGATTGATTTACATTGATACTTTGTTTCAAAGATTGTTTGGAAATACACTATAGGCCTTGATTGCACATTAACATCAGATTAAGTGTTTAGCACATGTTATTGGCACTGAGCATATTTACTATCATCTGTACGTGCATATTATCTGGATTGTATTGTGGTACATGTTTGCTTGATTAGAAGCACTTCATTTGTACACAAAAACAATATTGATTACTGTATTTTAGGCGCGGACCTGAAGAGGGAGACTTGTCCTGATTAAAGTCCCGAATTGACTTTGACCCGGTTAGGAAAGCTAGGTGCACCATCCTGGTTAAGGTTTTGTATTCGGTGTCTCTCCACTCGTGAAGTGAACCCTTAGTGGAATCTTTGTGCTTGTGAGCCAAGGCGGGGACATAGGCAGGATTGGTCGAACCTCGATATCATATTCGGTGTCCATTTTACATTTCCTGCATTATATTCTGCTTTGTGCTTGATTTAATTTCCTTACTGAATATACTGCATATCTGGTTAGCACGATATTGCATTTGACTAGGAAATACTGGAATTGCATTGTATGTACTGAAAGGTGATTAATATATCGTATTTATAATTTCATATATACTTAGACTGCTCCTAGGTTGCGTTATACTGTTGCTAGATTAGTTGAACCTAGGAGGAAATTTTTAAATCTTCAATTCACCCCCCTCTTGGGATTGCACCAAAGTCAATAATTGGTGTCAGAGCCTTGTTACCTAGACTTAAATGTTATTTTGTAAAAAGATCATGATGGCTTGTTTTAATGCACTCCCATCTTCTAAGGGAAGGTTATATCTACGAACCCTCCAATGTTTTACGGTGAAAATTTCACTGAATGGAAATTTAGAATGATTGTATTTATTAAAGCTTTAAATTGGAGGTTTTGGGAAATTATTGCTTATGGAAATATTGTGCCTATGAAAACATAGATTGTGCTGAAGTTCCCAAATTGGAAAATGATTTGAATGACAATGACATGGATTTAATGCAAATAAATTTTGATGCCATGAACACCTTGTTGTATGCTTTAGGTTCTAACATTAACATTCTTCATGAAGTTATGACATGTCATAGTGCTAAAGAAATAAGGGAGGAACTCGAAAAGAAGTATGGTGAAGTCAAGCAAGAAAAGGGTAACACCTCAAGCAAGTCAAGCTCAAAGGATAATGGAGGAAATAATCAGTGCTTTATAGCCTTAACAGACGAAGACGTAAATTCGTCTCCTTCCACCTCATTAAATGATTCATGCAATGATTGTGTTAAATGTGATGATACTTCTAGTAGTTATTATTGTAGTGAATCCGATGATGATAACATGTCAACTTATGAGGAACTCAAACAAGAATACATTAAAACTTATAAGTCTCTTGTTAAAGCTCTTAAATGCTATACTGTTTTGGAAAACAAGAATGAGGCATCGTTGAAAGAACTTGAATAAAAAATTCTTGTTGCAAGGGAAAATGATTTCAAAATCAAATATTTAATAAACAAGAATGAAAAATTGGAAAAAGAGTTGAATGCCTTAAGATCTCAAATTTCAAGTGATAATAAAAAGGATCTTCTCATTTCAGAACTTGAGTGTAAAGCAAACACAATGACCAATGAATTCATAAAATTACAAGGTGTTTGCAAAGGCTTGAAAGATTCAAAAACTCAAGACCTAGAAAGAAAAATTGAGGATCAAGCTAAAATCATTCACACAATTACTAGGGGCAAAGAAAACTTAGACAAGCTTCTAGGCTCACAAAAGATGACCTTAGACAAAGAAGGTATAGGTTATAATGGGATTGAAAATATAAAAGAAAGAACCTATACATGGGGTGTAGAGACCAGAAGAATTATAGTATTTAAATAATAAAAAAAAGGAGAAAAGGAAATTCAAAAGGAAAAATTGCAGGGCTTGTCGACGAACCCTTCAGTTTCGTCGATGAACTCACTACTAGATTCATCGCACGCCACGTTTCTCATCGACGATAAATTACCAAGAGGGTTGTTGCAAGGCCCGAAATAAGTCAACGATAGGTAAATGTTCGTCGACGAACTCTTTTTTAGGCCTCATCGATGAAGGCTGGTGTATAAATAGGGTTAAATTAGATTTTTTGCGAGAAATTCAAGCAACCCTTCTCTCTCTCTCTCTCTCCTAACATCGACTCCCTCACCTTCTCTCTTCGATTTTAGCTCCATTCTTTGTTGGTTCGACGATTAGAAGCCGTCACGTAACTCCTGGGAAAATTCTTTGCATATCTGTTGGAGTGATTTGTTGGTTAGGCTAACTTAGGAACCATCCCAAAATTTGGGTAAGTTAGTTAATTTTAGTTTTATAAGGTTTTTGGTGTTTTTGGACTGAGGAGAATATGTTTGGGAAGATAATCCTGAAGTTTTGTTGGGAAAATATAAATTTCGGGGTGTTGAGCTGGGGAACACCCGAGTGTGATTTTGGAGTAATTTGTAAGTTTTTTCATAAGTCAGGTAAGGGGTTAAACTATGTCAGCTTTCTTATGAAAATATATTTATTATTTTACAGAATTTAATTTCAGGTAAATATGTATATTGTAGAATTATGTTGGAAATAATGTTGTTGATCAGAAATATGATTTTCATGTATAATATCAGAAATATGATTTTAGAACAGATTTTATGTTCTGAATATTACCCCTTTTGTGTGGCATAAGTAACATTTACCATAGAAATTATGATGGTGAAATATTATGTTTTCAGAATAAGCATGTTATTACTGCTTTCAGGAAAATATTAAAAACGATACAGGGAGTTTCAAACTATGGATTTTATATGATATCTTGGTGTAAGGGCCGTGGATTTTATATGATATGTCGGCGTAAGGGTCGTGAATTTTATATGATATGCCAGCGTAAGGGTTGTGGTTTTATATGATATGTTGGCGTAAGGGCCGTGAATTTTAGATGATATGTTATGCAAAATTTTATGAAAATATTGTCATGACATATATTATTATGAAATAGCCATGTATCATTATTTGGAAATATACAATATGCTATCAAAACCCAGATAGCTTGTTTTAGGCTTTCACAAAGCACGGTACCGTAGCTATATGATCACGATCATGTATATGTTTGAGCTACCACTTGTCGTAAAAGGCAGTGGGAGATCGGCAGCCGATGTGGTTTTATGGTGGTGCAGGCGTCCCTCTGGTATCCGGACCAGGAGGGGCAGACCCATTGTACTTGCAGGCTTATATTGATCTAGCGTGGTCAGCCAGCCATTGCTAGGTCCCGCCTTCGAGCCGCACAACCTAATCTTGTGGGGGTAAGACATGACACCAGCCAGCTATCCATCCATGGTGTTATTTCATGTACAATTATATGAGATGATTTTTATGTATTGAAATTCAGAATGTTATACCATGTTTTGAGAAATTATGTTTTTCCTAGATATGATATAGACAGTTTAATCAAGTATAATTTATGTACTATTATACGTATAACACGAAAATACTCATGTTGCCACATACTAATATTAGTTTATTTACCTTACAGAGAGTTGTCTCACCCCAGCTATATAAACATTTCAGAAGCCCTAGATAGAACAGCGGATAGAGCTCCGCAACATTAGAGTTCGACTGTTCTACCCTGTCTGAAGGGTAAGTCATTTTGCTAGGGCTAACAGATTTTTGGGTGGTGACCCTAGGGCACTCTTTGGATATTTTGGGATTTGTGTATGTATATGACAGTTGTAGTAAAACTCTGATATTGTGTTGGATGGAGGATTTGTTATTTATATGATTTTACGTTTCCCGTTGCTTAGGTATCAGTGCTGTATATCAGGTATATCCCTGGTACCCAAAGGTCCAAGTTGATTATATTTTATCAAGTTTATTATGTTAAAAAAAATTATTATTATTATGGTAAAATAGGCAGGTCGTTACATAGGATACTTTGTAAGAGCATCAAAACACTATGCTAGTACCTCCTTCAGCCTGTATACTTACACCACATGTGTCTTGTGTAAAAAGAAGGGACATATAAAATTTGATTGCTCGTTTAAAAGGAATGGTGTAAAATGCAAATAGGTCTGGAGAGTTAGAGTACCACTTAGTCCTAACTCATCAAAACTCAAGGATTGAAAAATGGTATGGGTTGATTCTAATGTGGTATTACGCAGTGTGGCTCAGCAGGTTATGGCTGAGATTGCTAGGAGCTCCAGAGAGCAAGGAGGCTCGTCTGTAAGCCATGGGTGCACGATAGAGAAATTTACCAAGATGAATCCTCCGACATTTTCAGGAAGAGTTGATCCTGCAGCCGCTGAGAATTAGATGTAGGAGATTGGGAAAGTTTTGGTCATGTTACAGTGTACGAAGGAGCAGAGGGTCCTCTTCGCCACCTATAAAAGGACATGGGAGGCTGAGAGGTGGTGGACTTCTATTTGACTTCTGGAGCAGCAAAGGACAACACCGATAGCTATGACATATGACTGATTTAAATAATTATTCTTTGATAGATATTTCCCAGAAACTATTTGGGAAGCTAAAGTGGAAGAGTTCTTGAATTTGAAGTAGGGACAGCAGTCGGTCCGATAGTATGCGGCACGGTTTATAGAGCTATCCCTCTTCGCGAAGGCGAGACAGTTTGAAAGAGGATTGAGGTGTGGAATATACAAACAGGTAGTAGTGTTGAAGATACAAGACTTTGCTGAGTTAGTTGACATGGCAGCATTGGTTGAGGCTCGTGAGCGGATGGATGTAGAGGAGCAGAGACAGAAGAAGAGATCTGTGCCTTCAGGCTTCCAGCAGGGAGTTAGGCAGGGTCAGTGGTGGAGAGGAAACTATGGTAGAGGCCAGTGGCAGGAGATTGGAGGTCGCGAGTTGCAGACGGTGCAGAATTTTCCTGTCTGTCAGACTTGTGGAAAGAGACACTTGGAAGAGTGTTGAGTGGGGAGAGTCGTCTGCTATCATTGTGATAGGTAGGGACATATGGTGTAAGATTGCCTTACACCACCTAATACCGCTCCTACTCCCAGACCATACCGAGGA
The DNA here is from genome assembly GCF_029873635.1 of Malania oleifera. Lineage (NCBI taxonomy): Eukaryota > Viridiplantae > Streptophyta > Magnoliopsida > Santalales > Ximeniaceae > Malania > Malania oleifera. The sequence goes on along the minus strand of NC_080419.1, from coordinate 36,245,924 downwards.
GGCTATCAGGCGCCACGTGGAGGTCAGCAGAGGAATGTAGCTCCAGTGAGGGTCTATGCTTTAACGCCTGGAGATGCTGAGACCGTCAGCGATGTGATGATAGGTATGATTAACATGCTTTCATTTAAAGTTACTATATTTTTTGATTCAAGAGCCACACACTCGTTCATGTCTATGGGGCGTATTAGATTATATGGGGAAGAAATAAAATTGTTAGACACTGAACTGTTAGTAACTACGTCAATAGGGTCAGTAGTGAGGTGTAGTAAAGTGCTCCAAGACTGTCCAGTTGATATTCAGGGAAAAGTCTTGCCAACTGATTTGATAGTATTGGACATGCATGGGTTCGATGTAATTTTTGGTATGGACTAGTTGGCAGCTAATTACGCCAGTATAGACTGTCGTTTGAAAGAATTAATATTCAGACTTCCGGGAAGACCAGAATTCAGGTTCATAGGGTCGTGTGTGCAATCCCTACCTCAGTTAGTATCAGCCATACAGATGAGGAGATTACTCTTGGATGATTGTCAAGAGTTTATGGCTTTTGTGAAGGAGATGTCAAAAAATGAAGTGAAGTTGGGCAATACACCAGTGTTTAACGAGTTTCAAGACATTTTCCAAAAGATCTACTTGGGTTACCTCCCAACCGCGAGGTAGATTTCGCTATTGATCTACTTCCTGGGATGGCACCGATCTATAAAGCTCTTACAGAATGGCTCTAGAAGAGTTGGGAGAGCTAAAGGGTCAGTTGCAAGACTTGCTGGATAAGCGTTTTATTCAGCCCAGTGTATCACCTTGGGGAGCTCCAATGTTATTTGTAAAGAAAAAGGACAGGTCAATGAGGATGTGTATAGATTACAAGGAAATTAATAAAGTGACGATCAAGAGTAGGTATCCTCTGCCCCGTATAGATGATTTATTTGATCAGATTTAGGGTATGCGGGTCTATTGCAAGATTGATCTCAGATTAGGCTACCATCAGGTGAAAGTAGAAGGAGAAGACATCTCGAAGACAGCCTTTAGGACCAGGTATGTGCATTGTGAATTCCTCATTATGCCATTTGGTTTAATGAATGCTTCTTCTGTGTTCATGGAATTGATGAATAGAGTCTTTCATCAGTATTTAGACCAGTTTTTTGTAGTTTTCATTAATGATATATTAGTCTACTCGATGAGTTTTGAGGAGCATGAGATGCATTTATAGCTGGTACTTTAGATGCTCAGGGAAAAGAGGTTGTATGCCAAGTTCAGTAAATGTGAGTTTTGGTTAGAGAAAGTGTCGTTTCTGGGGCATGTTATTTCAGGGGATGGTATTTCAGTGGATCCCAATAAGATTAAGACAGTGTTGAATTGGGAAAGGCAGAAGGACGTCCAAGAAATCTAGAGTTTCTTAGGACTGGTGGGTTTTTACTGTCGGTTTGTGGAGGGGTTTTTAGTTTTACTAGGACCTCTCACGCTGTTGAATAGAAAGAATGTTAGGTTTGAATGGGATGAGGATTGTGAGCTGAGCTTCCAGGAATTGAAATAGAGACTTGTCACTGCACTAGTGTTGATCATTGTGTCAGGGGGTGATGGTTACATAATTTACAGTGACGCGCTTTTGAAAGGGCTCGGTTGTGTGTTGATGCAGTATGGTAGGGTTGTAGCTTATGCCTCCTACAGTTGAAAGAGTATGAAAAGAAGTACCCTACCCACCATCTGGAATTGGCTACAATGGTACACGCGTTAAAGATTTGGAGGCATTACTTGAACGGTGAGAGATGCGAGATATTCTCCAATCACAAAAGTTTGCAGTACTTCTTCACTCCAAAGGAGCTAAACACGAGACAAAGACGGTGGTTAGAACTTATTAAAGATTATGACTGCACTATAAGTTACCACCCAGGGAAAGCAAACGTGGTAGCTAATGCTCTGAGTAGGAAATCAGTAGGACTAGCACTTGCAGCTATAGAGGTACAACTTCCGATTCAAATGGATTTGGAGAGACTCGGTGTAGAGTTGGAAAAGAGTAATCCTCAGGCATTTATTGTTAGCCTAGTTGTGTAGCCTACTTTACAGGAAAGGATTAAGACTGCTTGAAGAGATGACGCAGAATTGGCAAAGCTGATAGCTAAGGTGCAGGATGGACAGGGAGATGAATTCAGTATTTCTGATGATGGGGTTTTGAGGTTCCGTTCCAGGTTGTGTGTGCCTACAGTTATGGACATCAGGAGGGTGATCTTAGAGGAGGCTTATAGATCCTTATAAACGGTTCATCTAGGTAGTACTAAAATGTTTAAGGATCTGTGAGTTTCTTACTAGTGGAGCTTCATGAAGAGGGAAATTGTCGAGTTCATACAGCAGTGTTTGATGTGGCAGCAGGTAAAGGCTGAGCACTAGAGGCCGGCGGGCCAGTTGCAGTCTCTTTACATCCCAGAGTGGAAGTGGGATCATGTGTCTATGAACTTTGTGACAGGTTTGCCACAAGCACCGTATGGTCAGAATTCTATTTTGGTGGTTGTTGATAGATTGATGGAGACCGCTCACTTCATTCCTATTAAAGTTAACTACTCCATGGACAGATTGGTAGAGATTTATGTTTAGGAGATAGTCCGTTCTTATGGGGTGCCGGTGTCTATAGTGTCAGACCGAGATCCATGTTTCACGTCACAGTTTGGGAGAAGCTTTCAAGAGGCTCTATGGCCTTAATTATCTTTCATCACGAAGCTTCATCCTCACACAGATGACCAGACTAATAGGGTGATTCAGATATTAGAAGATATGTTGCGGGCATGCATGCTGGATTTTGGGGGTAGTTGGACCCAGTTTATGCCGCTAGTGGAGTTTGCATATAATAATAGTTATCAGGCCAGCATCGACATGACACCTTATGAAGAGCTCTATGGTAGGAGATGTCATTATCCTCTATATTGGAGTGAATAAGGTGAGTGAGGAGTTATGGGGTGAGAGCTAGCACAGTAGGCATATGATAAAGTTCAGCTCATTAGAGACAAGATCAGTGTAGCTCAGTGCCGGTCGAAGAATTATGCTGATACTCGCCGTAGGAAACTGGAGTTTGATGTTGGAGATCACGTGTTTTTAAAAATAGCTCTATTGAAGGGAATTATGAGATTTGGAAAGAAGGGTAAGCTTAACCCTAAGTTTATTGGCTCATTTAAGATTCTTGAAAGAGTGGGGCCAGTTGCCTACAGGCTAGCCTTACCACCCATTTTGTCTAGAATACATGACATATTCCATGTCTCCATGTTGAGGAAATACGTCTCAGACCTCTCCCATGTGATCAGTTATGGTGAGATAGAGTTCGGGGATACTCTGGCATATGAGAAGGTACCAGTGCAGATTCTGGACAGGAAAGAATAGGAATTGCGCAATAAGAAGATTCCTTTAGTAAAATTCTTGTAGAGAAATCATGCGATGGAGGAGACTTCATGGGAACTCGAGGAGCTGATAAGACATAAGTACCAGTATCATTTTAGCGGGGATCAGTAGTAATCAGGAAAAGTTACTGGTGAATATGTAAAATTTCTTTTGTGCAGGTTAGTTAGATGTAATAGTTTTCTAGTAGTAGATAGTATTTTGGTTGTGGGAGAATTTTATTTTATGTATATATGTAATCTCCCATAACCTTGAATGTAACCACGATATTCCTTCACCATAAATGAGGGTAAGTAATAAAATAAGTAGCCCATTTCCTTTAAAGGATGGTGTCAATACAGATAGTAAAATTTGAGGATGAAATTTCATAAGGCAGGGGAAAATGTAGAGACCTGAAAAATTATAGTATTTAAATAATAAAAAAAGGGGAGAAATGGAAATTAAAAAGAAAAAATTACATGGCTTGTCGACAAACCCTTCAGTTTTCTCGACGAACTCACTACTAGATTCATCACATGCCACGTGTCTCATTGACAAGAAATTACCGAGACGCCTGTTGCAGGGCCTGAAATTCGTTGACGATAATTACATGTTCATCAATGAACTCTTTTCTAGGCCTCGTCGATGAAGGCTGGTGTATAAATAGGCTCAAATCCAATTTTCTGCAAGAATTTCAGGCAAACCCTTCTCTCTCTCTCTCTCTCTCTCTCTCTCTCTCTCTCTCTCTCTCTCTCTCTCTCTCCCTAACTTTGGCTCCCTCACCTTCTCTCTTCTATTCCGACCCCGTTCTTTGCCAGCTCGACGATCGGAAGCCGTCACATCACTCCTGGGAAAATTCTTTGCACATTTGCTGGAGTGATTTGTTGGTTAGGCTAACTTGGGAACCATCCCAAAATTTGAGTAAGTTAATTAATTTCAGTTTTATAAGGTTTTTGGTGTTTCTGGACTGAGGAGAATATGTTAGGGAAGATAATACTGAAGTTTTGTTGGGAAAATATAAGTTTTAAGGTGTTGAGCTGGGGAACACACGGGTGTGATTTTGGAGTAATTCATAGGTTTTTTCATAAGTCAAGTAAAGGGATAAATTAAGTCATCTTTCTTATAAAAATATATTTATTATTTTACAGCATTTAATTTCAGGTAAATATGTATATTGTAGAATTATGTTGGAAATAATGTTGTTGATCAAAAATATGATTTTCATGTATAATATCAGAAATATGATTTTACAACAGATTTTATGTTCTGAATATTACCCCTTTTGTGTGGCTTAAGTAACATTTACCATGGAAATTATGATGATGAAATGTTATGTTTTTAGAATAAGCATGTTATTACTACTTTTAGGATAATATTAAAAACAATACAGGGAGTTTCAAACTATGTGTGGGCCTTACAAGGTTTAAAATCTTGTTATCTTGTTTTGATGCTAACAAACAAGTGAAATTTAATGTATTTGTGTGAGTAATGAAATTTTAGGACTTATATATATGAGAAAGCAAAGGTCAAAGTGCTCAAGAGAATCAAATGAAGCCTAAAAGAGTCCAAGCATGGATTTGAAGATGATATACTAAATCTTGAAGAATATGAAGACATGAATGAGTTGTTGAAAGCCAAGGAATACTAAAAGATCCAAAGAAAGGCAAAGTGATAAAGCTCAAAGTTTGAAAGCTTGAAGAAAAGATGAAAGCTTGAAGAAACAAAACATGAAGACTTAAGAACGAGAAAAGTTTTAGAAGTTTTCATGTAAGTACTTTAAATGTTTAAAATATCGTTTGCAATATTTTGAAGCTCTTAGGTTAACTTCTTGGACCTAAATATCTTTTAAAATATCTGTAAAATAATTTTATAAAGTCAAAAATTATTTTAAAAGGGTTAGAATCATTTTTGGAATAAAAAGCACCAAAAAGGGTTTTTCTGTTTGTTGTCAATTTTGATATAGCCATATTCAGGTGTATTTTTCACTATCAAAACTTCATTATTTTTAAAAGTGATGAACATGAAAGTTTTATGATTTTCTCTTAGCTTTCTTTTGACACTAAGAACACCTAATTTGGAGTTATACATAAAAAATTATGGCTAAAACACTGAAGGGGGGTCACTACTATCAGTCAACTGAACACTGTTCACGGGAGGGACTTCAGATGACTGAACAGATGACTTCGGTCGACTGAAGATTAAGTTCAGTCAACTGAAGATTTTCTGGACAGAATATACAGTAGGCAGTAGCAATTCAGTTGACTGAACTTATGACTTCAGTCAACTGAACACTGTTCAACGGGCAAAAATTTTTTTTTCTCATGTTTTAAAATATAGCCGTTTGAGCTCTAAACTTTCTAAAATTTTGGGAAACTCTCAAAGGAAACTTTTGCAACATGGAAACAAGTTTGAAAGCCTATAAATACATGGTTTTGCAAATCAAAACATATCCAAGAATTGAAAAATTTGCTTGTAAAGCTGAAAGCACTCTTATTCTTCCAAAAGCTCTCTTGCTCACTCATTGCAAATCTATTTTGCTGAGAAATTCTGAAGGGCTAATTATTCCTCCTTTGAATTCCTACTTCTAATCCTCTTCTAAGAAGGATATTGGTGAATTCTACATTTGAGCTTCATTGTATTTCATATTGGTATTTTACATTCAAAGTATATAGTGCTGAAATTGTACTAACTTGCTCTTTGAGAGAGTATACTTGTATGCAAATCTTATCTTGTGTTTCTTATAGTTCTTTGACATTCCAAGTGTCGTTTGGATCGTTGACTAAGCAAGGGGACATTACTTAGAGAGGCGGACTCTAGCCTATGTAAGGAGTGACCGAATGAGGGAATATCGTTTGGAGAAGGTGGGCTCTAGCCTTAACCAAGGAGTGTTGTAATCGGCGTTGTTTCACCTGTCAATGAAACTGAACTAGTGAATCCTTTGGTGGTTTGCCAAAGGCGAGGATGTAGGCTGGGTATAAGCCGAACCTCGTAAAAATCTCTGTCTCATTCTCTCTTTCCCTTACGCTTTATTTTTAGTATATTTAAATTGTGTGGATGGTATAAATTTGAAAATCATATAAACTACATATATTTGGAAATCAAACAAACTTAAGGCAAAGATAAATTTACCAAGAGTTTATTTGAGTTCTAAATATTTGGAAAGAGTGATTTGATTCATCTATACAGGGCTTTACATCAGCAAGCATAAATTCTCATTCACTACAGGGCTTGGTTCAAATTTGGTAAATATAAACAAACAACTGTCTTGAGTTGTTACATTACCAAAGTGCTGAATACTTTATATCTTGATTTGATTGTTTGTTGTTTAACTTGTACTTGGCAAATAAATTGATTGTTTGTCTTGAAGATATTGTTTAATTGATTGGTTGTTTAATTAAGTTGTTGTGTGATTGGTGAAATTAAAAAAAAAACAAGTTAAAGAATTGGTTAAGTGTTTAAAGAAGTTAAGGATTCTTAAAAGAAGTTAAAAGAAAGTTTTAAAAGCCAATTCACCCCCCCTCTTGGGAAGCTATTCCTAATTTCACTATGGATTTTATATGATATGCCGGCACAAGGGCCACGGATTTTATATGATATGTCAGCGAAAGGGCCACAGATTTTATATGATATGTCGGCGTAAGATCCATGAATTTTATATCATATGTTATGAAAAATTTTATAAAAATATTATCATGACATATATTATTATGAAATAGTCATGTATCATTATTTGGAAATATACTATATGCTATCAGAACTCGGATGGCTTGGCTTAGGCTTTCACAAAGCATGGTACCGTAACTATATGATCACGATCATGTATATGTCAGTGCTAACACTTGTCATAAGTGGCAGTGGGAGATCGACAGTCGATGTGGCTTTATGGTAGTGTAGGCGTCCCTCTATGTTTGAGTTAGGAGGGGTAGACTCATCGTAATTTCAAACTTATGTTGATCTAACGTGGTTGGCCAACCATTGTTAGGTCCCGCCTTCGGGTCGCACAACCTAGTCATGTGGAGGTAAGATATGAAACCAGCCATCTATCCGTCTTGGGTGTTATTTCATGTACAGTTATATAAGATTATTTTTATGTATAGAAATTCAGAATGTTATACCATGTTATGAGAAATTATGTTTTTCCCAGATATGATACAGACAGTTTTATCAAGTATAATTTATGTACTAATATATGTATAACATGAAAATACTCATGTTACCACACACTAATATTAGTTTATTTCCCTTACTGAGAGGTGTCTCACCCCAGCTATATAAACATTTTAGGAGCCGCATATAGAAGAGCGGATAGAGCTCTGCAACATTTGAGTTTGACTGTTCTACCCTGTCTGAAGGGTAAGTCATTTTGCTAGGGGCTGACGGATTTTTGGGTGGTGACCCTAGGGCACTTTTTGGATATTTTGGGATGTGTTTATGTATATGAAAGTTGTAGTAAAACTCTAGTATTGTATTGGATGGAGGATTTGTTATGTATATGATTTTACATTTCTCGTTGCTTAGGTATCAGTGTTGTATATCAGGTATATCCCTGGTACCCAAGGGTTCAAGTTGTTATGTTTTATCATATTTATTATGTTAAAAATATTATTATTATTATGATAAAATAGGTAGGTCGTTACATGGGGTACTTTGTAAGAGCATCAAAACACTATGCTAGTACCTCCTTCAGTTTGTATACTCACACCACATGCGTATTGTATAAAAAGAAAGGACACATAAAATTTGATTTTCTGTTTAAAAGGAAATGTGTAGAATGCAAAGAGGTTTGGAGAGTCAAAGTACCACTTAGTCCTAACCCATCAAGACTCAAGGATAGGAAAATGGTATGGGTTGTTAAGAAAGCAAACTTATTAGAACTTAAGGAGGAACAAATTCCACTTGGAATAACATAAATGCTTTCCTTAGGTTCTAGGCTTTGGGGGAGTGATGTCTATTGGTCTACAAAGTGATCTGTCCCTAAAATGTCAAATCTTAGCACATTCATTCCACCTTTGGTATACTAAGATCATTTGCGAATTAAGTCAATCTGCAAATCCAAGTATATAACAAATCTGAACTTAATGCATATATTTATTGATTGAAATATGAAATTATTGGCTGTGTGAATAAAAATCCACTTCCAAATGGACTTGACATGTTTTCCTAGAATTTAATTTTAAATGCTTAACTCATACTTAATTATGAAAACCTAAGGTTAAGCATACTTTTACCATTGTGCAAGGCTGAGCTTTAGGAAATGAATCATATGTTAAGCATAGTCTAATCCTTAACTCATCTTGGAGTCTTAAAAGCCTAATAAAATTTTAATCATCTCTCTAGGCTTAAGTACGACTGATCATAACTCCTTATTCATCAGGTGCTTATTAATAGACATCCTTCTCGTAATCAAAATTAGAGTCATCAACTAAGGGATTCGTGCTTTATTGTTCAATCGAAATAATCCATTGTGCTTTAAATATAAAATTCTCTGATTTTGATTCATGCTAATGCCTTCCTTTCCATAGGAAATCTCTACAAAACCACTGACTCACTTCTAAAAAATGAGTAGCTCGGAAGCTATCACAAGTATAGGAGTTACGTTGTGTAATAATTAGCCCAAACAGGCTAGATCGTCTCCTCAGGGAATGCAGATTAGTTTTAAACTAGCGCAAAACAGGAAAATAAAATAAGAAAACAATTTATTGAACATGGTTCAGATTCGAAATATTGGGGGTTTTGAAAATTTGTGGTGAAATTGAAACGACGTGAAACCTAAACCATGAACCTAACATGCATAGAACAAACCAAACACTCACTAATTAAACATTCAAACAACAACTTCAACAAAAATAGGTAACCTCAGCTCTAACTTAGGAATTATAAACCGACTCAACATAATAATGACCTAATAAAAAAAAATAAAGCAAACAAGACTCACTCATGAATAAACTCAACTCAACATGTTAATAACTTAAATAAGGTAACAAAGCAACAAGATCTTATACAAAAACAAACTAAACAATATAACAAGCTCAAACAAATTGATGAAATAATAACCTAACAATACTTAAACCAAAAATGCTTTCAATAACCAACCCAAACTAAATATTAAAATGAGGAACAAAAAAAAAAAAGCAATAAGGAATTCTTCAACAAAGAAATAGATTAAACACAGTAATTAACCTAGACCAACATTTAACTCCAAAACTAAATTTAAATAAAAACAAACTAAGCTCAACAATATTGTAACCCAAACTAGATTTAATGGCCTTAAATCAAAAAACAAACTGACATCAATACTGGCTATTAAACCAAACAACAGTTAACATTTAAAACAAAAAAGATAGAGATGTATACTCAACTAAAGTGATAAATTAACTCAAAGTAGAAGCATTCAAAATAACAAGTTGAAGGACAACGAAATAATTAAACTAATACACTATTCAACCAATAAAGTAAACACTGATTTAATGCAACAATAAGATTTTCCCAACAATGTATTTAAAATAAGCATAAAAATAAAGTAAACAAGAAGAGAGAGTGTTGACCTTATAGGTCATGTCCAGTTTTGATTATGACAAATACTCATTGTATCTAATGGGTGTTTGAGGTTTGGTGCAGGAACTTAAGATGTCAAATCTTAATGCACATAGAGCAAGTGAAGATTGAAGAATTAATTACTTTGTGTTGTAATATATAATTCATTTATGTAATTGGTCTGTAATAGTAATTAGGGATCTCACTTGTAATAATCACACACCTCACATGCATGGTTAAATATGTAAGCTCATAATGCAAATAAGCCCAGAAATGACCCTAGGACACTCACCTTTGCTCTCATAAATGTTAGGCACTTGAATAGGGTGAAAGTGTAATGAATAAGGACCGAAATGCACACTTTGTGCACTTTCGGTTGACCGACCTTGGCAATTCATTCTGCCCCGGTCGACCGAACCTGGTCTTGGTCAACCTGTTGACCATAGCAGGGTCGACCGAACGCTTGTAGTTCATTTGACCCCGATCGACCGAACCACGTAGGAGTCAACAATTTGATCTCCCGGTCGACCGAGTAAATTTTGTATTACACCAACCTGGTCGACTGAGGGTCCTTGGGAGTTGGCCCAATGGTCTAGTCGACTGAGTGGCTCAATTCATTTCCTCTGGTCGATCGAACCACGCGATTTAAAAAAATCACCTTCTCTTGGTCGACCAACCGAGCAATGCAAAAATGGCCCAATCGACCAAACCATATGAACTTTGGTGGACCGAAAAGGTTTTTTGTCGACCGGACCTCTCGGGTTGCCCTGATTTTTTACCGTTGTTAAAATATTTTAAACAGGGTTAAATTTGCTAAAATGTCATTAGACTTTCCTAATAATTCCCAATAGGTACCCAACGGTTATATTTCATGGGGTGTCTATAAATATCCCTTCATTTGGGAAAATTAGAAATTTGATTAGCAAACAAAATAAAAAATTTTCTCTCAAGCAAAAATACTCTCTTCTATTTTTACTGCTCATTTTCTCACTCAAACTAGTCAAACTTACCTTCTTCAAGTTTCCATATCCTCTGTAAGTGTGTTGAGTGTTTGTGAAAAGAAGTTTGCTCTCTCATTGTTGTGAGATTGAATCAATTTTTTACGAGAGCAAAACCTAAGTGTTCTTAGGGGGCTTTGCTAATAAGCCTATCCTAAGAAGACTTGTATTGAACTTCCGAGTGTTGTATTTTCGTTGCAATAACTTAGGAAGTTTTGTATTTGTTTTAGGTTGCAGAACGTTTTCTAAACATACTCAAATATCTTGTGTGATTTATATTTGATATACTTGTGAAAAGATATTTGTGTTTGTGATATTAATCTTTGTGCAATATTTATTCACTCACATATTATTTGTTGAATACAAAGATTACATATGTTTTGCAAACTGAGCATATACGCTATATTCGTGATTGAGACATTCTACTGATTAACATACTTGAGACTCATTTGACATCTTGTGTGAACACGTTGGATTGAATATTTTGAGATACACATATTATTTGTTGACACTCTCACGCACTCATTACACTGATAGAAAATACATTTGAGAGTTGAAATATTAGACCACATTGAGATTACATATTAAATCATTTGTGGTGTATGTGATTGAACACATTTAGGTACAAATCTGCTTTACGAGAAAGCACTTACCATTTGATTGTAAAATCTGAGTGATTCTAGGCGTGACTTGTGGGGGCGGTAATCCAGCCCGGTAAGGATTGTTGTAAAGGTTGAGGTCAGCCCTATGCTATTTGACTTGGTTTGTATCAGTGCTGCTCCACCCGTTTAAGTGAGCAAGTTACAGTGGTAATCCTTGTGCTTGTTAGGCAAGGCGGGGAAGTAGGAAATTGACCGAACCTCGATAACATTTATGCGTGTCACCCTTTCTTTACTGCATTCTGGTGCTTATGTGATTGATTAAATTGCATCATTTACTTTCTGGTATACATTTACTTTCTGGTATACATTTACTTTACTTGCACTAGATTGACCATAGGGTTGTAAATATACTGGTGTTAGGAGATTGACCTAGGGATTAAATTTTAAAAATACCAATTCACCCCCCCTCTTGGGATCACGGTGAAGCTAGAGAGAGAGAGAGAGAGAGAGAGAGAGAGAGAGAGAGAGAGAGAGAGAGCAATGGAGATGGAAGGCCATGAGTTGAGCTGGAGAGGAGGAGAGACAAGGGCTGCAGCTGTCTAGCGGCGCAACTCCCTAGGTTTACCAGCAACCTCCACACGCAACAACAACCCTCCAAAAAACCCTAGCTACAATGCCTACTCCTATCTTATTTATTGGCCTCCTTTCTCCTATTTTTCTTTCACCCAAACTCCCCTTGACATGCCTACTGCCCTACATGCTACCACCTCCTAAAAGCAAAACCTATTTTTCATTAAAGCTTCACTTTTTTTCAATTCCCCAAAAGCTCTCACATCTTGCACACACAAGGCTGCTCCTTTTCTTTTTTTTTCAACCCAGCGCACACACAAATTTGCCTTGAGTGCCGGTGCCTCACACCTCTCCTTCACGACTACTCTTTGTAGCTTCCATGGTCGGGTTACATCAAAGACCCGACCCACTATATATTGTTTTATAAATTGAGCTTTCGCACCTCTACACACTCAATGGCCAGGCCCACTATATTTTCAACCCAGTGCACTAAGCCACACACTTCATGACCCATTTGGCATGTTGAAGCCCAACGTCCCCTTTCTTCAAAGAGTGCCCAACTCGTATGCCTCCAAGCACCTGGTTTTGCATAGCTTCTTCACGGCCCAAGCTCAAGCAAGCATGGTCCAGTCTTCTCCCCTTTGCACATGTACACGACTTCAAACAAATGCTTGCATGTGGACACAGGCATGCGGCGTCACCTTGTCACGTGCATGGCCTCTCGTACACTTTAATTTTGGCTTTAGTGTCCAAAATTTATCTTGCAATAATAAAATTCCAAAGTCCATAGATTATCGAATAAAAACCCAAATATTGCAAATTAAGCTCAATGTTGAAATATTGAACATAATTAGACATTTAATTATAATTGTAATATTTAATGCAAAAATTTAAATGTCTAATTATGCAACTTTGACATGTAATCACACCCCCCAACTAAGGTTTTACTAGTCTTTATAAAATAACGTGAATGCAATCAAACTAGGGGAGAAGCAACAAAAATTCCAATACTTATGAAAATTGCATACCCTGAAATATGCTTAATGAGTTTAGGAGCACAGAACACAAATTAACCCAAGTTACGTCTCAACTAAAAGATTTATACACCATTTAGTAAAACAACCAAGATAATGGCGTGTAACAAAGTTTATGTGTACAAGAGAGGATCAGAGTTCCAAGATTGACCACCAGTAAACATTAACGGTTTCAAGCACACCAATTAATTTGAGACAACCGCACGGTCTTACTCTAATTCAAAACCATTATATTGGCGTCTTTCACACTATTACACTTTAAAAGGCACCCATTTTCTTAATTAGTTAGGACCCTAGTAGTAAATCACGCTACTACAAGGTACCCACCTTTTTTTTAGTTAGGACCCCCATAATAGGTAGCCCTTTCGAATACACCATTGTTCCCCTCTTTTTGATTTTTTTTCTTTTCTTTATGCAATTGATCCCTGGCTTGTTTCTTGTTTTCATTTGCTTCAATTTTCTTTTTCTTTTTTGTAAGCCAATAGGATATGATTCATTAGAGTCCCAAACAACTGAAGTGAACATCAAACAAAAATGATCTAAGGTAGTCTTTCTAAGTCTTCTAACCTGTGTAGTGTGTGTAGCAACACTTTCAACATCTTTCTCTTGGTTGCAACTAAATGAAATGGATAAAGCTCTCTTTTTATTCAAACTTTGATTGCACTACATCCTATATGTTCCATATCCTCCAAAAGAAAAAGAAAAAAAAATAAAAAATTGGGCATTTAATGTTCACAATTAAGGAATTCAGCTTGATCTGAGCTTAATACCAGTATTTCCCAAATGTGGACCTAACCAACATGCAAACAAAAATCACATGCAATTTTCACATTGAAATTTTATCACACGAAAGCACACAATTCCACATGCAAATTCTCTCCCCCCCCCCCCCCAAACTAAAATGAGACATTGTTCTTAATATGAAAGCACAAGGGAAATGGAAAAGATATGCATGGGGGAAACAAACCAACAGAAAAAAAAAAAAAGAACAATAAAGAGTCACAACCAACAAACACATTAGAAAAAGGAAAGAAAGATGCATATAAGAACAAATGACATGAAAAGAAAAAGAAAAAGAAAGACAGTAAAAGAGAAAGGTTATAGGACTCCCCTAGGGTTTTGCAGGAGCAAGACCTCTTTATATGAGTTGAATGGAGCCATGAAAGGCTTGAGACGCTGGCCATTGACTATGAAGCTGTTGCCACTCTTTGGATCTAAAACTTCTACCGCGCCATTAGAATGAACTTTTTCAATGATGTGCAGGACACCCCATGCGGACTTCAATTTCCTAGGAAACAAATGCAATCTGGAGTCGTAAAGAAGCACTTGCTAAGTAGGGAAAAGTTGTTTGTCTTTGATTTTACTATTATGTAGCAACTTCATCCACTCCTTTGCTAAGCGGGTATTGTCATAAGCTTCCCTCCTAGATTCTTTAAGCTCATTTACCTGCAATTTGCTTAAACTTTTGACATTGTCAAGTGAAAAGTTAATCTGTTTTATACCCCATAAAGTACGATGCTGAATCTCAGCAGGTAAATGACGTGCCTTACCCTAAACTAACTTGTAGGGAGACATCCCTAAATTCGTCTTGAGTTCAGTTCAGTAGGCCCAGAGTGCATCAACAAGTTTTTTTGACCAATTCTTTCGATTAGGATGTGCCGTTTTCTCAAGTATGATTTTGATCTCTCTATTGGCCAACTCAGTTTGACCATTAGTCAGAGGGTTGTATGGAGTAGAGAGCTTATGGGTCACTCCATACTTTTGTATGAGTTTTTCAAAAGGTTTGTTACAAAAGTGCGACCCTCTATCACTAATGATCGCCTTGAGTATGCCAAAAGGTGCAAATAATTCCTTGAGAAATCGGATGACAACCCTGTGGTCATTTGTCCTACAAGATATAGCTTCCACCTATTTTGAAACATAGTCCACAGCAAATAGAATGTAAGAATGCCCAAAAAAGTTTGGGAATGGTACCATAAAGCCAATTCCCCAATAGTCAAAATTTTCAAGAGTCAAAATGGAAGATATAGGCATTTCATTTTGTTGATTAAGGTGTAATCCCAAGAGGGGGGGTGAATTGGGTATTTTAAATTCTTTGAAACCTATTTACCAATCAATTCCTATATCTAAGTTTAACTAGTCACTTATCAAGTTGGTGTGAAATTATTCAACATACACAAGCAAACTAAAAATTGAAATATGATGTGAAAAATAAAAAAGATAAGGGAAGAGAGAATGCAACCACGATTTTACGAGGTTCAGCCTACTTGGCCTATGTCCTCACCTTGAGCAACCACTCAAGGATTCACTAACCCTGCTCCTTAAAGTGGGACGGAGCTTCCTTTACAATCTGCTGCTTACAAGAGGCACATCTTCCTCCTACTCTGCTGCTTACAAGAGATACAACTCTCTCCTCTCACACCGGTTCACACACCGAACTGTGTATACAATAAAATTTGGAAAATACACTAAAAAACAATGCTTCTAACAAAAGCTGGTGAGTACAATTCAAATTCCTAAAACATTGACATATGATATAACTTGAAGCTCGTGAATGAATGAAAATGATATAATCGTTTTATGTATGATATGCCTCAACACACAAATCTCTTTTTAACCAAAACTTTCAAGTAAAGATAAATTCAAAACGTTTTGGAATAATCTAGGGTTCTTAGTTCACTTTGCAAAAATGCACACTTATATAATTGAAGTGAACTTGTTGGCAAAAATTTTGTCTTGAATATACACTCAATCAAAATCACAAAGTTTTATTTCAAGTACTCAACCACCAAACTGAGTATATTAATTTGCAGAAAAATATCCCTCAATTAAAATTATAGTTATAAGTTTCAAGGATAATAAATCAAGTTCTAATGTATCTAAAGATAGATCCTTTTAGAAACCACACACTTGAATCAAACCTTTCAATGAGTCACACACCATAAAACAAATAATGATCTTGCTTAAAATAGCTTGGTATATATAAAGATACTTTCAAGATCACTCTTTTAATCAAAACTAGGTTTTTTAATAAGAAGCCCTTTGAGAAAATATATGTATATTTATATGCTCTTGAACCAAAATTTAATCTACCAAGTTAGATAAACTTTCTCAAGTAATGATCTCTTAGAAAATTAATTTTTGTACGAAAGGCACACTCAAGATCAATACTTTTCAATACTAGTCAAGAACAACCAATGAGATGACATGTAAAAATCACAAGACTAATAACTTGAAAGATCAAACCTTAATACTAGATTGAAGTACAGTAGAGTAACCAAGTTTCCTTTGAAAATCTGAATTGATTTGCCCAAGCTTGAAGATATGAGATTGATGTATAGGCAAACGAATAACACTAAGAGTAGATAATCAACAAACTTGCAACAAGGTGTGTTCTTCTCTTTCTTGTGTGTCTCCCTCTTGTTCTAGGGTTTAGATATTCATAATATATAGTATATTACCCTTAGGATTGATCTCAGCCATTGGATCAGTAAGATACCTCGCGTGTCTTTTTAATAAAGAACTAATTTTTAGGCTTTCATGCGAGTTCGGTTGCTCCTGCGAGTTCAGGCAACCGAACTCGACTTCAGGCTCCTAAAGTGTCAACTTCAAGCACCCAAGGTTCCAATGTCAGGCGACTGAGGTACCTCTACCAGGTTCTGTGTTTCCCTTTTAATTCTTCAGGCTACCAAACTTAATCTTCAGGCCACCAAACTTAATCTTCAAGCCACCGAAGAAATTCTTTAGGCGCTTGAGGTTAACTTCAGGCTACCGAAGTCCCCTTTTTCACACATATTCATTTCTAGCTTAAAATTCTACTTTGATTCTTTGCTTTGGTCTTTTATAAAACAAGTTTCCATGATTTTAAACACATTTCTAAGCCCATGTAAGTACTCTAATGATGTATATGAAATGCATGAATCCTAAAATCATTCTAAGTTGTATTGAGCCACAAGATAAATCATACGAAAATGTAGGTATATGAGTTCTAAATACCCACTCCCAAGACATTCTTGAACTTTTCCGCTTGCATCTTGATTCTCATACTCTTTGAGTTCCATGGTACTTTCTAATATGTATCAGCTTTACTTTATGGCGTCCATGACCTGTTATCTTTCCGTGCATATTCAGTGTAAGTCTTGTTCACAAACTCAATGCACAGATCAAATATTAAGTGATTTGTCATTATCAAAAACTGGAATGGACTCATAGAACAATTTCTCCCTTTTTTGATGATGACAAATGCACGAGAAAAAATATATAATGGGTTACGCCTAACAAGGCTCCTCCTCAATTAATGCATCAAATGACAATATGTTCATATTCATATACACAATATTTAGCTCGAATCCAAATGAGATATGAAATATGCTTATGATAAATGTGATATTATTATTTGAATCCATTTTATTATTTTTGCTTCCAAATTCTCTCCCCCTTTTGACATCAACAAAAAGGTGTATAATAACTAAATCAAGAGTAAACGTACCCTTATGTCCTTCTCCCCTTAGAATTTTTACGGTTTTGAAATGTGTCCAATTGTTGATACCAAATATTGAGTAATGCAAATACCAAGTGATGATTGTTAAGTGATGTTGCTCCCCCTTAATTATATCATCTAACAAGATTCTAAGCAACCTCTCGACTATGCATGAGACCTAATTCACGTCTAATTTGTATAAATCTATCCTCCGCAAGTGGTTTCGTGAATATATCGACCCATTGTTCATCCGTGCATACAAACTCTAGTCTTACATCCCCTTTTTGTACATGGTCACGAAGAAAGTGATGTCGTATTTCTATATGCTTAGTTTGTGAATGTAATATGAGATTCTTTGAGATATTTATTGCACTCATGTTATCGCATCTTATAGGGATTGTTTCATAATTTAATCCAAAATCCTTCAGTTGTTGCTTCATGTAAAGTGTTTGAGCACAACAACTACCAGCCGCTATGTATTCAATCTCAACTGTGGAAAGTGCAACTGAATTTTGTTTCTTGGAAAACCAAGAGACTAAGGAATGTCCTAAGAAATGACAAGTACCGCTAGTGCTCTTTCTATCCACTTTGCTACCCGCAAAATCAGCATCTGAATAACTAAGAATTTCAAAAGATGTGTACTTAGGATACCATAACCCAATGTCCACAGTTCCTAGCAAATATCTAAGTATCCGTTTAACAGCTAGCAAATGAGACTCTTTTAGAGCAGACTGAAATCTTGCGCACAAACATACGCTAAACATTATATCTGGTCTACTGGTAGTCAGGTATAACAAGCTACCTATCATTCCACGATATAGCTTGACATCTACTGGTATACCTTGTTCATCTTTATCTAATTTCAATAAAGTGCTCATAGGTGACCTAGTATTTTTCCATCTTCCATATTAAATTTTTTAAGTAAATCTCTAATATACTTTGATTAATTTAAGAATATTCCATGATATACTTGTTTGATCTGAAGTCCTAGGAAGAAGTTTAGTTCACCCATCATGCTCATCTCAAATTCATTTTGCATGGAATTGGCAAATTCATTACACAATTCTTTATCTGTAGCGCCAAATATGATGTCATCTACATATACTTGTACTAGCAGAATATCATCTTTCTTAGACTTTATGAACAAGGTTGTATCTATTTTTCCTCTTATAAATCCATTTTCTAAAAGAAAACCGCTTAGCCTTTCATACCAAGCTCTAGGAACTTGCTTTAAACCATACAAGGCTTTCTTCAGTCTATACACATGATCTGGATTCTTATGATTTTCAAATCCTGAGGGTTGTTCTACATACACTTCATTTATGTAGCCATTTAAAAATGCGCTTTTTATGTCCATTTGATATAGCTTGAAATCTCTAAAAGCTGCATATGCTAATAACATTCGTATGGCTTCCATCCTAGCTACAGGGGCAAATGTTTCTTCAAAATCTATACCTTCTTCTTGATTATATCCCTGAGCTACTAATCTAGCCTTATTTCTCACAACTACTCCATGTTCATCTTTCTTATTCTTATATATCCATTTAGTCCCTATGATTGACTTATCCTCTGGTCTGGGAACTAAAGTCCACACTTTGTTTCTTTTAAACTGATTTAATTCTTTTTGCATGGATAGCACCCAAGATTCATCCTCTATAGCTTCACTCACATTCTTAGGTTCTTCTTGAGATGGAAACGCAAAATGACTAACCATGTTCCTAAGAGAGGAGCGAGTTGCTACTCCACGTAATGTTTCTCCTATTATTTGATATATGGGATGATTCTTTATGTATTTCCATTCTCTAGGTGGTGCATTTACCTTAGTTGTAGTTTCATCAATTTCAATGGATGGTTCTCTAAGTTTATTTTTCTTTTCTGAATCATTCTCAATTGATAGTTCTTTTAGTTCCTTGTCTAATTCAGGTTCATCTTCATCAATTCTTTTGGAGAAGGGATTTGTCTCATCGAACACTACATGAATAGACTCTATGACCGTCAATGTTCGTTTATTATATACTCTATAGGCTTTACTATCTAGAGCATATCCTAGAAAGATACCTTCATCAGATTTTACATCGAATTTTCCTAAATGCTCATTGTCTCTAAGCACAAAGCATTTACAGCCAAAAACATGAAAATATGATATGTTTGGTCTATGGTCATTCCATAATTCATAAGGTGTCTTATTAAGTGAAGGTCTAATTAGAACTCTATTTAGCACATAGCAGGCAGTATTTACTGCCTCGGCCCAGAAGTATTTAGGTAATTTATGTTCGTTAAGCATAGTTCTGGCCATTTCTTGTATAGAGGATGAATCTTGATCCTATGGTGCTATGAAAATTTGATAATACCCATAAAAACAATCCAGAAAATAATAGAAAGCATTACCTGCTACTTTTTTGAGTATCTGATCTAGGAAGGGTAATAGGAAATGATCTTTTCAGCTAATCAAATTTAGTTTACGATAATCAATGCACATCCTCCAACCCGTTACTTTCCTAGATGGGATCAAATCTCCACTAGCATTCTCAATGATAGTTAAACCAGATTTTTTTGCTACTACTTTTGTCGGGCTTACTCGTTTGCTGTCGGAGATATGATAGATGATGTTAGCAGCTAATAGTTTTAGCACTTCTTTCTTTACCACTTCTTTCATGGTTGGGTTCAATCTCCGCTATGCATCACGTACTGGTCTTGCATCTCCTTCCAGAAAGATGTTGTGAGTACAGATTGCAGGATCAATACCCTTGATGTCTGTAATAGTCCAGCCTATTGCTCCTCAATGCCGCCTCAATACCTATAATAACTCAGTTTCCTACTTCAAAGTAGGATGGGAAGAAATTACTACCGGGAATATGCCCTCAGCTGGCTTCCACTCAAATGTAGGGACTGCTTCTTCTGATGACTTGATAACTTCTGGTAAGTCAAAATCTTCAAAAGTGGGCTTATGCCAGCTATTCATATAACCTGCATCTAGCAACTGTGGGGAACCATTTATCTCTATGCACTGCCCCTTTAATTCTGTCGACTCTCTAGACAAAGAAACCGTCTCATAAAAAACATCAGGCTTCTCGAGAGAGTCATTCTCAAATACACTGTCAGAATCAAACACTGATAACAACTCTAAAATATCAAAATCATCTATCACATCAATTGCACGTACCTCAGAGTCATCACAACCACTCGGCATCTTGCAAGCATTGAACACATTTATCTCCAAAGTCATATTCGCAAATGTGAGCTTCAATACTCCACTCTGACAATTGGGCAATGCATTTGAGGTGGCAAGGAATGGGCATCCAAGTATAGCAGGTGTATGGGAGATGGTGGAGAAAGGCTTCTGCATATCCAAAATCACAAAGTCCACCGGGTAGTAAAATATGTCGACTTGAACCAATACATCCTCAATAACACCCTGTGGTACCTTCACTGATCTTTCAGCCAACTATAGCACAATGGAGGTCTTCTTTAGCTCACCTAACCCCAGCTACTCATATATCAAGAATGGTAGCAAGTTCACACTACTCCCCAAATCAAGTAGAGCTCTCCCAATGCGAGATTCACCGATCATAATGGAGATGGTAGGTGAACCAGGATCTCTACGTTTCTGAGGAGTTTCACTCAATATCAATGCACTAATCTGCTATTTCAAGAAAGCCTTATTCCTTACATTCAATTTCCTCTTCACTGTGCACAAATCCTTTAAAAATTTTGCATATGAAGGAACTTGTTGTATGGCATCCAGAAGTGGAATATTAATCGTCACCTGCTTGAAGATCTCCTGAATCTCTATATGGTATTTGTTCTTCTGGCCAGCTGTCAACCTCTGAGAATAGGGTACCACAGGTTCGTAGTCCTTACTAGTCTCAGCCTCCACATTGACAAACTTCTTCAATTCTGGGCTTGCTTCCATTGATTTCTTTTGGGCCTCATCTGCCTCAACTGCATTTTCTGGTGTTGGGGCAACTGTGTGCCTCTTAGTGGATATCTAGGGTCGGGAGACTTCTTTCCCACTTCTCAAAGTAATGACGGCCTTTGCCATCTCAATAGAATCCCTTGAAACATTATGCACTGGCTGTTGTTGCTACTGGTATAATTGAGGATTAGGCTGAGGCTGTGTTGGAAATTTCCTTTTCTTTAAGGCACTCATTTGTGTGCTTATCTTATTAGTGGGGTCTCGAAGTTCATTGTTAGTTGTGGCCGGTATCTGCATAAACTGCTGAAGAGTATCCTCAAGAGACCTTTTTGGTGGAATGGGTGCAACACTAGATGGAAACCCTGAAGGTGAGTAGTGCTGAGAAATCGGATGTGCCTGATACAGGTGCTGAGGCAGTGGTGCACAAGACCGAGGAAGCAGCTGAAATTGTGAATAAGATTGACCAAATTGATCATTCCTCTACTAAAAATTCAGGCGATTCCTCCATCTTGGATTGTAAGTGCTTGAGAAAAGCTGATTGGGAGCTCAGTCAACCCAATTTGTTGACTGAATCTAATCAGACCTACTCTCCTATACTATTGTCAGAACCGGACATTCCTAGGCCTTATGGCTAGAGTCGGTGCATAGAGAACACACCTCAACTAATTTTGTTGCTTGCACCTTCTCTAATTCTGTAATCTCTACCCTTCTAGCCAATGCCGCAATATGAGCCTTGATATCAGTTTCCTCCTTTACCTTATATTTAACTCCACCACCAATTGCCATAAGAGGTTGCACTGCCATTGGTGCCCGATCAGATCGTGTATTCCATTGTTGTGCACTTTCAGCTAAGTAATTAGAGAATACTAGTGCCTCATCTGGTTTTTTGCTGAAGAACTCCCCATTACATATAATTTGAACAAACTGCTTACAATCAGGAGTGAAGGCAGTGTAGAAATAGTTTACCTGCCTCGAGGACTCAAACCTATGATGTCGACAGATATTTATCAGCTCCTTGAACCTTTCCCAACAAGCTTGGAAGGTCTCATCGCCTCTCTGCATAAACTGACTGATTTGCTCATATAGGAACTGGGTTCTCTAAAAAAAAAAATTTATGTAAGAACTCACGCTGCATGTCAGTCCAATCAGAAAGAGAGTTAGGTATTAGAGAATTAAACCAACTCTTTGCCTTATCCTTCAAGGAAAAAGGAAATAAATGAAGTTTAATGTATTCATCAGTTCCTGCTCTAGTAATGAAGGTAGTACATGCCAACTCAAAATCTGTCAGATACTGATAAGGACTCTCAGAATCCATTCCGTAGAACTGAGGTATTACTGACAACATACCATGCTTAATTGTGAAATTCTGTTCATTATTTGGCAAAGTAATACAGGATGGTGTGGTGGTGCGTGTAAGCCGCAAAAAGTCTTTCAAAGTGCGTGGTGTAGGTGGAGGTCTGGGTGGATGTTCAACCATAGTTTCCTCAAAATTCTTTTAAAAAAGATCACTCAAATCAATTTCAGTGTCATCACTTACAACAAAAACAGGAAACTTACTACCTATATTAGGTGACAGTTTGTATAGCCTATGAGAAATGTCTCTAACTCAAGGCATTAAACATCAATCCAAACAACAAACAATAACCAACATAACAACAAACAAGCATGATAAATTTTTTTTTTTGTTTTTTTTATTTTTTTTGAAAATATTATATTTTTTGTGCTTTTAAATTATAAGAAAAATCCAAATAAATGGAGAAACACTAGATTGAAACTAAGTCTGGCACTCCCCGGCAACAGTGCCAAAAACTTGACTCACTTCTAAAAAATGAGTAGTTCGGAAACTATCCCAAGTATAAGAGCTACATCATGTAATAATTAGGCCAAACAAACCAAATCATCTCTTTAGGAAATGCAGATTAGTTCTAAACTAGCGCGAAACAAGAAAAGAAAATAAGAAAACAATTTATTGAACACGGTTCAGATTCGAAATCTTGGGAGTTTTGAAAATTTGTGGTGAAATTGAAATGACATGAAACCTAAAACATGAACCTAACAAGCTTAGAACCAACCAAACACTCACTAATTAAATATTCAAACAAGAACTTCAATGAAAATAGGTAATCTCGGCTTTGACTTAGGAATTATAAACTGGCTCGACATAATAATGACCAAATAAAAAAAAATAAAAATAAAGCAAACAAGACTCACTCATTAATAAAGTCAACTCAACATGTTATTAACTTAAATAAGGTAACAAAGCAACAAGATCTTAAACAAAAACAAAATAAACTATATAACAACCTTAAACAAATTGATGAAATAATAACCTAACAATACTTAAAAAAAAAATGCTTTCAATAACCAACCCAAACTAAATATTAAAATGAGGTACAAAAAAAATAAGCAGTAAGGAATTCTTCAACAAAGAAGTAGATTAAACACATTAATTAACCTAGACCAACATTTAACTCCAACACTAAATTTAAATAAAATCAAACTAAGCTCCATAATAATGTAACCAAAACTAGATTTAATGGCCTTAAATAAAAAAGCAAAATGACTTCAATACTAACTATTAAACCAAACAACTGTTTACATTTAAAACAAAAAAGGAGAGAGATGTATACTCAGCTAAAATGATAAATTAACTCAAAGTAGAAGCATTCAAAATAACAAGTTGAAGGAAAAGGAAATAATTAAACTAATACACTATTCAACCAATAAAGTAAACACTGATTTAATGCAACAATAAGATTTTCCCAACAATGTATTTAAAATAAGCATTAGAACAAAGTAAACAAGAAGAGAGAGAGAGAGAGAGAGAGAGAGAGAGAGAGAGAGAGAGAGAGCAAAGGAGATGGAATGCCGTGAGTTGAGCTAGAGAAGAGGAGATACTCAGGCAGCAGCTGTCCAATAGTGCAGCTCCCTAGGTTTACCAGCAGCCCCCACACGCAATAACAACCCTCCAAAAAACCCTAGCTACAATGCCTACTCCTTTCTTATTTACTAGCGTCCTTTTCTCCTATTTTTCTTTCACCCAAAAGACACCCCAAGCTCCCCTTCACGTGCCTACTGCCCTATATGCTGCCACCTCCCAAAAGCGAAACCTCTTTTTCATTAAAGCTTCACTTTTTTTCCAATTCCCCAAAAGCCCTCACATCTCGCACACACAAGGCTGCTCCTTTTGTTTTCAACCCAGCGCACACACAAATTTTCCCCAGCATGCTAGCGCCTCACACCTCTCCTTCACGGCCACTCCTTGTAGCTTGCATGACCAAGTCACATCAAAGACCTAACCCACTATATATTTTTTTTATAAATTGAGCTTTTGCACCTCTACACTTAATGGCAGAGCCCACTATATTTTCAACCCAGTGCACTAAGCCACACACTTCATAGCTCATTTGGCATGTTGAAGCCCAGCATCCTCTTTGTTCAAAGCAAGACCAACCTGCATGCCTCCAAGTACCCGATTTTGCATAGCTTCTTCGCGGCCCATGCTCAAGCAAGCATGGTCCGGTCTTCTCCCCTTTGCACATGTACACAGCTCCAGACAAATGCTTGCATACGGACATGTGCATGCGGCGTCACTTTGTCATGTGCATGGACTTTCGTACACTTTAATTTTGGCTTTAGTGTCCAAAACTTATCCTGCTATAATAAAATTCCAAAGTGCATAGATTATCAAATAAAAACCCAAATATTGCAAATTAAGCACAATGTTGAAATATTGAACATAATTAGACATTTAATTAGAATTGTAATTTTAATGTACGAATTTAAACGTATAATTACACAACTTGGACACATAATCACACCCACCCCCCCAACTAATGTTTTTTTAGTTCCTAGCAAATAATGTGAATGCAATCAAACTAGGGAAGAAGCCACTAAAATTCCAATACTTATGAAAATTACATGCCATGAAATATGCTTAATGAGTTTAGGAACACAGAACACAAATTAACCCAAGTTACATCTCGACTAAAAGATTTATACACCATTTAGTAAAACAACCAAGATAATGGAGTGTAACAAAGCTCACGTGTATAAGAGAGGATCAGAGTTCCAAGATTGACCACCAGAAAATATTAACGGTTTCAAACACACCAATTAATTTGAGACGCACGGTCTTACTCTAATTCAAAAGCATTATATTGGTGACTTTCACACTATTACACTTTAAAAGGAACCAACTTTCTTGATTAGTTTGGAACCCGGTAGTAGGTCACGCTACTACAAGGTACCCACTTTTTGTTTAGTTAGGGCCACGGTAATAGGTAGCCCTTTCCAATACACAATTGTTCCCCTCCTTTTGATTTATTTCTTTCCTTTATGTAATTGATCCCTAGCTTGTTTCTTGTTTTCATGTTCTTCAATTTCTTTTTCTTTTTTTTTTTTAGGCCATTAGGATATGATTCATTAGAGTCCCAAACAACTGAAGGGAACATCAACCATAAATGAAATGGATAAATCTCTCTTTTGATTCAAACTTTGATGGCACTACATCCTATATGATCCTTATCTTCAAAAAGAGGAAAAAAAAAAAAAAATTGGGTATGTAACGTTCACAATTAAGGAATTCAGCATGCTCTGAGTTCAATACCAGTATTTCCCAAATGTGGACCTAACCAACATGCAAACAAAAATCACATGCAATTTTCACATTAAAATTCTATCACATGGAAGCACGCAATTCCACATGCAAATTCTCTCCCCCTAACTAAAATGAGACATTGTTCTCAATGTGAAAGCACAGGGGAAATGGAAAAGATGTGCATGGGGGAAAAAAACCAATAGAAAAAAAAAAAAAAGAGAGTCACAACCAACAAACACAGTGGAAAAAGAAAAGAAAGATACAAATATAAACAAATGAAACGAAAAAAGAAAAAGAAAAAAAAAGACAGTAAAAAAGAAAGGTTAGAAGATTACCCTGGGGTCTTGCAGAAGCAAGACCTCTTCATGTGGGTTGAATGGAGTCATGAAAGGTTTGCGACGCTGGCCATTGACTGTAAAGTTGTTGCCACTCTTTGGATCTACAATTTCTACCGCACCATAAAAATGAACTTTTTCAGTGATGTACGGGCCACCCCATAGGGACTTCAGTTTCCCAGGAAACAGATGCAATCTAGATTCATAGAGAAGCATTTGCTGAGTAGGAAAAAGTTGTTTGTCTTTGATTTTCCTGTCATGCAGCAACTTCATCCACTCCTTTTCTAAGCGAGCATTGTCGTAAGTTTCCCTCCTACCTGCAATTTGCTTAAACCTTTAACACCGTCAGATGAAAAATTAATCTGTTTTATAGCCCATTAAGTACAATGCTGAATCTCAACGGGTAAATGACATGCCTCACCGTAAACTAACCTGTAGGGTGACACCCCTAAATTTGTCTTGAATGAAGTTAGATAGGCCCAGAGTGCATCAACAAGTTTTTCTAACCAATCTTTTCGATTAGGACGCACTGTTTTCTCAAGTATGATTTCGATCTCTATATTGGCCAACTTAGCTTGACCATTAGTCTAAGGGTGGTATAGAGTAGAGACCTTATGGGTCACTCCATACTTTTTCATGAGTTTTTCAAAAGGTTTGTTACAAAAGTGCAACCCTCCATCACTAATGATCGCCTTGGGCATGCCAAAAGGTGCAAACCTTGAGAAACCGAATGACAAACCTGTAGTCATTTGTCCTACAAGGTATAGCTTCCACCCATTTTGAAACATAGTCCACAACAATTAGAATGTAAGAATACCCAAAAGAGTTTGGGAATGGTCCTATAAATTCAATTCCCCAATAGTAAAAAATTTCAAGAGTCAAAATGAGAGACATAGGCATTTCATTCTTTACTATAATTTTCGCTAATTTCTGACAAGCCTCACAGGTTTTACAAAAATTCACAACATCTTTTAATATAGTGGGCCAATAAAGTCCACTTTGAAAAATTTTTGGAACAATTTTCTCTGCAGCAAAGTGGCCTCCACACACTCCACTATGAAAAAAATGCATCACAAAAGTAAATTCATCATTGGACACACATCTACGAACCAATTGATCAAAACAATATTTAAACAAATATGGATTGTCAAAATAGTAGTGTCGTACGTCTGCAAGGAACTTACGCTTATCCTGAGTTACCCAATGGTCAGTCATTTGGTCGGTGACAATGTAGTTCACAATATCAGCAAACTAAGGAGCGTGCGACACTACAAAAAGATGCTCATTAGGAAAATCATCATTTAAGGGATAAAGGGATACAGATATATCAGGTAGCTACAAACGAGAGAGATGGTTAGCTATAACATTTTCTACTCCATTTTTATCTCAAATGGTGATGTCAAACTCCTAAAAAAGTAGAATCCATCTGATCAACCTAGGCTTAACATCTTTTTTTGCCAACAAATATTTCAAAGCAAACTGATCAGTAAAAATAATGACAGAAGACCCAATCACATAAGAGCAAAATTTTTCCAAGGCAAACACAATAGCCAACAGCACTGTTGATCTTATACGTCATGCCCAATTTTGATAATGACAAATACCTGCTATATTTAATGGGCGTTTGAGGTTATGTGCAAGAACTCTAATTGACAAATCATAATGCACAAAGAGAGATTAAAGTTGAAGACCCAATTTTTGTTGTATTGTATTTCGTTTTTATACAAAGGGTCTGTAATAGTTAATAGGGATTGGTTTGTAATAATCACACACACTTCACATACAAGATCTAATAAGTAAGCTCAAACAAAACATAAACTAAAAAGGACCTAGAAATGACCCTAGGACACTCACTCACTCACTTGTATGTGTTAGTCATTTGAATAGGGTGTTTGTTGGCTGAAATAGGACCGAAATGCACCAAATGTGCACACTCAGTCAATCAGCATTTCATGTATAATTTGCCCCTGGTCGACCAACCAAGGACCAAGTCAACTGGTTTACCACAACTCGGTTGACCGAACTCTTGCGGTTCATTTGGCCTTGGTTGACCAAACTCGCCTAAAGTAGACTTTATTGACTTCTTGGTCAATTGACATTATTTTGTATATCACCAACCTGGTCGGCCGAGTTCCCATGTATGGAAACTCAACGGTTTGGTCGACCAACCAGCTTAGTTCAAAATCTGCCCGATTGACTGAACCTCGCAAAAATTGGAAAATCGCCTTTAGAAATATAAGTCTGGTCAACCGAACTCACAGTTCATTTCACGCTCGGTCGACCGAACTCCAAGAACTTCAGTTAACCGAACTTGTCTTGGTTGACTGGTGCTCTTGTGTACTTAACGGTTATAATCCAAGGGAAGTCTATATATACCCCTTCATTTGGAATAATTAGTAATAAGATTAGAAAATTTTCTCTCAATTCCAAAATTCCTACTACTCATTTTTAAGCTCCATACACTTATACTTACCCTCTCTCATTGCCAAAAACCTTTAGTAAGTTGGATTTGAGTGTTTGATTGCTCTATCAATTTGCTCTCCTTTGTGTTGTGCTTGATTAATCCGATTTTTCTTAACTTAAGAATGACACACTTGAGTCAATCATGCATAGTTTCTCTTTATATGACTTTATGACTCCATGAAGAATCGATTGGTAGTACATTCGTGTTAATTTGACTATATAATTTCCTGTATTTACACGGCATCTCACGAGGCTGAATAAACACATTCACGTGATTCATTGCACTTAGGGTTTCCTGTGAGCATTGAGAGAACATCCGTGGTGACTATGACACCTTGTGAGATATTCTTGAGCTATTTATCGTCCTTTTGAGCGTTAATATCAAATCAGAGTTCACAGAACTTAATTCTCTTTTTCTAGATGATTCCTTGTACACTAGTCTTTGTTTTTGATTTGCTAGCCTAGAGGTGACACCTAGTGGGGAGATAGAAACCTAGGTCTTGTAGCCTACTCAAAATGTGAAGGCTAAGCCACCCCTAGAGATAGACTTAATTCATGAACTCCTATTCGAGCTCAATTCTCATTGATGGTATGAAGATTACAAAAAAAGTGTTATGATTGTCCTAATTGATCAAGAAATGACAGAAAATGAAGAATGAGCAAAATAAAGAATAAGCAATACACATGCGCATGAAATGAAATGTCAATGCCGGCCCATACATATCACAAAAAAGTCAAGGACGACACATATTTTCCACATATGAAGATGCTTCAACCGGTTAATGCCTCAAATATATTCATGACAAGTTTGTGAATGAGTTGATTTAGGGTGGTCTCAGTTGGATATGGCGAGTAAGTGAGAAGATGCTAGGGTGAAGGACCCGACACCTCATAGATAGGCTAGATCCTTTCCAGACTAGTCCACTCCATATACTTAGCGTTGTTCCTTTTAATATGTGGGATGTTTGATCGCGACACTCCTCCTCATATATGACGAGTGAACCCATTTTCTTTGAGTGTTCTTGAGGGTATACCAGTAAGGCCGAGTCAAAGCGACCGTTCTGTAGGTGTCCACTGGCGTCCTAGGTGTACTGAGTCACACACATCACATACACCTCGAGAGTTTACCTGTTTATACTCGAACTTATATGATTGCATTAACTCTAAATGTGCCACTGATTAACTTCATGTGAGTATCCTACTCTCAAATCACATATAAATGATGAAACTTGCATGAGTGACGTGCTTTGGAGTCGTGTGCATTGAATATGAACGAGCTTGTGTGAAATTCAGTTATGTTCTTGTATGTGAAGTGGTATAGTTATATCGCATGTGCATTGATTTCATGATCACTGGAGTATGTAGTTGTAGACACCACCCTGTGATTCATTCACGTCATTTGCTAGAGACTAGCAAAACGTTAGTTGGGGGGTGTGATTACGCACCGAAACTGCGTAATTGGACGTTTAACCCGAGCTTTACGGTTTATATTTTTAATTAAATATCTAAAATTTTCCAATATCATAATAAAATTTCAAAATCATCATTCTTGAACTTTATTGCACTATTTATGAAGTTTTGGTAATTTTTTGTCGCAGGAAAATTCCCGGGAATCAAAACCAACACTTGTTCGTATTTTATGCATAACTTTTCCATCCAAGCTTCGATTGAGACGATTCAAATTTCTAGAAAAAGAGAAAAGGATTATCTACAACTTTTGTGTTTTGAGTTTTTTGAGATACGAGCTCCAAAAGAGTCAGATTTGCGATGAACAGAGAATGAAAAAAATAAAAAAATATAGCAATTCGGGTTTCCTATTTGGGTCTAGGGCTTTCCCCCTCTATCCTATTTAACCCTTCTCTTTCTCTTCCTGCGTAGGCAGCCCCCATGGCTCCCCATTTTCCTCTTCTCCTTCTTCTTCTTCTTCTTCTTCTTCTTCTTCTTCTTCTTCTTCATCTTCTTTAGTTTGTTTTTTTTGTTCTTTTCAATTCTGCTTCTCTCCCCTTGTCTCTCTTCCTTCCCTTTGTCTTTCCTCCCTCACTCTCCCCCTTTCCTCTGTTTCTCTTGGCCTCCTCTGCCCTTTTGCAATACGGCCAGCCTCCTCCACCATCTTCAGTAGTCCCCAAGCACAGCAGAACACTAGCCGACTCCATAGCAGGACCACCAAAGCGCAGCAGCAACTTCTCCAGCACTGCAGCAACTTCACGGCTCCGTGGATTTGTTTCTCTCTCTCTCTCTCTTTTCCTCTCTTTCTTTCTTTTATTTACTTTTCTTTGAATCTTGGAATATTGAAGAAATTTTAGTTTTTTTTAATGTTATTGGAGTTTTCTTTCTTTTTGTTTAAGTTGAGTAATGTTGAGTATTTCATTATTGTTAAATTAATCTTTTTGTTTATCTAATTGATATTTATTTTAATTTAGCATTCTTAATTAAATTCAGATATTTTTTTTGTCGAAATTCGATTTAGTTAGGGTCTATGATTAGTAAAGGTTGTGTTTTTATTGTGTTCCGTTATTGTTTATGTCTTTTAAATTTCCGTTGAGTATTTAAATTGTGAGTCTTGATTTGATCTCTTAATTGTGCTAAAGGTTCGATTTTTAGTAGGTTTGGTTTTTTTTTAGTGTGTGTCTAATTTAGTTTCCATTGTGTGTTTTTAATTCCATGTTCTAGGTTGCCATTTTTAATTAACGCGTGTCCCAATGTTTCCTTGAGTAGATTAGAGTTTCCGTTTTTGCTCTCAATTTCATTGCATGCTAGGTTTAGAGTTTTGTTTGTTTCGTGTTTAAAT
This sequence comes from Malania oleifera, assembly GCF_029873635.1. Lineage (NCBI taxonomy): Eukaryota > Viridiplantae > Streptophyta > Magnoliopsida > Santalales > Ximeniaceae > Malania > Malania oleifera. Next base: position 36,214,250 of record NC_080419.1, on the reverse strand, counting down.
TGTGATTGTGGTTGCATATTTTTAATTCCATGTTTAAGGTTTCCATTTTTAGTTAGTATGCTCTAGTGTTTCCTTAAGTAGATTAGGGTTTTTATTATGGTTATTTAATTCCGTGCGTGCTAGTTTTAGGACTTTAATTTGTGTTTTCATTTAAGTTTCCACAATCTTGAAAACCCGAATCTGAACCGAGTTCAGTGCATTTTTGTTTTTGATTGGACGAACGTGAAATTGAGATTAAAACGCATTCCCTGAGGAGACGATCTAGCCCTTGGGCTTAATATTACACGATGTAACTCCTATACTTGGGATAGCTTTCGAGCTGCTCATTTTTCGAGTGAGTCAATAAATATCTTTGGGAGTAAACTTTCTATGCTTGTGAATCTTGCACATCTATTACAAGATTTCAAAGCTTATATTGTTTTATTGGAAAATTCTTTTTTGAGATTGAATCCTAGATCTCCTGCACTTTATTATTAAATATATTTTGGAGATTTCATTTGAAGTTTTCTTTAGATCTTTGAAGAGCACATATTTCGTATTTCATTTTTATCAAAAAACATATATATTGTTTTTGAGAAAAGTCATTTGAAAGCAAAAACCCTAGGTTCTCTTGAACTTTATTTGAAAAATTATTTTTGGGAGAAAATTATTTTTTAGGGTTTAAATCTTTGAAGTGCTTTATTCTAACGCCTAACTCAAAGAGTGCTTAAGTAATTTTGAGAAAATTACATACTCACTTGAGCTTATATTTCATATCATGTGTGAGTGTATTTGAGCTTCATATTGTACACATTAGCTTGTATTAGAAGCATTTATTTGTACACATTTGATTATCTATTGTACTCCTGACGTATGGTTGGAAGAGGGAGACTAGCACTATGAATAGTTCAAGACTGATTTAGACTTGGTTAAGAGAATTAGGTACACCATCTTGGTAAGGTGTTGTGAATGGTGTTGCTCCACCCGTAAAGTGAGCAACTAGTGGAATCTTCTTACTTGTTAGCTTGAGGCAGGGACATAGGCAGTATTAGCTTAACCCCGATAACATATCTTGTGTCTACTCTTAAATTCCTGCACTTTAATTCCCTACACATGTATGCTCATATTTAATTATTTATGAATGTGTGCATGATTTAAATATTGTGAATGATTGGAAAATACTTAGATAGACCCTAGGTTGTGCATTTTTGTTGCTGGTTAATTTGACCTAGGAGATAAATTTTTAAATACCCAATTTACCCCCCACCCTATTGCGAATACACCAATTTCAACACTATTCTAACCAGATCAATATACATTTCTCAATACATCTCCAAAAATAAACAAAATACACTAAGGGAATTACACCTCCTTAGTTTATACACTCACCCCATATATCAGGGTACCAGCTCCCCACTATCTCGGAGCTTTACTACCTGGTCTATCTCGGTTTCCTGAAATATTTAGATATTTGCGTGAGACACATCTCAGTAAGACAGAATAAATTATTTTCAGTGTGTGGCAGTATGAGTTTCATTATATCATAATATACTCTTTTAAATCATCATATCATTTGAGAAAATAAATTGATATATGATCATAATCATGTAAATATAAAACACAAGTTTTCATAAGCTTTTAATTCCATTTTCAAAACCATTCACATGCAACCATGTTTATCAGCGACGTTCCTAAGAATAGGGAAGATTACACGTTCATACATGTAGCTTCCCTCTACTCTAATATCGTTTGTAGCCTACCCTAATTAACTCGGGTTCAACTACAACTGATACTTATTAGGGCACTCACTTTACTTAGTAAGCCCTTAGGTGGAGAGTTTTACTTCGCCTCAATTATTTATGTTATTAGCTCACAAAAATTCATTTCTCAATTTCATCATTTTCAATTTCTCATTTTCCATTATATCTTTCATTTCTCATTTCAGCCCATCTTTATCCTTCTTTCACTTTCCAATTCCAGTTCCATTTCCCTATCCAGCACATGAGTATCCTCGGTACCCAGTACTAATATCGTGTCTATAACTCATGGCTACCCTAAGGATCTCTTTTACATGCCATGATCCCCCCCATGGTTAGGGTTGTGTGGCCCAAAGGCTGGATCTAACCGCGGTTGGCCGGCCCGATTAGATCAAAATATCATATCATATATCCCGTGTATGTAGAACAACTGGCAGGCCTATAACCCTGATATGGACTCAAGGGGCACAACAACTCTACTAAACAACTTAGTTGAATGTCACGCCACATGCACCAAGAGTCTCTGTGGTTGCACTATCACCACTAGCAACGGTACCGTGCTCAATATCACAACCCATCATTAGGGTTTACATAACAATCCATGAGGGTTATCATTACCAAATACCCGCAATCATTATGCGGTATTGACATTTTATCAATCACATTTCAATATTCATATTTCAATATACACATTTTAGAATTTCACATTTCAATTCTCACAATTCAATATTCATATTTCATATTTTTACACTACAATATTCCCATTTCCATATTCATAATTTAGAACTTATAGTTCAGTATTTCCCTTTCATTGTTCTCATTTCCACATTCATTTCATTCTCATGCCAGCATATAACTTATTTCACGTTTTTCAATACTTCTCAACATGATCAAATCAGTATTCATAGAAATCATTCTACTCATATATACACATCAAATTTTATCATTTCTTAGTACACATACTAGTATTTTCATATTTCATCATTTCTCAAAATAAAAAATAAAAAATACACAACATCATATAACACATTTCAGTATTTGTCATATGCCAGACAATTTCATCTAATACTCATAGCATACTAGTTTTTAGGGAAAATATCGTAACTTCAATTTTCACATAATTATTCAATCAATAATCAGAAATTACTGCTAAAATTTATTTCCCTTACCTGACTTATTGAGATCTCGCTAAAATACCCAAATTCTACGCCTTGCGGCGTTCGACGCTCAAAACCCTGAAATTCACATTTTTGATAGACCAATCAATTCAACTCCCCAGAATAATAATTATTTGAATATTTCTTAGGCTCACACACTCCCAATACTAATTAATCTTTAAAAATAATTAACGGACCTATTTCCACTATCCTACCCTAACTTTGGAGTAGTGCTTAAGAAACCCAAATTAAAAAATAGCTCCGGCCAACATGACGAGGATCGAACTAGGACCTTGCAGTGGTGTCTGATCGTCGATTTGGCTGGAGGTTTAAGGAAAAATTGAGGAAAGAGATGGACTATACTTTACCCCAAGAGTGGTGTCTATGTCGCTCCTACGACAAATTCGCTCCAATGAAAATGTCGGTGGCGGAGATAGGATCCTAGTGGTATTTTTTATTTTTCGATCAGTGTTCGTTTGGCAGAGAAAATCAAAAAGAGAGAGAGAGAGAGAGAGAGAGAGAGAGAGAGAGAGAGAGAGAGAGAGAGAGAGAGAGAGACGAAGTGGGGGGGGGGATCTGGTTGACTCTACGCTTTCCTGAGGAAGCTTACTTTATATGTATATAATATACTTTATTATATTATAATATAATAATATATTATATTATATTATATTATTAATTAATTTAATAATTTATTTATTTTATTATTTATTTATTTATTTGTTTATTATTATTATTATTTTACATTTCCATGTATACAATTTCCGGGGTCATTATAGATGCAACCAAACACCCCACCCTTCTCTGCTGAACACCCCACTGTAGGTGCTTTTCTTCATCTTCTTCTTCCTCTTCTTCTTCTGGTTTTTTTTTATTCTAATATTTCTATGCATTCGACATTTTTTTTGGGTCTTGTTTAGTTTTTTGTTTTCCTATATACGATTTTCTGGTTTTTTACTTTCTTCTGTGTGTATGTATGTATGTATACATGTATGTATGTATGTATGTATGTATGTGTATATATATTTATCTGTGTGCATGTGTGTGTGTGTGTGTGTGTGTGTGTGTGTGTGTGTGTATATGTATGTATGGATGTATGTATGTGTATGTATATATATCTTTTTTTTTTTTTTTTTGCACCACTTATATCTTTAAGTCATAAATTGAATTAGTTGATTGGACCTTTCGTTGGGCTTCCTAGTCCCTTCACCAAAAAGGGTTAAAAAAAATCACCCACTCGCCAATCGCCACTTAAAAAAATCACCCTAGCCTCTAATTCGACAAACCGCTTCCAAGTCTTAACCCTTGCCTCGGCTCTTGCCTTCACGCACTCCAAATCCTTTGTCTTATTCTTCAGATAAGAAACAACCTCATTCTAACCTTCACGAGAACTCCATTCGTGAGTGATCTTCTTGTGAAGATCGCACTTATATAGGAGCATTGATCAAGCATTGGGGCTCAGTAAATGCTTGCTTGAAGATCAATTGGAATACTTGAAGAAAAAGTATAAAGACGCTAAGAGATGATCATTCGTTTGTGAGAGGATAACAGAGTAATGAGCGACAGGGAAAAAGGGAGGAAGGAGGGATGCAAGAGGTTATTGGGGCCTTTGAGGAGTTCTTGTGAAGGTGAGAAGGAGGTTGTTGCTTATCAGAAGAATAAGATGAAGGATTTGGAGTGCGTGAAGGCGAGAGCTGAGGCTGAGGTTGAGGCTTGAAGAAGTGGTTTGTGGAATTAGAGGCTAGGATTTTATGTCTGGAAGAGGATGTGGCTTTGTTGATGAAGTGGGGAAATGAAGTACAAAACAGGGGCCCATGTATGTGCACAAAGGTTCAAGGTTAGTTGAATTGTGTTTTAACTTTTATCCTGGTAATATTTTTCTAGATTTTCTTTATATTGCTTTGTTCCCGTTGGTTCTCCAATCCAATATTGTATATATGTCGTCACTTTTAGTTAAATTTGAAGTTTTACTTTTAGTTATGTCTTATTCGCCTGAAGCATTGCTTGAACACTAAATTATCTAATTTGAGCACATAACTGTCTTAACTAGAGTTATTTATTTACTAAAATTTTTTATCATTTATAACATTTTCTTATTTATAAAAATCATTTATAACATTTATTATTTAATTATATATAAAATTATTGTGCAGGGGGTTGTTGGGCTTGTTTTTGGAAGTGAAAACTCTACTTCAGGCGAAGATAGGTAAGGTGTTCTTGTATGTTCATGATTATTTTTAAGGGTTAATTTTTTTTTCCCATTGTCTATTATCAATATGATTATGCATGGTGTCGACTAAGGACTAGTTAAAGTTTCTATACATTTTGATGTACAAGTTGTGCTGGTTATGATGTTAGGCACTTTGCTTAATCTGTATAAATATAAATATCTACACTACATATGTAATTCATTGGAAATGTTTGTGTTTTGGTACATATACCGAAATGGGCATGTTTGGTGAGGGAAGAGAATGCACTTTCAGTTCAGTTGAAGTTAACTACAATAATCTCTTAATTTCGTTCTTTTTTTCAATTAGTTTTGTTGTGATGGTTGTGGTTTTACAATTGCATTTCATTTTCATGTATGAAAAGGAAAATAGGTCCTTTTTAGCAGTTCAACAATGTATCCATTGGAAAATTTGGATCATGTGGCTAATCTTCCATCCAATAATTTCCCTTTTAGAAAAATATTCCCATATTTGCATATTCTTATTTTAAAAATATTTATCAACTTCATATCTGTATACATAGCCTTCTCACGTTTGTTTGAGCATGAGAGTTTGATGCAGCAGGAATGTTCATGTTCATGGAATGAAAGGATACACATGAAATCTGGGCACCCTATTCCCAACCTCAACATGGGTAATTTTCTCTCATTCCATGAAAATACTACTTTAGTGGGTTGAACCAAATTGCAGCCCTATTTTAGTGGGTTGGACAACAATGTCCCTATAATATAATATTATCAGACTAATATTGTTATATTCAAAATAATAATTTTTTGAAAGGATGAATGAAAGTTAAACGAATATTAAACTTCATCCTTTATGTGAACAATGTTGCAGATTACTATTTATAATGTACCAAATGACTAAATTTTTTTTATATGGATGGTATTATGTTATATGAAATGTAGATTGAACTATTGGAATACATGCTTGTGTAGAACGCTATTGACTTCATGAGTCTGATCCCGTTTTGATTATGATAAAACCAATGTTTCTCATCTGTGCACTGAGCTTCTAGAACATGTTTATCCTTACATACACTGATGGTAGGAACTCAAGCAAGTCATACAGACTATGAAGATCAAGCTTCATTTATGACAACTGAAGAATTGAAAGAAAGAAGACCTATTTGCTATTGTATTTGCATTCATTTTTTAGTCTATAATATAATATGGTCTATAATAACTGCATCACATGCATGATAGGACTAAATGCTCAAAGACAATAGGTTGACCCTAGGTCCTTACACAAACACATAGGAAAATCCCCACTATCAACTATGTAATCAGGGGTAACTTATGATTTAAAATATGACTTAGGTCTTAATTGTATAGGAGGTTCGGGTGACCAAACCTTGGCATTGAAAATGCCTTGGTCGATTGAACAATTGGAAAGTCAAAAAGTTTACCTGCCTTTGGTCTATCGAACTCAAAACGAACTGAGTGTCCACGGTCAACCGAATTCAAACCCTAACTTTTTCCAACAACTCTATGTGTCCCCAACGGTTATAATTTTGGCATTCTCTATATATATGAGTTCATTTTCTCAGATTAGCAGGTAATTAGCACTTTGATTAGCAAAAATACTTTCTATATTTTTAAGAGAGCTTTTTCCAAATACAAAGTCTATACCCTCACATACTACTATTCCTTTGCTAAATCAATCATTGTGAGAGTTCTTTGAGTGGCTATACATTATTTTCATTTTTGAGGAAACTCTCATTGAATTGTATATTTGATTTTCGGATTGAGAGTTAAGCATAAGGTCTTTCCCCCGATTTTAACTAATAAATATTTGTGTGGGAAAACCTTTGTGGTTAGTGAGTCATTGCATCATTGTTGCAAGACTCATCAAGCTTGTGTGTTTTTTATTGTGTAAAATATTTTTCACAAGCTTATTGATTTTTCAAATATCTTTTGAGCAAATATTTTAAGAAAATCATTTCTGAGATATTTTGATTACTTTTGGTGAAAATCTTTGAAACCCTAAATTGTTATTGAGATTAACATCTATACATTGTTTCAAAGATTAGCTTGTTAATACACTCTTATGCTTAATTGAATATAGACAGTATCTTGAATGTTAGCACACTTCATTTTCACTAAGCATAAATTCTATCATCTGTGAGTGCATATTTATTTGTACTATATTGTGGTACATATATGCTTGTATAGAAGCACTTTATTTGTACGTCAAAATTTGAGCTGATTAATTGTATACCCAATGTGTGTTCGGAAGAGGGAGACTTGCCCTGTGAAAAGTCTTGGATTGGCTTTGACCCGGTTAGGGAAGCTAGGTGCACCATCCTGGTAAGGTGTTGTATACGGTGCCGCTCCACCCGTGAAGTGAACCTTATTTGGAATCCTTGTGCTTATGACCCAAGGCGAGGACGTAGGCAGTATTGGCCAAACCCCGATATCATATTCGGTGTCACTTTTACATTTCCTGCATTATATTTTTCTTTGTGCTTGATTTAATTTCCATGCTGAATATACTGCATATCTGATTGACACAGTATTGTATCTGATTAAGTAATACTGAAATTGTGGTGCATCTATTGAAAATTGTTTAATATATCATATCTGCAATTTCATACATACTTAGGCTGCCCTTAGGTTGTGTAATACTGCTATTGGATTAGTTGAACCTAGGAGAAAATTTTTTAATCTCCAATTCACCCCCTCTTGGGATTGCACCAAAGTCAACAAATACAAACTGCATAGCTGATGCAGTATATTGTGAATTGCATGCTAGTAATGGATTTAGGTTGTTTCATGCTTGAAATGATTATTTGCTAAAAACAACCAGGTTTCAGGTACAGGTTTTATGGGAAAATGTCTAATTTACAAATGACATACTGCCGAAATTTCGTTAAAATTTTTCCAAAATAAAACCATATACAAAGATAATTATGATAAAATGAATGTTAAAATATTTTTGAAAGGACGAGTGAAAGTTAAACAAATATTAAACTTCATCCTTTATGTGAAGGACATTACAGATTACTATCCATAATGCACCGAATGACTAAATATTTTTTATGGATGCTATTTTGTTAAATGAATTGTAGATTGAACTACTGGAGTACATGCTTGTGTTGAATGCCAACTGTTTATTTCCAACTTATTTCCTAATTCATTAGCAAAGCCTCAAAATTATTCTTAAAAGAAAATCTCCTACTAACTAAATCCTTCGAGATATTTACCTAAGTCTTTTGCATGATCAATGTTGACCCTATGGGTCATACCCTGTTTTGATTATGACAAATACTCAGGTATTGAATGTCTTCCGAGTTGATGTGCAGATCTATCTTGGCGGTATCATATGATGGCACTCGGAGACCTGGAGGAAAATGAAGACCCTGAAGATCTTTTTGTTGTAATTCGTTACTATTCATTTGGGTTTGTAATATCTAAGTAGGAAAGGTCTGTAATATTTAATGCATTTCATGTATGTAGGAACTACAAAACTCAAAGACCATAGAACAACTCTAGGTCTCTACACATCTCCTGAAAATCAAAATGAAAAATACTTGGAGTGAATAGGGTGTTTGCATGATCAAATAGGACCGAAATGCACAATATATGCATGGTCGGTCGACCATACTCCATAGTACAAAATGCCCCTGTTCAACCAAACCGGTGCTGGGTCAATAGGTTGACCATAGCTTGCGATCGAACTCTTATAGTTCATTTGACCCCGGTCGACCAAACTCCCTAGGGGTCAACTTTATTGACCTCCTGGTCGACCAAGAATAAATTACATTGCAATGCCCTGGTCAATCGAGTTCCCACGTGCAGGAACTTAGCGATCTGGTCGACCAACCGAGTTAGCTCAAAACCTTCCTGGTCGACCGAACCTTGCAAAAAGGGAAAATCGCCTTTGGACTTATAAGTTTGGTCGACCGAAGGAGTATTTTATTTTAGTCCTAGTCGACCGAACCTCGAAAAAAGGCTTCGAACTTACAAGTTCGGTCGACTGAACTCGCAAGTCATTTAATGTCTGGTCGACCGAACCCCAAGAACTTCGGTCAACCAAACTTGTCCTGGTCGACTGGTGCTCAGGGTTTGCTCCAAATTTTTTACTGTCGTTAACTTTTTAAAATGGGGTTAATTATTCTTAAATGTTTTAAAACAATCCTAATAATACCCTTCTTGTCCCTAATGGTCATAATTCTCCCCATGTCTATATATATAAGATCATTTGCTAAAATTAACAAGGGATTAGGGAGTTAGATTAAGAAAATTCTCTCTCAATTTTTGAGTACCCTTTCTTCATACACATCTTATATACTCATCATACCCTTGCCAAATATTTTTGAGTGAGTACATCTTGAGTGCTCCTACAAAGCCCCCTATACTCTAATTAATATTTGTATTGTTTGATTTTTATTGAGAGTTTGGCTTGAGTTCTTCCCACATATTTAACTTGATAAATTTTGTGCTAGGAAAACTCTTTAGCTTGAGGATTTTTTGCATTATCATTGTAAGATTCCTTGAGTAATTATTTTTGTGTGCAAAATATTTTTCAAAACTTGTTTTCAAACAACTTTTGTGCTTAATGCAATTTGAGAAAATATTTCGAGTTTGTTTGAATAATATTGCTAGCATCCTTGAAATACTAAGTTGATATTGAGATTTCATTTACTTTGCTTTCAAAGATTAGCTTGCTTGAACACTCTTGTGCTTGATTAGATAAAGTCATTATATTGAGTGTAAATTGCACATATACACCACTGAACTTATAGTTCTTACATGTTTGGTGTGGATTAATTATTACTTGCGCATATTAGGTACATATCTACTTTACATGAAAGCACAATCACTGTACCAACTTGATTAAGAAAAATATTGTTGTATTTCTAGGCATGGGCCTGAAGAGGGAGACTAACCCTTTGAAATAGTCCTGGATTGGCTTAGAACCGATTAGGAAAGTTAGGTGCACCATCCTGTTAAGGTGTAGGTTGAGGTCAGCCCCGCTAATTGACCTGACTGTAAAGGTTGAGGTCAGCTTTGTGCTAATTGACCTGGTTGTATTAGGTGCCGCTCCACCCTTTAAGTGAGCCATTAGTGGAATCCTCGGGCTTGAAAGCTAGAGGTGGGGATGTAGGCACAGTTGGACGAACCCGGATAACATATTGTGTGTATATTTATATTTTCGCACTTTATATTTACCGCACATGTATGTTATTGTGTAAATGATGCGCATGATTTAAATTCCAAATATTATACTTATTGGCGCATTTGGGTAGACTGACCCTAAGTTATGAATATATTGTTGTTGAACTAGTTGAACTTAGGGGAGAAATTTTTAAATACCCAATTCACTCTCCCCCCCTCGGGAATACACCAATTCTAACAATAAATATCCTCAAGTCTCTCTTAGAGTATTAGACTTTCAAATGTACACATCACCAAAGGAATCCCTATTCCATGTTTTCAAGGCCAACTTTAAAGATGCCAACCTCTTCATAAACCTAAAGCTCTCCCACCCCTCATACAAACAATTATTCCCAAATCCATATATAAAGGACAAAAAAGGAAGGACAAGAAACAAAAATATCATAAAAGAATCCAAAATAAGAGGAAAATTATTAAAGACCAGCCTAACATAGAACTCTTGTCATTAACTAAGAAAGACCTCCTCCCAATCACACAACATGTAAACCTATCCAACCAACCAATAAAGCAACCTAACATTGGACAAAGGAAAATTTTGAAGACCACGCCCCCAAATAAATCTTCTAAACACTATAGCCAAGAAGTAATACAGGAGCCTCCCAACTCCCTAACTGAAGATCTAACAACATTAAACTCCCAACTTAAGACCCAATTAGGGAAACGAAAATCAAAAGCATACAAAAAATCTAGTCAAAATAAAGATCTATATCCATAACAAGTAGGTCCATACACTAAAGAAAACCACCACTCACATTTGCTGTCAAGACTCCAAGCAAATAGAAAGACTAAAAAACCTAGAAAGATTTTCTACCCTACTGCAGAGTGGCACATCTAGTATCCTAATCCACAATTTGAGCCTGAGAAAGACACTAGGCACTCCTAATCTTTGAACTACATATCCCAAATGCTTCCTAAAATGACACCTATAAGTTTTGTTTCCATTAAACAAAATTACATAACGAGAAACTCAAAATAAGCTCTTAAACTACCCTAAATTTGTTCACATTCCTAAGACCACCCACATAACTAGGAATCCTCACAAAAAACTATAAACTAAAACCCACCCCCACCCCATCCTTCCCCTACCCTTCCTAATCGTATAATTAATGGATGAATTAATATTTTGCAAGACCTTTCAAATTTTTTTTTTTTCATTTTTCCAATCATCATACCTAGAAGAGACCTTCACACTATCCACTTAACTAAACACATAACTAATTTTTCCCCTCATCTTTCCTTCATTGGCTCTCAAATTTGACTTTCTATTTGGTTGGAGAGTTGTTTAGGGACACTTTTCCTCTCAGTTAGGCTATGCAGCATCCTTAGTTGTATGATGTGTGTGTTTTTCATTGTCTGCTAATGTGAAGCTCTTGTGCACTCATAAAATTCATTACTAGTTGGATTATTGTGAACTATTTAGTGTAAACAACCAAGTTTGGAGCATATCTCAGTGGAAAGTATCCTATTTACAGACGAAATACTGCCAAATTTTTTTAAAATTTCTATAATTTTGGAAAATGTAATCTTATGGACTTTCCTGCATATCATTGTCTTTATTTTTTGAGTCCTAAGGTTGTCTTGAGCACATTGAACATCTGTATGATACAAAAATCTTGTGAATTGCATGCTTGTTTGACTTGCAGGTTTGTGAATTATTCTATTTACAGATGACATGCTGTCGAAAATTTGTTAATTTTTTTCCAAAATAATCAAAACCATATACCATATTTGTGAGAATGATTACAGTGTGCTAAATGTTAAAACATTTTTGAAAGGATGAGTGAAATTCAAATGAATTTTAAACTTCATTTCTAAATTTACTTTTGCATATACTAAGTGAAAATTCTATCAATCATGGACTCATTTGCATTATTTGATTATTATAGTTGTTTTTGAGTCCTAAGGAAGCTATGTAAACTATAAACATCACATTCTATTTTTTCATAGAACTATATTCTGATATAGATTGTTTGTGGGATGCATGAACACATCACATTATTTAATGCTTATTATATGAAGCTCTTGTGCACTTATAAAATTTATTACTGGTTGGATTATTGTGAGTTGTTTATTGTAAACACTCAGGATTGGAGAATATCTTTATGGAAAGTGTCCTATTTATAGATGAAATGCTGTCAAAATTTTTCGAAACTGATAAAACTTACCTATTTAAAATTGTATCATTTTTTTTTAACAACGTCCAAATGTCTGATTATTTTTCTATCAAATCATTAATACTTATAGTACGTATACATATATATATATATATATATATATATTCAAAAATCGTATATTAATTTTTTTTATAATTCTTAATTTACAGGGTTTGCAGCTGTCACAACATCAACACGATACCACGCACTACAGTCGGATGCAGCTTTTGATTATTTTTTTGTTATCTGAATGGATGGAATTTTGGTATTTTAATTTAAATTTGTATAATGTATTTGTATTTGAATTTGAATTTGAATTTGAATTTTGAATTTTTTTGTAATTTTTTTGTTAAGATGGAATTTATGTATTTTAATTGAATTTTTATAATGTATTTATATTTGTATTTGAATTTGAATTAGAATTTTAAATAATTTATGAATTTTTTTAGTAATTATGGTTTAATGTTATGTATGCGAAAATGTAATTACATATTTTTACAGGTATTAATGATTAAAAAAAATATTAATTTTAAATTATTAGTGACGGTTTTAATACTGTCACTAATAATTGTCCATTTTTTAAGTATTAGTGAAAGTTTCAAAACCGTCACTAATAGTAGAGTATTAGTAACGAATTTCAAACCTAGTAAAAATCGAGTTTGCATCTTTCTTACCCTTACCTCTCTTTAATTTGTGCGTAATCTCATTGTGTATGTGTTGAACTTTTAGTACGTGTGTGAGTATTTGGGTAACATTGTATGCTTGATAAAGACACATAAAATTAATTAATTGTGAAACATTGAGGTCGTTGTGAATAGCTTGTAAGTTTGAAATTGATAGTTTTTAAAATTAAAACCTAAAGGACTTATTCTTTAAAATACTCAATTCACCTCCCCTTTTGGGATAACACTGTAATTCACGTTTGGTATCAAAGCAGGTTTACATAGATTTAACAGTTATTTTTGTAAAAGATCAAAATGGCACACACCAGTGTAACCCCATTCGGTGATGGACACTCATCCACTAGACCACCAATTTTCTGTGGTGTAAATTACACCTACTAGAAACGAAGGATGAGTATTTATCTTTTAAATGTTGATTGAAAAGTGTGGAGAATTGTTTCTAAGGGAAACCATGTTCCTATGAAAGTAGTTGATAAAGTAAATGTACCTAAGACAAAAGATGAGTATACTGATGATGATTGGAAATCTGTTCAAATAAATGCTACTACTATAAACTTCTATACTGTGCACTAGACGTTAATGAGTTTAATAGGGTAATGTCCTATAAAACTATTAAAGAAATATGGAAAAAAATTAGAAGTAACATATGAAGGTACTAAGGAAGTAAAAGATAGTAGGATAGATATGCTGACTAGTGAATATGAGACATTTAAAATGATTGCTGATGAGTCTATTCAATCCATGTACACAAGATTCACGCACATCACGAATTCATTAAATGCTATTGGTAAATCTTACCCTACTTATGAGTTGATCAGGAAAATCCTTTGGGGGCTAGTGTCAGTTTGGAAAGTTAAAGCTATTGCTATAACTGAAGGAAGGAATTTGAAAGAGATGTCGGTTGATGAATTGATTGGTTCACTCATCACGTATGAGTTAGAAATAAAAGAAAGGAAAAATGAGCAGAATAAAGTAAAGAGAGTTACAACTCTTAAGGCATCGTCTAGCAGCTCTAGCAAAGGAAGTGACTTAAAATCAGAAGATGACATGGCCATCTTGACAAAGAAGTTCGAAAAGTTCCTAAAGAAGAATAAGAAGTTTAACAGAAAATTCCTGAATTTGAAATTAGAAAGAGGAGAGTCTAGTAAGAGGAAACAAAAGGAAGAGTTGCCAACTTGCTACAACTGCCAAGAGGTTGGAAACATCAAGCCTGAATGTCCTAAACTAATGAAAGTCTCTAAGAAAAAGAAGAAGGCTCTAAAAGTTGGTTGGGACACACAGAACACAAACAATTCCAACACTGAGTCCAATGATAATCTGGTAGCCAATATGTATCTAATGGCACATAATGATATTGAGGTATGCTTGAGATCATCCTCCTCGAAAGATAGATGGTATATGGACAATGGATGTACATGTCATATGACCGGAGATAAAGAAAAATTTGCATCCATCACACTAAAGGACGAAGGATTTGTCACTTTTGGGAATAATGCAAAAGGAATAATCGTCGGTGTAGCCAAAGTTGGTAACAATTCATCATGCTTTATAGATGATGTTTTACAAGTTGATGGTTTAAAACATAACTTATTAAGCATAAGTCAACTGTGTAATAAAGGTTATAAAGTATCTTTTGAACATGACATGTGCATTATTAGACATAAAACTAATAACAAAATTCTATTCACTGCTGAGCATCATGAAAATGTATATTACACCAACTTTGATACCTTAACTTCTCAACGTGTGACACATTTCTCTACTATGAATGAAATTAGTTGGATTTGACATAGGAGACTAGGACACGCAAATGTGGACTTAATAACTAAATTAGTTATGGGAGACTTAGTTAAGGGGTTGCCTAAGACAAAATTCGTGAAAGAAAAAATATGTGATGCATGTCAACAAGGAAAACAAGCAAAATCTTTTTTTAAGAAGAAGAAAGTAATCTCTACTACTAGGCCACTCCAAATGCTATACTTAGACTTATTTCGTCCAAACTCAATTCAGAGTTTAGGAAGAAAATCATACGCATTTGTTATCGTTGATGATTATTCTTAGGTCACAAAGATGAAGCATGTGAACAATTTATTAAACTGTGCAAGAAAATTCAAAATGAAAAGGGATACACTATCACTAAAATCAGAAGTGATAGGGGTAGAGAATTTAAAAATCAAGGTATGGAAGAATAGTGTGATTCATTAGGAATATCTTATAGTTTTTCAACTCGTAGAACACCACAACAGAATGGTGTTGTTGAAAAAAAGAATATGTCTATACAAGAAATGGCCAGAACTATGCTTAACAAACATAAACTACCTAAGTACTTTTGGGCTGAGGCAGTAAACACCGCCTGTTATGTTCTAAATAGAGTCCTGATTAGGCCATCTCTAAATAAGACTCCATATGAATTATGGAATGGCCATAAACCAAACATCTCATATTTCCAAGTTTGTGGCTGCAAGTGTTTTGTACTTAGAGACAATGAACATTTAGGAAAGTTTGATGTGAAATTTGATGAAGGTATTTTTCTAGGATATCCCTTAGATAGTAAAGCCTATAAGGTATATAATAAATGAACATTAACTGTTGTAGAATCCATTCATGTTGTGTTTGATGAATCCCATCCATTTTCTCAAAAGACTGAAGAAGATGAACTTGAGATAAATAGAGAATTTGAAAATTTGTCTATTGAAAATAGTTCAGATAAGAATACTAAAGCTAAGGAAACATCTACTGAAGATATTCAAGTGGAAAAAGAGATTAATGAACCACCTAGAGAACAAAAGTACATAAAAAATCATCCTATAGATCAAATTATAGGAGAACCATCTCGTGAAGTAACTACACGATCCTCAATTATAAATATGATTAGTCATTTTGCCTTCTTCTCACAAAAGAACCTAAAAATGTGAGTGAAGCAATTGAGGGTGAATCATGGATTATATCTATGCATGAAGAATTAAATCAGTTTGAGAGAAATAAAGTTTGGACATTAGTTCCTAGACCTGAGGATAAGAAAGTCATTGGAACAAAATGATTATATAAGAACAAGAAAGATGAACATGGAATAGTTATTAAAAATAAGGCAAGAGTAGTAGCTCAGGGATATAATCGAGAGGAGGAATAGATTTTGAGGAAACCTTCACACTTGTAGCTAGAATGGAAGCCATTTGAATGCTGTTATCTTATGCTGCATTTAAGGATTTCAGGTTGTATCAAATGGATGTCAAAAGCGCATTTTTAAATGGTTACATAAGTGAAGAAGTATATGTAAAACAACTCCCAAGTTTTGAAAACCATAAGCATCCAAATCACGTTTATAGATTAACCAAAGCCTTGTATTGTCTAAAGCAAGCTCCTAGAGCTTGGTATGAAAGGTTAAGTGATTTTCTACCGGAAAATGGATTTACTAAAGGAAATATTGATACAACAATCTTCATAAAAGCTAAAAATGAAAATTTGCTCCTAGTACAAGTATACGTAAATGATATCATATTTGGAGCAAAAAATGAAGAGTTGTGCAATGAGTTTGCAAAGTGTATGCAAAATGAATTTAAGATAAGCATGATGGGAGAACTTAACTATTTCTTAGGACTTCAGATCAAACAAGCAAAATATGGAATTTTTATAAATCAATCGAAGTATATTAGAGACTTGCCCAAAAGGTTTAATATGGAAGATGGTAAAACTTTAGGAACACCAATGAGCTCTTCTTTGAAATTAGACAAAGACGAACAAGGCATACCAGTCGATGTTAAGCTCTATCAAGGGATGATTGGTAGCCTACTTTATCTAACTGCCAGCAGGCTTGACATAATGTTTAGCGTATGTTTGTGCACAAGATTTCAAGTTGCACCTAAAGAGTCTTATTTATTAGCTATTAAAAGAATGCTTAGATATCTGATTGGAACCATTAAAGTTGGATTATGGTATTCTAAGTATACCTCTTCTGAGATTATTAGCTATTCGGATGCAGATTTTGCCAATAGTAAAGTGGATAGAAAAAGTATAAGCGGGGCATGCCATTTTCTAGGACATTCATTAGTATCTTGGTTTTCAAAGAAGCAAAATTAAGTTACCCTTTCAACAGCCGAGGCAGAATATATAGCGGCAAGAAGTTGTTGTGCTCAAACGTTGTACATGAAACAATAACATATGGATTTTGGATTATACTATGACACAGTTCCTATAAGATACCACAATACGAGTGAAATAAACATCTCAAAGAATCCTATATAACATTCATGAACTAAACATATAGAAATTAGACATCATTTTCTTCGTGATCATGTGCAAAAAAGAGATGTGACACTTGAGTTTGTATGCACAGATGAACAATGGGTAGACATATTTACGAAATCTCTTTCGAAGGATAAGTTTATCCAAATTAGACGTGAATTAGGTATGATGCATAGTTGAGAAGTTGCTTAGAATTATATTAGACTATATAAATAAGGAGGAGCAACTTACATTAACATTAATATTTGGTTAAATATTTCACATTTGGAAAAAATTTTCTTACATTTGGTATTGAATTTAAAGCAAGGTTATTACATGTTAAATTTTTTTTGATACATGACAAATGTTGATGCAAAGATATACATTAGAAATGGGGAGAAGTAAATTAAGTAACACGATAAAATATATTTTTAATTGCAAATATGAGATATATTTATTTATTTTTATATACCTTTTTGTTGATGTAAAAAAGGGGGAGAAATTAAAGAAAAATGATAAAATGATTTTTGGGAGAAGTTTGTAAGCAAAAATAAATTATGTTTTTTCTTTTATCTTAGGAGGAGCCTTGTTAGGTGTAACCTATTTTTGCTCGTGTATTTGTCATCATCAAAATGGAGGAGATTGTTGACTCTATGAGTTTAGTCCTATTTTGATAGTGACAAATCACTTGGTATTTGACCTATGCAATTGAGTTTGTGAACATGATCATGATTTAGAATGCACAAACGGTAAACTTGTAGGGAAGTCACAAGGAACCTAAAGTACATATCACTTGGCGCAATCCATGGAACTATAAGGATGAAAGGATGATGAAGCAATCTTCAAGTTCAAGATCTTCAATGGAATGGGTATTTAGAATTGAATGTATTTACATATATCATATGATATAACTCAAAGCTCAAATATACCCTAGATAGACCTTAGGACTCATGCATTTCATGAAAAATACATTTACATTAGTTCTAAGTTGAAAGAAATTTTTCGAGGCAAATTTTAGAGGCCATGTTGATGAACCCAATGGCCTCGTCGATGAACATATAAAGTCCACTCGACGATGAATAGTGTTGTCTTGTCGATGAACAAATACCCAGAGCCCAAAAAGTTCAGACTGTGCTCTCGTTGACGAACTCATGGCCTCGTCAATGAACGAGTGTTATACACTCGTCAATGAACGAGTGTTATACACTCGTCAATGAACTTACCCATTTGTCGACAAAGGTCAGGACGTTGATTCACATTTTAGCACGGACAAAAACTAAAACTCTTATTTTTAAATGATCCAGTTGCCAGGATTTAATCTAAGGCCGAGAACACTTATAAAAACAATCTCTAAACCCTAGAGCACCACTTTTTGCCTATCACTTGAGAGCCTTGGGCTTATTGCATCAATCTTTGGCATACCATTGAGAAGCTTTTAACATATTGCTAAGAATCGTTGCCTACACTACAAAGAAGTCACATTTGTCTGGGCATTTGCATATTCAAGATCTGAGCAAATACATGCACAACTTCTGCTAAATCTTGTTTGATCTCGAGGTTTGGAAAAATATTCTATTGAGCTTTAAATTTTTTATTAATTGGTCATCTTCTCCATTATTCGTTTATTGAAAAATCTTTTTAGGAATAAGAAACTAATTTTCCCTTAACTATTTATTTTAAAAATCTTTTGGAAACAGTATTCTAAAGTTTTAAATCCTTGGGATATTCAAAGTTATATTTGTATCCAAAGAGATCTATCTTATTGGTGCAAAAAGTATTTGAAAAAGAGTGTTTTAAATATTTAAAATATTCAAAGTGATATTTTTATTCAAGGATTTAATCTTACGAGTTATTTGATAGCAAGAACTTAAATATGCATAATATTCAAGACTATTTTTTTTTTTAAAATCTTATTTGGTATTTTTGCATAAAGTGATTTGTACTCAAACGCTAAGTTCTCCACAACATTTATTTAAAAAAATTATTTTTGGGAGATAATGATAAAAAACGTAGGTTTGTGAAGCATATCATTCTTCTTATAAAGATCATATTATTACATACATACTGAGCTTCTAGTATTTATCATATGATTATGTGTCAGGATTTATCTTGTACTCACTAGTTTGGTTAGAAGCATTTTGAGTTGTTGCAGAAATTGTAATCTTTATTTTGCAATCACAGTTTGGGCAGTGAACCGAGATTGAGGAGGATTCTACGCCTCTTGTAAGCAACATGTTATAAGGGAAGCTTCGTCCCAGTTAAAGAAGCAAACTTTTAATGGAATCCTTGAGTGGGTTGTTGAAGGCAAGGACGTAGGCAGGGGTAGGCCGAACCTCATAAAAATCGAGTTTGCATCTCTCTTACCCTTACCTCTCTTTAATTTCTGCGACATATCATTGTGTATGTGTTGAAATTTTAGTATGTGTGTGAGTATTTGGGTAAAATTGTGTGCTTGACAAAGACACACATAAAATTAATTAATTGTGAAACATTGAGGTGGTTGTGAGTAGCTTGCAAGTTTGAAATTGATAGCTTTCAAAATTAGAACCTAAAGGACCTATTTTTTAAAATACCCTCATCCCCCCCCCCCCTCTTGGGATAACACCATAATTCACACTTTTTGTTTCTTTTAAAGAATTTTCCAAACCTCTTAGTAATGAATGCTAGTTCTTTATCACTTGTATCTTCCTCTTCTTCACTAGAGCTTTCTTTTGCTACCTAAGGGCTTTAGATTTTTTATTTTTGTTTTCAGCATTTCTTTCATTCATAGCTATCTTATACGTGAGAAGGGATCCGATGAGTTCATCTAGAGAAGCATTCTTAAGGTTTCTTCCTTTCGTAATAGCAGTGCCTTTAGGTTCCCAAATGGGTGGAAGTCCTCTAAGGAATTTTAGAATCATTTCATAAGTTGAGTAATTCTTTCCTATGGCATTAAGGGAGTTTATGATGTGTGTGAACCTAGTATACATATTTGTTATGGTTTTATCCGGGTTCATCTTGAAAGCCTCACACACGCTTGTGAGCATGTCAATTCTATTATCTCTTACATTAATGGTGTCTTCATAAGTTACTTCTAGTTTGTCCCATATTTCTTTTGTTGATTTGCAAGCAATGACTCAATTGAACTCATTTATGTCAAGGGCACAATATAAGGTATTAATAACACAAGAGTTTATTTGTAACATCTTATAATCAATTTTAGTTATGCCTTTTTCTTCCTTACGAACTTATTTTCCATCTACTAGTTTTGTATGAATTAAGTCACCATGTGTGACAACCTTCCAAGCTTTCCAATCCATGGTTTGAAGGTAGATCCTTATTCTTTGTTTCCAAAATGTATAGCTGAGTCACCAAAAGATGGGAGGTCTTTTAACGACCTGCCTAATTTACTATATATTATATTTTTTTTCCCATAATAACATTTAATAAAATAAGCCCAATATCATATTCAACTGTATAGCATAATCAACCTAGACCCATGGGTACTAGGGATATACCCAAAATAAAACTTAGATACCTAAGCAACAGGAAACGTAAATTACTACATATCATACAATCAATCTTAATACTAGAGTTCTACTAAACCTGTTATATATACAGTCATCCACCAAAAAGGCTAACTATACCCTAGGGTCGTAACCCAAAAATAAACCTGACCCTAGCTCAATAACTCATTTTTCAGACAAGGTAGCCCCACCAGTCTTTACCGTCGCGGAGCTCTATTCGCTCCTCTACCTGGATTTCTTGAAAAATTTATATAACTGGGGTGAGACACCTCTCAGTAAGGGAAATAAACTAATATCAGTTGGTGGCAACATAAGTGTTTTCATGTTATATATAATATCAATGGATACATCATATCTGGTAAAAGCTATTGATATCATACCTGAATAAAACATGAGTCCTTATAACATAATATATCATACTAAATTACTAACATGAAAATCATCTTATATAATTGTACAATATTGAAATACACTCAGGATGGATAGCTAGCTGATGTCATGTCTTACCCCCACATGACTAGGTTGTGCAGTCCAAAGGTAGGACCTAGCAATGGCTAGCCAGCCATGCTAGATCAAACATAAGTTTGTAAGTACGATAGGCCCATCCCCACCTGGTCCCGAACTGCCAGGGGGACTACTCCACTAAACATTGAAGCCACATTGATTGTCATCTCCCACACTACTGGTCATGTGGTAGCATCATCATAATTCTGAACATATAGCTACGATACCGTACTCTTGAAACTGTACTAAACCATGCCATCCGAGTTCTGATATCATATGATAAGTTTCATATACTGAAAATAACTGTTTCATATTTCATAATAACAACTGTCATGTACATATTTCATAAATTCTGTTTTATCATACTTGATTATGGCATCTGCACCAACATGAACCTCGGCATCTGCACCAGCATAACATAACATGAACCATGGCATCTGCGCCTACATAACATAACATAAATCACGACATCTGCGCTGGCTTAACATAATATACTGAACATAATTTTTCTGTACTTTTTAATATGTCAAATCATGTTTCCTACACTATTTTATAATTGCCATGAAAACCCTTATATCATGCTTGATCTAGGAAAAATGTTCTATTCTGATATACACAATAATATAGAAATTAAACTCATGCCACACAGAATTAGTGTAACCTCCTGAATGTAAAATTTGTTCCAAAATCATATTTTTGTGAATAAACACGTTTAAATCATGTTCCTGTTCATAACAGTATTTCTCAAACATAATTATATAATATACATATTTTCTTAAAATTTAATGCTGTAAAATAATAAATAATTTCATGGAAAATCCTAACTTAGTTTATCCCCTTACCTGGCTTACTGAGAAGCTCACAAAATACCCAATTCTTCACCTGTTGTGTTCTCAGCACAACACTCTGAAATTAAAATTTTTCCCAACAAAACTTCAGTATTTCCTTTCCTAACATATTCTACTTAGTCCAGAAACACCAAATACCTAATAATACTGAAATTAACTAACTTACCCAAATTAGCCTAACCAACGATCTACTCAAGTAAATATGAAGAGAATCTTTCCAGGAGTAGTGTGGAGGCTTTAGATCATCGAACTAGCGAAAACCCGAGCTAGAAAGTTAGAGAGAAGGTAGAGGGGATGAAAATTTAGAGAGAGAAAGGGCTACATTCAAAATTTCTGTGCAAAAATCCAATTTTAGCATACTTATACATTGGCCTTCGTTGACGAGACACATCACTTCATCAACGAAGTTAAGAAGGGAGTTCGTCGATGAACTCATAACCTTTGTTAATGAATTTTAGGCCCTAAAATAGCCCTCTTGGTAATTCCTCGTCGACAAGACACGTGTCCTTGCCGACGATCCCAATAAGCCACTTCTCTCTCTTTTATTATTTAAATACCATAATTCTTCGGGTCACTACAGGTCTAGTTGAGGATTGACCTTCTCCAAAGGGAGCTACTCCATGGTATGCCATATAGATATTTATGTAGCTACTAATTAGGATTTGCTACAACCTCGCTCTGATAACAATTGAAAGTTTGAGGTGTAGTCCCAATAGGGGGGTGAATTGGGTTATTAAACAATTTTAATTCTTTTTATGAATTCTTTGACCTCTTGTTGATTTACCAAACACATAGCGAAAGCTTCGTTAATTATTCAATCCAAAAACCAACACTTCAACACAACACAAGTAAACCAAAACTTAAATGATCAACCAACCAATCAACAACTAAAGTAATCAATCACAAAATACCAAACCAAAATATAATCTGAAGCACTTTAGCAATTTTCTGCTTAAGGTATTTGGTTGTAGCCCTGTGAATATATGTAAGCCTTGTGATTAATGAATTTTGTTTGCACTCTCTTAACTAAGATTTCCGCAAACAATTAAACAACATACTCCCCATTAGGGTTTTCACAAAATTTTAATCAAAACGTACTTTCTTTCGGTTTTCACAAATCTCAAAATCAAATTAATCTTTAGTTTATTTAATATCCAATCAACGCAGTGTATATGATCAAAAATTAAATTCAACCACATAGTTAATATATGCTGGAATTTAAAGAGAGTAAGGAAAGACAGTGACACCACGTTTTTTACGAGATTCGACTTATCCCCAACCTACATCCTCACCTTCGACCAATACCACCTAAGGATTCCACTATATCATTCCTTTCTGGGTGGAACAAACTGTTACAAGTGATACCCCACACTCAGTAACTCCTTCAATAGGCTAGAGCAACACCTCTCCAAGCGATACCCCACATTCGGTCACTCCTTCAATGGGCTAAAGCAACGCCTCTCCAAGCGATACCCCACGCTCGGTCCAATGATCCAACAACCTAGAATCATCAAAGAACTACAAGAAACAAGAAATAATCTTTGCATACAATAACACTCTCACGAAGAGCAGATTAGTAAAATTTCAAACACTATATATATACTTCAATATTCAAATATCAAACTAAAATAAGATTGAAGTTCAAGAGAATTTATGATCAGGATCTTTTCTAGATGAGAATGAGCAACTCAAAAGTATAGAGGTCAAAGAAGATTGCTTTAGCACTTTAGAATTCTCTGCAAATCAGTTGTGCAAGAGTGAAAGCAAGAAAGAGCTTTTAGAGACCAAGATGACCTTCAGCTTATGAACAGATTTTTCAATTTCTTGGTGTAATTTTATTTGCAAAACCACGTATTTATAGAATTCTAAAAGTAATTTTGTGTTGCCAAAGATTACTTGGAGTATGTTCCAAGTTTTTAGAAAATTTGGGGAACAAGAAATCTTTATTTGGATTTTAAAATATTTAAAAAAAATTTTCTGTTAATAGTGTTCAGTAGACTGAAGTGTCAGGTTCAGTCTTCTGAAGTACCTTAAAACACTGAAAATTTTAGTATGGACACAGGGTTAGACGATTGAACTGAGGGTTTGGTCTTCTAAGGATATACTATCTATTCTGTATTCCTTCAGGAAATTCTTCAATAAAATGAACTAATTTTTTAGTCTTCTGAAGAAATTCTTCAGTAGACTGAATGAAATCTTCAGTAGACTGAATGAAATCTTCAGTCTTCTAAAGTAACTCTTCAGTCTTCTGACAGTGTACCTCAATTTTCTGGACAAACCATTTTCTGGTTTTGAATTTTAGTTTTCAAATGTTCTTTTTGCCCTCTTGCTTTGATTACTTATAAAACATTTTCCAGGGTTTGAAATAAGGTTGCTAAGTCCATAATCACCCCTAAAGAGCTTTCAACATATTTCCATAAGATATTTCATCATGAAGTACTTACATCAATGTTCTTAAAGCCTTAAACTCTAGTGTTCAAGTCTTACATGATATATTTGCTTTGTGCCCTCTTCGACTTGAGCTTTGAGTCAACTTTTAAGTTTCCATAATCTCTGATCTTTTTGGTATTGCTTGAGCTTCTTTGGATGTCTTTAAATATGTAGCTTTAGAGTCCCAAGTAAGCTTTGAACTTTTCATTTGCATTTCTTTTGAACTTTGTCTAGAAGCAATCCTGAAACATCATCACTCAACCAACACATGTTAAATCATCCTTTACTTTTTATCATTAAAATAAGATTGAAAAGCCATTTTAGGCAAACATGCTCCTTTAATTCTTTCAACTCTGCTGGTACCATTATGTGTGGAGCCTTAGAGATTGGTGTTGTCCCATGAAGTAGGTTAATGGCAAACTCGATTTCACGATCAGGAGGCAACCCAAGTAAATCTTCTGGGAATACATCAGAGAATTCCCTCACTACTAGGATATCTTCAAACTTTAGTTCTCCCTAGGGTGCTTCCTTTACACAAGCTAGGTAACCCTGGCATCCTGCCAGAAGTAGCCTATTTGCCTAAATAGCTGATAGAATTCATGGTGAGGAGCACATGCACGACACAATAAACTTATACTCCTGCTCCCCAGGAGATTTGAACACTACCTCTTTGTTGTAACACTTAATACTGGCATAGTTGGAGGCTAGCCAGTCCATTCCTAGAATCACGTCAAATCCGTGCATATCTAAAATCACTAGATTAGTAGGCAATATCCCTCCCTAAAATAGCTGAGTTTCTACATACCACTACTATTCCGATCGGTGTGGCCACAGATAATTTGGCATCTAATAGTTGAGTTTCTATCCCACACAACTTAGTATATCCCAGAGATATGAAAGAATGCATTGCTCTTGAATCAAATAATACAACAACTTTATTTGAAAAAATAAAAAATAGTACCTGTCACCACGTCACCTACATTTTCTGTGTCCCCCAGAGTAAGAGTATAGACTTGCACCTGGGCCGTGTTCCTCTAGTAGTTGCCTCATGGTGCCTGATTGTTTCCCCGAAAGTTTTCTAGGAGCGGACGTGTTTCTTGGCGGTGCACGAAAGTCTCATGTGATGTGGCCGAGTCTACCGCACCGATAACAGGTATTCATTCTAGCTCGGCATTCCTCCCCTCCCTCTATGCCTCTTGTTACATCTAGGGCAAGTAGGGTATGATTGATTACCCTGATACACTCGACTTCTCATCTCCTATCTCTAGCCTCCACTGTTATTATTTCTCTTCCATGGGCCTTGACTTGTACCTACTTGAAAACCAGGAGGCATGTGTCTCTTCCTTTAATTATGTACCTTTGCACCTCTGCGTAGACTCGTCTCCACTACCGTGGCTTTATCCACCAATTCTGAGAAGTTATGAACCTGAAAAGCCACTACCTACTCGTAGATCCTTTGTCTCGGTCCTTTCTCGAACCTCTATGCCTTCTTCTAGTCATCTTAAGCCATATATGGGGCAAAGAGGGACAACTCGACAAATTGGGTTGCATACTTCTGGACTGTCAAGTGCCCCTAAGTCAAGTTCAGAAACTCCTCCTCCTAATCATCCCTGGTGGTAGCGAGGAAGTATCGATCAAAAAAGATCATTTTAAAATGACTTCAAGTCAGGACTACGGGTACTGGCCTCTACTCCTCAAGTAGCTTCACAGCTATCCACCAACGCTTGGCCTATCCCATCATTTTAAAGGTGGCATACAAGACCTTATATTCATCGATGCAGGGAAGGACTGCTAGTATTTCCTCAATCTCCTGAATCTAATTTTTGCAATGAATGGATTAGCTCCCCCTGAGAAAGCTAGGGGATTCATATGGATAAATTGCTCTATAGTGCAGCCCTAATCGGCTGGTGGGCAATTCAGTCCCCTAGAATTCCGTGCAATTTCTGCCATAACCTCATGAGTTATACTGTGCAGCACTGAATCAAAATCACTACCATCCACACTGGAAGCCCCCACGTTGCTACTACCTCCAAAATTTACATTATTACCCCTAAGGTCCATCTTGAAAGTAGGACAGAAAACAATCTTAGAATCCTATATTATAACACAACTGGTACAATCATTTAACTAAGAAACTATAAAATATACTATATCCTCATACTAAAATACTCAAGCTACCTTAGGAACTTTCCTCACATGAATAAATCAATTTAACGTCTAAGGTTCCCATTTAAGGTTCAGTCTTACTTCTTAGAAACAAAAACCGTCAATGGTTTGACATGGCTTTCCTGAAATCGTCGTCTTAGGAAAATCACAGAAGACCTACAAGGGATTTCTGCCTCCAAGCTCAACAACTAAAACCCAAAATTCCAATTTAACCTCCAATAATGACTTACTAAAATCCTAATCTACCCATTCCTACTCTCATCATAATCCATACCTATACTCTGGTAATATTATCCGCTAAAGTCTACAAAACCTAATTACCTAGGCTTTGATACCACAACTATAACGCCCTGAATCCGGTGGTCTGATACCACAACTATAGCACCCTGAATCCGGTGACGCCCAGAGTGCTATTCTCCATATATGTATCTCTGGTCCCATCATTATAACGACCTAAACACGAAGAGGGTACCGGGTACACTTGTCCGTAACTCAATTTAAAACATGTAGCGGACAAACATCAAACTTAAAAAACTATACTAGAGTTCTAAACCTTCTTAATTGCATAAGTATCTCCCCAAAAACAATAATACAACCAAAGGTATACTAAACATATCTATATACGTATACATATTACAGTATCTCATAAGCACTTACTTCGACCCAAAAACTATCTAGTCCCGCCCTCGGAGCTCCCTAAGCTAGGCTCCTTGGATTTCCTGAAATGTTAAAATTATTGGGGTAAGAAACTTCTCAGTAAGATGGAATAGGTTATTATCATTGTGTGGCAAATGAGTTTTTATGTTAGCATAATATAACCATTAATTTAACTTTAAATGAAATAACATTTGAAAATTATACTCACACCTATATAATTGAAAATATTCATTCTCTTCTCGAAACATGCTTTATCTCAATAAATTTCTTTATTTACATAAATCTACAGATATATATATACACACACACACACACATAAAAGAATCTCCTTGACTGGATCATCATATAACATCATGTATTAACCCCATATGATCGGGTTGTGCGGTCCGAAGACTAGACTTAGCATTGGCTGGCCTACCAAGCTAATTCAACACACATGCTCTAAAGTACAATTTGCCTACCTCAACCTGGTCCGGACTCCAAGGGGTATACTACTCCTCAAAAACCAAATTGATTATCGAATTACCAACACTCTCTGAATAGTGTGGTTGCACTGACTTTTCATTAGCTACGGTACCGTACTCTTAACATAATTGGTCCATCAAGTTCCTAATATCATATAACACAATCTATATAATAAAAATAGTAACATGATCTCATTTTCTCAACTTGGTATCAAACTCTCATTTCCTAATCATCATTTCACATATTGGTATAAAACCGTATTTTCATATATCAAATTAATCTCAACATTTTCTAAGATCAGTATAAAACCATAACTTTTACCATACCATACCATAGAAACCAACAACTTTATTTATGAAATTATAATGATCCTCATGCCACACAATTTAAGTGATAATTCATAATATAATAAACTGTCTGAGAAAAATATACTTTACTAGAAAACTGGGGTATGATCATGTCCATAGTTTTATTTGACTCATAATATAGGTTTTATAGGAAAAAGGAGATGATTACCCTTACTCACTTTAGTTTTCCCAAATACACACACACACACACACACACACACACACACACACATACATAATACCCAAAATCATCATTTTCATATGCCCAATTATTCAGAAAATCATATATAACATTCCTGTAATCACATGCCCTATTTTAGTCAGTTAACTTCAAAAACAACTGACATAATCTATTCCCCTTACCTTATCCCTGGAGTGGTGCCTACGATGTCCAAATGACGAATCTACTCTAGTTAAAAGGCTGAGGATCAGACCTAAAAAAGGTTTTTGTTCTTCAATTTGGCTAAGGATTGGAGAAAAATTGAAGAGAGAGAGAATGAGAGAGAAATTGCAACCCTAGAGAGATAGAGAGAGAGAGGAAGATAAAATTTTTGTAAGAACCCGACCTGAGATATGTAGATCGAATAAATAACAAAAGGGTAAAAAGGTAAATTTTGCAGGCTTCGTCGATGAAATCATTGTTCTCGTCGATGAAGCCCCTCATACTCTTCGTCGCCGAAATTCAGAGTCACATTGACGAAGAGATACTAAACGTATTGTAAAATATCGGAATAGGGTTCGTTGCCGAAGGAGTCGGTTCGTCGACGAAACATGTGGATGATTCGTCAACGAAGGCGTTGTTTCGTCGATGAGGATGGCCGAGTCAAAAGGGCTATAAATATCCTCCTTCACTGCTTCATGGCTAAGTAAGCTAAAATCTCTCTCTCTCTCTAGAACTCGAATCTTCTCTATCTCTCTCTCTGGGATTTCAGGTCATCAGTTGCCGAAATCAACGATCCGACGTTACCACATGGATCAAAAGGATAAGCTCTACGTTTTTAGCAGATCAAAAATTCGTTTTGAGGATTTTCAAGTTTTGACCCAAAAACGTGGTAAGGGTCCGATTTCAGTTTCGTTTCGGTACACATGTAGTAGTAAGAATTGTAAGGAAGTATTATTTTTCGTTGTTTTGGTTTTGGTGTCTCAGTTCATAGTTTTGGAGCCACAAAGTTTGTATATTTTTATTCGGGAAAAGGTAAGGGGATTTTGTTTATATTAGGTATATTTTGAAATAGGAATCGGTAAACATGTAGTTTACAATTTTACATATGTTTTGGTTACTTATTTGGAAAAATCTATCGAGTGAAAATGCAGGATTTTTGGGTTACAAATTTTGGGAAAATTTCGGGTTTCGAGTATCATCTCTATTTCGGTTGGAAAATATTATGTTGTATAAAATGGTAGTAATGAGATGACCGTACCTGTATTTGTATTAAACTATATTTCTCGAATTGAAAACGATATGATTTGTTGTATACTAAAAAAGTGTGGAACAAAATGTTGTATGTAAAATGTTCCAGGGTTTCGTAAAATAGCTAGGGGTGACAAATTACCATACGCTAATGAGTACAGGGACATGAGTTCCAAAATTGCTCCAGGTTTTATAAATCAACTAGGGGCGGCTAATTACCGTACGGTGATGCCATGTATTGGCTAATTACAGTTGGCGAAAGTGTCTGGCTCTATATCCGAGGGTGTAAAATATCACCTGTTTGTTTCGATTGGTCACGGATGGGTGTGAGTGGACACCATATTAGCATGATATCACTGTAAGGCTTCGATTATTATAGGGTATCAATTGCTTGAGTGTGACGACACTGACTGTATGTTTGGTATCATATGTATTGGAACTGAATTGTTAAAATATTGAAACTCTATCGTGTTATGTTTTATGTTGAAATAACACTTGTATACCACACACCAATATAGCCTGCTTTCTTCCTTACTGAGAGATGTCTCACCCTGAATATACAAATGTTTTTCAGGTCCTTCAGGTAGTCGAAACTAGCATCTTAGCATCCAGAAGCATGGGTGTCAGTTAGCTACATTGAGTACTTATGTAAGTATAGATTTTGTAACCGAGTTGTCATTGCTTGGTTTTATAGACACCCGGAGTATGTATTGTATTTTGGAAACGTATATTCTAGTAATGTATAGACTCTGGTATGGTATGATCTATGTATAGAAAGAACATTTTCACTACGTATTTGATAAGTATGGATATGTATGTGAATGTGTATAGGGTGTATGTGTACCCCACAGGGTTGGACCCTCATTCAGTGTAGTATCATATATGTTTTAATTGATACAGAGATAGGTTAGGTTACTAAATCACACCTTGGACCCATCTGCGGGTTGGGGGCGTGACAGTTTGGTATCAGAGCTAACCAGGTTATTAGGTTTTGTAAACTTGGTTAGGCGTAGTTATGTGTACATGCCAGAGTATAGGATGCAGGAAATGGGTAGAGTAGGTTGAGGGATTTTTTGTTGCTAGATGGGGACTCATTGGCAGTATTCTGTGTTTTTCCTGGGATGAAGATTTCAGTAGAACCACGGTAAACCATTAATGGCTTCGTGTCGGTGTGGTAGGACAGACCTGGACCTATGAGAGTTGTAGTTAACATGATTGGTTTTCAATGATTGTGTTAACTGTGTATGATGAAGGAATTCTAACTGATTCCTATCCTATTTTCAGAATGGAGTCCAAGGATCCAACTTGGATAGTGGTTCTGAGGGGGCTGCGAGTGATGAGTCTTATTCTGTGCCTCGAGGTTTGACGAGGCAGGCTATGAGGGAGATCGAGCGGAATGTTAGGAGATGTGAGAGCTCTCCTACTGCTATGGGTTGTACCATAGAGTGGTTCACCCATATGCACCCTTCGACGTTTACGGGAGGACCCAATCCTATAGGAGAACAAAACTGGGTATAGAAGATCGAGAAGATATTGGAACTTATGCACCGCACTGACCAGCAAAAGGTTCTCTATTCTACCTTTCAGCTGGCAGAAGAAGCGGAAAGATGGTGGATAGCGGTGAGTCTGCTTGAGAAGCAGAGGGCTGGTCCATCTGGTGTTACTTGGATCCGTTTCAAGGAGGTATTTTTCGAGAGATACTTCTCGGCTTTCACTCGTGATGCGAAGGCTGATGAGTTCTTGAGCTTGACTTAAGGAACCCTGAGGGTGCAGAGATATGCCGTTAGAAATATCAAGCTATCTCATTTCACGTCTACATGGTCTCGAATGAGTATGAGAAGGCTCGGAGGTTCAAAAAGGGTCTTAGGAAGGACATCCACAAGCTTGTGGGGATGTTGTAGATTCGAGAGTTTTCTGTTCTGGTGGATAAAGCTATCATAGTTGAGGCTGACCTTCAGGGGGGATGAGGTGGTATAGGAACAAAGGAAGAGACTAGTATCTTCTAGTTCTCAGACTACTCCTCAACAAGGACAGTGGAAGAAGAAGAAGAATTATGGTTCGGGTTATCGCCAAAATACTGAACGGCAGAGTTCTCAGGGGTATCCATTCTCCGTACCATGCGCCAAGTGCTGTAAATGGCATGAGGTTAAATGCCAGTCGTTCTGGGGTAACTTCTACAACTATGGCAAATCAGGCCACATATCCCGAAACTATTAGGCATAGAGAAGCAATATGCCCGTATAGAGCCAGAACCATGGAAGTAATCAAGTGCCTCGGGGAAACTATCAAGCAAACACGGCTCCAATGAGGGTGTACTCTCTGACTCCAATAGATGTGGAACATGTTGGAAATGTGGTGACAGGTGCCATGTTATTGCTTTTGAATAGAGCTGTTTTTTTATTTGATTCAAAAGTAACCCATTCTTTTATATCTGTGAGTTTTGTGGAACTATGTGGGGTTGAAACCCAAATGTCTTTCCTGAATGGTTTTTTGTGGCTACACCAACTGGGAGTATAACGATATGTAGTAAGATGTTGGGAAACTGTTTAGTGGTTATTTAGGAAAGACTGCTACCGCGAAATCTAGTAGTGTACGGCATGTGCGGATTTGACATTATACTGGGGACGGATTGGTTATTCTCTAGTTATGCAGTGATTAGTTGTCATAGGAAGGTGGTAGTGTTCAGACCTCCTAAGGATCAGGAGTATGAGTTCGTGGGATCATGTGTGCGTTCGATGCCATAGATTATATCAGTTATACAGGCAAGAAGGTTACTTTTGGAGGGTTGTCAGAGGTACCTAGCTTGCATGAAGGAACCACCTCGAGATGATGTGAAACTTGAAGATATCTGAGTGGTTAATGAATTTTGGATCTATTCCAAAATACTTGCCCAGTTTACCTCCTGATCGTGAGGTGGAGTTTGCTATCGAGTTGCTGCCAGGTAAGGCATCGATCTCTAAAGATCCATACCGGATGGCTCCAGTTGAACTTAGAGAGTTGAAGGAGCAGTTGCAGGAACTACAGGATAAGAGCTTTATCCGACCTAGTGTTTCGCCCTAGGGAGCTCTAATATTGTTCATAAGGAAGAAGGATGAATCGACGCAAATATGCATTGATTACTGTGAGATCAATAAGGTAATAGTGAAGAACCGATACCTATTTCCTCATATAGATGATTTGTTTCACCAGCTGCAGGGAACGCAGGTATTTTTGAAGATCGATCTACGGTCAGGGTATCATCAGGTGAAAGTTAGGACTGAGGATGTTGCAAAAACTGCTTTCCGAACTAGATACGGTCACTATGAGTTTCTGGTCATGCCATTTGGGTTGACTAACGCCGCGATAGTATTTATGGACCTAATGAACAAGGTCTTCCATGAATACCTGGATCAGTTTGTAGTGGTATTCATCAACGATATTCTAGTATATTCTAAGAGTTCGGAAGAGCATAGAAACCATCTGAGGTTGGTACTTTAGGTTCTACGAGAAAATAAGTTATATGCTAAGATGAAGAAATGCGAGTTCTAGCTAAATCAGGTCACATTTCTAGGCCATGTAGTGTCGAAGGGTGGTATCTCAGTTGATCCTGGTAAGATTGACACAGTGGTCGATTGGGTGACACCAAAGGGCCTACAAGATATTTTGAGTTTCCTAGGACTGGTTGGGTATTACCAGTGGTTCATGGAGATATTCTCTAAGTTATCTGACCCTCTAACACTGTTACGAGGAAGGGTGTGAGATTTGATTAGACCGATGAGTGCGAGCAGAGTTTCCAGGAGTTGCAACACCGACTGGTCACTGCTCCATTTTTAACCATCCCATATGAGGACGGTGGTTTTGTGATTTACAGCTACGCATCACTGAAGGGGTTGAGATGTGTGCTTATGCAACAGGAAAAAGTAATTGCTTATGTTTCTTGGCAACTCAAGGAGTACAAGAAGAATTACTAGACGCATGATCTGGAGTTGGCTGCAATAGAGTATGTGTTAGAGATTTGGAGACACTACTTGTATGGTTTACAATGTAAAATTTTCACAGACCACAAGTGTAACGACCCGAAAAATAATGGTATTTAAATAATAAGGAGGAAGAGAAATGGAAACAGTAACAGAAGGAGGCAGCGGACTTCGTCGATGAACACTTCGTGTTTGTCGACGATGTTACACTTTGGAGTGTAATAACGCAAGAAAATATAAGGCTCTCGTCGACGAATATAGGGTATTCGTCAACAAGGATACAAAAGGGTCTCGTCGACGAGGACATATTTCATCAACGAGAAAATGCCGAGAAGTTGTTCCTAAGCTCTAAATTTCATAGATGAGAAGATGACGTTCGTCGACGAACCACATTCTTGGCCTCATCGACGAGATGACGTGGCTCGTCAACGAATCTCGCAGTATAAATAGTGTTAAACGAAGATTTTTACGTAGAAAATTCACCGAAACCCTCTATTCTCTCTCCTCTACGGTCCTTCCCTCTTCTCTCTTTGATTTTGGCCTCATCATTCACTGAATCGACGATCTGAGGCCACCACGATGCTCCTGGGGAAGTTTTCTCCAAGTCTGCTGAAGCAGATTGTCGGTGGGGCGAAGTTGGATTTCATCCTAAATTTAGGGTAAGACATTTTTATTGAAATTTGACTTTCGAGCAGTGATAGGAAATGGTGTAGACGTAAAAATAGTGATATTTTGTTCTAGAATATATGGTTTCAGGGTGTTGAGTGGAGAACCCTGTGGGTGTAGGACCCATCATAATAGGGGATTTTTAGTAGGAATCAGGTAAGGGAAATATTCTCTACTAGGCAGTTTTAGAATGATTTTCAGTATGAAATGTATATTTTTACTAGGTTATTATTCACAGAAGAACTTTATATAGTTTATTAATTATGAATAATATGTTTTAAATTACTATGTGGCTTAAGAATATAGCTATAGTACAGAAATATGGTTTATAATATTTTTTAGAGTTATGTTTTACAGAATATACAGATAGTGGATCTGTTTTATAGCAATTACAGAATACCATGATTATATAGTTTACAGTACTATGACATACAGATTTACAGTTAATTTCAGAAACATAGTTGATATAGATATAGTTTACTACAACGTCATGGTTAATACAGTTATTATAGAATCATGGTAAAATAGATAGTTGTATATAGAGAGGTATTATATAGTATCAGACCCTGATGGATTATTACAAATACAATTTACAGAGCATGGTACCATTGCTATATAAAGAATAAAGTGCAACCACCTATTTAGATCATACGTGGTAAGTAGGTCGATTGCATGCCCACGTGTCGACAGGTTCCTCATCAGATATGGGTTGAAGAGGGCTGATTAGACTAATGGAGTATAGTAGTTTATCCTAGTCGGCCGGCCAGGATAGATCCCACCTACGTGCCGCACAACCCTATCATGAGGGGTTAAATCATGACATACAGTTTTCCATCCAGGGAAGTTTTTAGTTATTATTATGTATGTACAATTTCACACAAACAGGGAGTATACGTATATATATTAAAAATATTTTGTATAGAAACCTAAAATACAGATATGTTAAGCAACATGAGAAAGGTGGTGGTGTATATTATTTGTACTATATTTATAGATTCAATTATACATGATTATATAGAAACATATCTTCATAGTATTGTAACTCATTTGCCACACACTAGCAATAGCATATTTCATCTTACTGAGCGTCGTCTCTTCCCATTAAATTAATATTTTTCAGGTGATCCAGTTAGGCGAGTAGATCAAGCTTGCAGATAGAGGAGGTTACAGTTCAGGACTGTTAGTAGAGTGAGTGTTTTGGAAGGTTACTCAGTTGAGGGTATTTTGGGAAACAATCATATATGTATATTTTGGGAACATTTAGCACTCTGGTATTGTATATTTTTTTGATTGTGTTTATATGAATTCCGCTTCTCGCTGCTTAGGTTGATGGTTTGGTTTAATCTAGTAGGTATCAAGGCATTATAAAATAATAATAATAATAATAATAATAATAATAATAAACAAAACTGGAAAATAAATAGCAGGTCATTACAACAAGAGCCTCAGATACTTTTTCACACAAAAGGAGTTGAACATGAGGCAAGGAAGGTTGCTAGAACTGATCAAGGACTACGATTACACCATTAGCTATCATCTAGGAAAAGCTAACGTGGTAGCTGATGCATTAAGTCGGAAGTCAGAGCTTGCGTCAACATCTACAGTAGTAGGTTAGCATCATATCGGATGAGATTTGGAAATTCTTGGCGTAGAATTGGTGGATGGTAACCATTAGGCTTTCATTGCTAGTTTGGTGAACACTGTCGACGTTATTTGAGAAGATTAAAGTCGCGCAGGCTAATGGTGCGGAGTTGGTCGAGGTTGTAGAGAAAGTGCAGCAAGGGTTGGCTGCAAATTTTAACATCTCTGAGGGAGGTGTGCTAAGGTTTGGGACCAGGTTGTGTGTTCCAAACGACGAGGGGATAAGGAGGACGATTTTAGAAGAGGCACATTGTTCTTTGTATACGGTACATCTGGGTAGTACGAAGATGTATTGGGATTTGCACGAGTCCTTATAGTGGAGTGGTATAAAATGGGAGATTGCTCGATTTGTGGAGCAATGTCTAACGTGTCAGTACGTAAAGGCTGAACATTAGAGGCCGGTAAGGCCATTGCAACCATTGAGTATTTCAGAGTGGAATTGAGAGCATATCTCCATGGACTTTGTCACCAAGTTGTCACCAGCACTACGTGGGTAGAATGTCATCTAGGTAATCCTGGACAGGTTGACTAAATCTTCTCACTTTATACCGATGAAGGTTAGCTACTCTTTGAGTAGACTTGCAGATTTGTATGTGCAGGAGATAGTTAGAATGCACGGGCCACCAGCGTCCATTGTTTCAAATCGAGACCCGAAATTCACTTCTCGATTCTGGAAGAGTTTATAGGAAGCACTGGGGATGAAGCGTACATTCAGTATAACATTTCACCCCCATACTAATGGACAGTTATAGAGGATGATATAGATCTTGGAGGATATGTTATGGGCCTGTGTGTAAGATTTCGGTGGTAGTTGGATTCAGTTTCTACCATTAGTAGAGTTTGCCTATAACAATATCTTCCAAGCTAGTATCAAGATGGCACCGTTCGAGGCATTATATGATCGAAGGTGTCGATCTCCTCTATATTGGGATGAGGCCAGTGAATGGCAGATATTGGGTCCCAAACTCGTGCAGTAGGTTTTTGAGAAGGTCAGAATGATCGGGGATAGGATTAAATCAGCTCAGAATTGGCAGAAGAGTTACATGGATGTTCGCTGTCATGAGTTGGAATTTGAGGTTGGGGGTAACATATTCTTGAGAATTGCTTTGATGAAAGGGGTGATGAGATTTGGGAAGAAGGGCAAGCTGAGCCCAAGGTATATCGGACCATTCGAGGTACTAGAACAAGTGGGTCCGGTGGCCTACAGGATTGCACTACCCCCAGTGCTCTCAAGGATCTATGATGTGTTCCATGTATCCATGTTGAGGAGGTACGTTCCGGATCCATAGCATGTGATTAGTTATTAATCTTTAGAGATTAAGGATGCTTTGGCGTATGAAGAGATACCTGTTTAGATTCTGGACTGTAAAGTTCAAAAGTTGTGTACCAAGGAGATACCATTAGTGCAGGTACCGTAGCGGAATCACATGGTTGAGGAAGCTTCTGGAGAGTTAGAGACGGAAATATGCCAAAAATATCCGCAGTTGTTCTAAGTAGTAGTATTGATAGCAGGATCTGTATGGGTATGTATGTGTGTATGTAGTATTCTGTTATTGTAGTAACATCGTGTGGTTAGTCTCTGGGAGAGTTTGGTAGTATTGTGACCTCCCAAGATAGTGTATGTATGTAACTACGGTATTCCTCCACCATAAGTTAGGACATGTATGTATTTGGGACGAGACTACTATATGGGTGGCCACCAGCTCTTCCTAGAGTTGGGTATGTGTTGGGTATGTAGTTGAGTTGGTAAGTGAGGGATTACAAATTTGGAGGACAAAAATTTTGTAAGGATGGGAGGTTGTAAGAACCCGACCCAAGATATGTAGATCGAATAATATCAAAAGGGTAAAAAGGTAAAATTTGTAAGCTTCGTCGATGAAGTCATTGTTCCCATCAACAAAGGCCCTCGTACTCTTCGTTGCAGAAATTGAGAGTCTCATCAACAAAGAGATACCGAACGTATTGTAAAATATCGGAATAGGGTTCATCTTCGAAGAAGCCAGTTTGTCGACGAAATGTGTGGATGATTCATCAACGAAGGCGCTGTATCGTCGATGAGGTTGGCTGGGTCAAAGGGGCTATAAATATCCTCCTTCATTGCTTCATGGCTAAGTAAGCTAAAATCTCTCTCTCTCTCTCTCTCTCTCTCTCTCTCTCTCTCTCTGTGTGTGTGTCTCTCTCTCTCTCTCTCTAGGATTTCAGGTCGTCAGTTTATGGAATCAATGATCCAACATTACCACGTGGATTAGGAGGAGAAGCCCTACATTTTTAGTGGATCGGAAATTCATTTCGAGGATTTTTGGGTTTTGACCCAAAAACGAGGTAAGGGTTCGATTTCAGTTTCGTTTTTGTATATATGTAGTAGTAAGAATTGTAAGAAAGTATTGTTCTTTGTTATTTAGGTTTTGGTGTCTTGGTTTGTAGTTTTGGAGCCATAGAGTTTGTATTTTGGTATTCAAGAAAAGGTAAGCGGATTATGTTTATATTAGTTATATTTTGAAATTGGAATCAGTAAACATGTAGTTTACGATTATATGTATGTTTTGGTTACTTATTTGGGAAAATCTATCGGGTAAAAATGTGCAATTTTCAGGTTACATAAGTTTTTGGGAAAATTTGGGATTTCGGGTATCATCTCTGTTTTGGTTGGAAAATCATACGTTGTATAAAATGGTAGTAATGAGA
Organism: Malania oleifera; assembly: GCF_029873635.1. NCBI lineage: Eukaryota > Viridiplantae > Streptophyta > Magnoliopsida > Santalales > Ximeniaceae > Malania > Malania oleifera. The sequence goes on along the minus strand of NC_080419.1, from coordinate 36,175,610 downwards.
TGACCGTACCTATATTTGCATTAAATTGTGTTTCTCAAATTGAAAATGATATGATTTGTTGTATACTCAAATAAGCGTGGAATGAAATGTTGTATGTAAAATGTTTCAGGCTTTTGTAAAACAGTTAAGGGCGGCTAATTACCATATGGTGATGAGTATAGGGACATGAGTACCAAAATTGTTCCAGGTTTTGTAAATAAGATAGGAGCGGCTAATTACCGTATGCTGATACCATGTCTCAACTAATTACCGTGGGCGAGAGTGTCCGGCTCTATATCCGAGGGTGTGAAATATTACCTGTTTGTTCCGGTTGGTCACTGATGGGTGTGAGTGGACACTGTATTAGCATGATATCGTTATGAGGCTTCAATTATTGCTGGGTATCGGTTGCTCGAGTGTGACGACACTGACCGTATGTTTGGTATCGTATGTATTGGAACTGAATTGTGAAAATACTGGAACTATATCGTGTTATGTTTTATATTGAAATAACTCTTGTATGTCACACACTAATATAACCTGCTTTCTTCCTTACTAAGAGGTGTCTCACCTCGAATATATAAATGTTTTTCAAGTCCTTTGAGTAGCCAAAACTAGCATCCTAGCGTCCGGAAGCGTAGGTGTCATTTAGCTACGTTGAGTACTTGTGTAAGTAAGAGTTTTGTAATCGGGTTGTCATTGTTGGGTTTTGTAGACCCCTGGAGTATGCATTGCATTTTGGAAACATATATTCTAGTTATGTATAGACTCTGGTATAGTATAATGTATATATAGAAAGAACATTTTTGCCGCGTATTTGATGAGTATGGATATGTATGTGAATGTGTATAGGGTGTTCGTGTACCTTATGGGGTCAGACCCTCATTCAGTGTTGTATCATATATGTTTTAATCGATACAGAGACAGGTTAGGTTACTAAATCACACCTGAGATCCATTTGCGTGTTCGGGGCGAGACAATTTTCCTAAAAAGAATGAGCTAAGTTCAATTTATAGGCTGCTGCCCCAGATGAAACCATCGACGGTTTGGCCTTTAACCAAACCATTTTTACCGCGTTTTTATTTAACGACCCTTGATAATACGAAACCGTCGATGGTTTTCTTGAGCTCCACCAAACCATCAACGGTTTGGTCTACACCAAAAAAAATTCCCCCCCCCCCCCCCTCTCCTTTATTATTATTATTATTATTACTATTATTCAGGTCTCTACATCTAGGGCTTCCTTACTTCTTCTCCAGCAAGCTGTAGCCCTTTCTCCAGCAAGCTATGGCCACTTCTATGTCTATGGCTGCATTTGTACTTACATTTGTGCTTGATTTTGGTTAGTTTTTGGAGCTTTGTTCTCAACATTTGGTGAGATCTTTTCATCTTGATACATTTTTTATATACATTTGTGTATTTGTAAGGCTTATGTCTTTTATACCCATTTTATACGAATTTAGTAATAGTATATTTGGACCGCTGTCCTGTGGACATACCTCAATATCAAAGGAACACGTTAAATTTCTTGTGCCTCATTTTATTTTTTATTTGCATTATACCATTAATTTACTTGTAATCTCACATATTATTTTCCCAACAGGTTCCCCGCCATGCTAACCGGCGAGCAGCTCGCCTGACTACCCTGCCACCTTCTGCCTTTCTTTACTCCGTCCCGAAGTCACCATAACGACGCAATTCATGGCGTCGCCTTATGGGCATGCGCACTGCCATCCTCCAGCGGGTTCCCCGCCATGCTTGCTGGCGAGCTGATCGCCTGACCACCCCTGCTACCTTCTGCCTTTCTTCACTCTGTCCCGAAGTCAGCATATCGATGCAAGAGGACGAGCCGGCCTCGCCCGCCATGGCTGGCAACATCAGCTCACCCTCTCTCTCTCTCTCTCTCTCTCTGATAGCAGGATATATGCAACTACGTACACGGCTCCTCCCCTGGCCCTTGATGACAGAGGGAGCATGCAAAAGAAACCTCCTCGGTATGAGTTGAATTCTTCTTGGTCTAAATGCTGCACCGCCAGATGGGCCTCGACCAGAAGCAGTCCCATGCCTGCTATTTATCCACAAGGCATTAAATCATATTTAGATGTGTGCTTCATAGACTATGCATGAATGTGGTGAATGGCAGCGTGGTGTGAGGGTAGACGTGGAATGAGTGGGTGAGGTGACGTGGATGCATACGGACATGCAGGGGTGAGAGAAAATGAAATGTAGTTAGGTAGGCGAGTTGCGTGCATGGTATGCTTGCATGCATGGTGAAGGGCGCCCAATCAAAAATTGTGGCATGTGGCCACTAACCCATTATTTCATGTGTAACGATCTGGAAAATTATAATGATTAAATAAATAAAGAAAATAATAAATGGGATAGATAAATAAAGAATAAAAGAAGAAGGAAGATTTAAAAGAAAAAGAACAGCAGACCTCGTCAACGAAGTTCAGTCCCTCGTTGGCGAAGAGATCCAAAGTGAGTAAAATTCGGATTTTTAAGTTTCGTTGATAAATTCATTCTCTCGTTGACAAAGTCCCTTCTGTGATTCTTTGACGAATGCACATGGCAAGATCGTGTATAAAGGATCCAAGGAAGCTTCTCTGGGAAGAAAACATTATTTTCCTTCTCCTTTCTCTCTAAAACGTCCTCTGTCCCTTCTCTCTTCAAATTTGGCTCGGATTCAGTTTGAATCAACAAACGAAGACCACTACGGTGTTCTAGGGATAATTCTCTACACATCTAGCAGACCAGATTTCTAAATTGGGTTTTTCGGGAAGTGCTCCAAAGTTGAGGTAAGGGGTTAGGATTCATAGTTTTTAGGATCTTATATTCTTATTTGAGGTTTATAAGTTGAGAAACTGCTGAAATAGTAGGTTATTTGGGGTTTATCTTATTAAACTAGGGTTTTAATTTAGGATTCGGGTGAGCACCGTAGGCATCATTTAGGATTCCTATTGGTGTAGTTCAAGAAAGCAGGTAAGGGGGAATATATATTAAATCAAGTTTTATGAATTAAACGGATAAATGGATTATGTTATGTATATATATATATATATATATATATATATATATGCATGTATGTATGTTTGTATGCATGTTTCCGTATGGGTTTAAAGTGCAAACCGTTTAAATTATAATTTCTGAGCCTAGAACTGTTTTATTAGATATGTATATATGAAAATGGATTGAAGAAAGTGAAAGATTTTTTAGGATAATTGCGTAGGAAATTAAAGGTATATTTTTGATATTGCTAAATTGCGTGGCATGAATAAAATGAAAATGTTGTGTTGAATTATGTTATGTGTATGAGATACAGGTTATACAAGGAATGCAATGAAAATGAAAATATTATTTGAATTATGTTGCATGTGATTGTTAATGCAACCATGGATAAATGATGAACAACTGAAAGAAGTTGTAGACTAATTAATGAACAGCTAAAAGGAGTTGTAGTAGCAGATTAGTACATATTTATGTGGACTAACTGATATACAGTTAAAAGGAGCTGTAGTACGAATGCATGAAATGAAATGAAAGGGAAATGAAATGTGAAATATGAACAATGTAAAATAGGAAAGAGTTACGTAAAGCGAAATGCTATGACATGTCAAAATTAAGAACATAAACAGATGAGAGATACAGAATAATGACAAACAGAATAATGTATTACAGTAGTATCAGTATATATATGCTAGTATAACATGGCACGTGTTATGGGCAGGGCAAACTCTTTGCCCGAGCGCTTGTTGAGAAAGGTGAGTGCCCTAGTAGGTATCAGATGTAGCAGTAGGCGGCATAACGTATTAAAGCATAGGGAAATTACTTGTATAGGTGAGTAAATTTCCTTATTCTTGAGAGTCTTTGCTGGTAAACGATTGTTTGAACTGTGAGTACGATATTACTTTTTCACTTGAGGGCTTACTAAGTAAGGTAAGTGCCTTGATATGCTTCAGTTGTCACCATTGGTTACCTAAAGTATCAGAGCAAAAGGGTGCTACTTGTATGGGCGGGTGATCACCCCAATTTTTAGGTATTCTCGTGGGTAAAATACCTTGCATGTGTTTGATCAGGTTTAGGAAAGGAATTTAGAAATTATGATAATAATTTGCAAATGATGAATACATATACATATGTTATTTACAAATCTCATGTTGGTCACACGCTGATTTAATATATTACTTCTTCTCTTACTGAGATGTGTCTCACCCAAATATAAATTTATCTTTTTCAGGACTTCCGCGTGATCGAGCTTAGAGAGCTCGAGGTTGTTCTAGAATTTTTGGTTATAGAAAGGAAAAAGGCATAAATTTTTATGATACTTTTGGGATGTATAAGTTTTATGTTTTACATTTTATGTTTTAAGTCTTCTAAGTTGTGAATACTGGAAGTTGTAGATTATGTTTTTGGAGATATGTATATATGTGGAAATAGGTGGATGAATGGTTTATTTTGAAATGTAGATAGATGTAGAAAACTCTTGTATTATATTGGTTGAGGATTGTAGTTATGTTTTCCGCTGCATAATTGTTAATGGAATAATAGGTACAGGAAAATGGATAATGTGGCACCCGGGTCCCACTAATTTATCATAACATGGTATAACTGTACATGAAATAATACCCTAGATGGATAGTTGGTTGGTGTCATTACTTACCCACACATGACTGGGTTGTGAGGCCCAAAGACGAGACTTAGCAATGGCTGGCTGACCACACTAGATCAACATAAGTCTGTAAGTACATGGGGTCTGCCCCTCCTGATCCGGACACCAGAGGGACGCTTATACTACCATAAAACCACAACGACTTCCGATCTCCCAATGTCCCTTACAGCAAGTGGTAACACTAACATATGAATGATCGTGATCATATAGCTACAGTACCGTGCTTCGTGAAAACCTAAACCAAGCTAATTAGGTTCTGATAACATATAGTATATTTCCAAATAATGATACATGGATATTTCATAATAATATATGTCATGTTAATATTTTTATAAAACCTTACATAACATATCATATAAAATTCACAGCCCTTACGCCGGCATAGCATATCATATAAAACCACGGCCCTTACACCGGCATATCATATAAAATCTTTAGCCCTTACGCAGATATATCAAATAAAATCCTTGGCCCTTACGCCGGCATATCACATAAAATCCTTAGTTTGCAAATCCCTATATTATTTTAATATTTCCTTGAAAGCAATAATAACATACTTATTTTATAAACATAATATTTCATCATCATAATTTCCATGGAAAATGTTACTTATGCCACACAAAAGGGATAGTATTTAGAACATAAAATTTGTTCTAAAATCATATTTTTGATATTATATACATGAAAACCATATTTCTAATCAATAGCATTATTTCCAACATAATCCTACAATATACATACTTACCTAAAATTAAATGCTGCAAAATAGTAATACATTTTCATAAGAAACCTGACTTAGTTTATCCCCTTACCTGACTTTCTCAGAAGCCCTCCAAAGCACCCAAAATCACACTCATGTGGTCCCTAGCTCAACACCCTAAAATTGATATTTTCCCAACAAAAACTTAGTATTATCCTACCTAGCATATTTTCTTCAGTCCAAGAACAACAAAAACCTAATAAAACTGAAATTAACTAACTTACCCAAATTTTAGGATGGTTCCCAAGTAGGCCTAATCAATGATCCACTCTAGCACATATGGAGAAAATCTTTCCAAGAGTAGCGTGGTAGCTTGAGATCATTGAACCAGCCAAAAACTGGCCCAAAAACTTAAAGAGAAAGGCTGGAGGATGAAGAGAGTGAAAGAGGAGGGTTTGCATGTAGGTTTTCTCACTGAAAACCTGAGTTTGAGCCATTTATACCACTGACTTTGTCGACGAGACACGTCATTTCATCAATAAGGCCAAGAAGGAAGTTCGTCGACGAACTCAAAACCTTCATCGATGAATTTTAGACCCTTAAATAACCCTCTCAGTAATTCCTCGTCGACGAGACACGTGTCCCTATCAACGATCCTAATAAGTCGTTTCATCGACGAACACGAGGACCTGTTGAGACCCCTTTTAAAATTTCATTTTCCTCTCCTTTCTTTTATTATTTAATTTCTATAACTCACTATGTCTCTACATTCTCCCCTCCTTATAAAAATTTTTTCCTCGAAATTTACTATCTATATTGACACCATCCTTTAAAGAAAATGGTCTACTTATTTTATTACTTATCCTCACTTGTGGCGGAGGAATACCGTGGTTATATTCAAGGTTCTGAGAGATTACAATACACATAAAATAAAATTCTCCCAAGCCAAAATACTATTTACTACCAGAAAATCATTACATCTAACTAACCTGCACAAAAGAAATTTTACATATTGATCCGTAACTTTTCCTGATTACTACTGATCCTCACTGAAGAGATATGGGTACTTTTGTCGTATTTGTTCCTCGAGTTCCCATGAAGCCTCCTCTATCGTATGATTTATCTACAAGACTTTTACTAATGGAATCTTCTTATTGTGCAATTCATGTTCTTTCCTATCCAGAATCTGCACTAGTACCTCCTCATATGCTAGAGTATCCCTGAGCTCTATCTCACCATAACTAATCACATGGGAGGGGTCTGAGACATATTTCCTTAACATGGAGACATGGAATACATTGTGTATTCTGGACAAAATGGGTGGTAAGGCTAGCTTGTAAGCAACTGCCCCACTCTCTCAAGAATCTCAAACGAGCCAATAAACCTAGGGCTAAGCTTATCCTTCCTTCCAAATCTCATAGCTCCCTTTAATGGAGCTATTTTCAAAAACATGTGATCTCCAACATCAAACTCCAATTTTCTACGGCGAAGATCAGCGTAACTCTTCTACCGGCTCTTAGCTGCACTGATTCTATCTCTAATGAGCCGAACTTTCTCATTTTCCTACTGCACTAACTCTAGGCCCACAACTCGCCGCTCCCCTAATTCATCCCAGTACAAAGGAGAAAGACATCTCCTACCATAAACCGCGTCATAAGGTGTCATTCCAATACTAGCCTAATAGCTATTATTGTATGCGAACTCTATTAGCGGCATATACTGAGTCCAACTACCCCCAAAATCTAGCACGCACTCCCACAACATATCTTCTAATATCTGAATCACCCTCTTAGTGTGGCCATTCGTCTGAGGATGAAACGTCGTGCTGAAAGATAACTGAGACCCCAGAGCCTCTTAGAAGCTCCTCCAAAATTGTGATGTGAAACGTGGGTCTCAGTCTGACACTATAGACACTCGCTCACCATGAGAATGGACTATCTCCTGAACATAAATCTCTGCCAGTCTGTCCATGGAGTAGTTAATTTTAATAGAAATGAAGTGAGCCGTCTTCGTCAATCTATTAATGACCACCCAAATAGCATTTTGACCATGCGATGCTGGTGGCAAACCCATCACAAAGTCCATAGATACATGATCTCACTTCCACTTTGGGATGTAAAGCGGCTGTAATTGGACCGCCGGTCTTAGGTGCACAACCTTTACCTATTGGCACGTCAGACACTGTTGTACGAACTTGGCAATTTCCCTCTTCATACCACTCCACCAGTAAGACTCTCGTAGATCCCTATACATTTTAGTACTACCTAGATGAACCATGTATAAAGACCTGTGAGTCACCTCTAAGATCGTCCACCTAGTGTCCATATCTATAGGCACGCACAACCTGGAACGGAACCTTAGGGGCCCATCATCAAAAATACCGAATTCATCTCCCTGTCCATCCTGCACCTTAGCTATCAGCTCTGCTAATTCTACGTCATCTCTTTGAGCTGTCTTAATCCTTTCCTGTAAAGTAGGCTGCACTACCAAGCTGACAATAAATGCCTGAGTATCACTCTCTACCAACTCTACATCGAGTCTCTCCAAATCCATTTGGATCAGATCCTGAACCTCCATAGCTGCTAGTGCTGGTCCCACTGATTTTCTGCTCAGAGCATCAGCTACCACGTTTGCTTTTCCTGGGTGCTAATTAATAGTGCAATCATAATTTTAATAAGTTCTAACCACCTCCTCTGTCTCTTATTCAACTCCTTTTGAGTGAATAAGTACTTCAAACTTTTGTGAAAGGAGAATATCTCGCATCTCTCACCATACAAGTAATGCCTCCAAATCTTTAATGCGTGCACCACTGCAACCAATTCCAGATCGTGGGTAGGGTAGTTCTTTTCATATTTTTTCAACTGTCGGGAGGCATAAGCTACAACCCTACCATGCCACATCAATACACAGCCGAGCCCTTTCAAAGACGCGTCATTGTAAATGGCATAACCACCACCCCCTGACGGAATGATCAACACTAGTGCAGTGACAAGCCTCTGTTTTAGTTCCTGGAAGCTTTGCTCGCAATCCTCATCCCATTCAAACCTGAAATTCTTCTTGGTCAGTCGCATGAGGGGTCCTGATAAAGTTGAAAACCCCTTAACAAACCGACGTTAATAACCCGCCAGTTCCAAGAAACTCCTAATTTCCTGAACGTTCTTCAGCCTGTCCTAATTAAACACTATTTCAATCTTGCTGGGAACCACTGAAATACCTTCCTCTGAAATAACATGCCCCAGAAACGACACTTTCTCTAGCCAAAATTCACATTTACTAAACTTAACGTACAACTTCTTTTTCCTGAGCATCTAAAGTACTAGCCGTAAATGTGTCTCATGCTCCTCAAAACTCCTCGAATAGACCAGTATATCATCAATGAAAACTACAATGAACTGGTCTAAATACTAGTAAAATACTATATTCATCAAGTCCATGAATATAACAGGAGCATTCGTCAGACCAAAAGGCATAACGAGAAATTCATAATGCCCATATCTGGTCTTGGAGGTTGTCTTTAAGACGTTTTCTGCTTTTACTTTCACCTTATGGTAGTCTGATCTAAGGTCAATCTTGGAATAGACTCGCGTACCCTGAAGCTGGTCAAATAAATCATCTATGCGAGGTAAAGGATACCTGTTCTTGATCGTCACCTTATTAATTTCCCTATAATATATACACATCCTCATAGACCCGTCCTTTTTTATTTACAAAAAACACTGGACCTCCCCCACGGTGATACACTGGGCTGAATAAAACCCTTATCTAGCAAGTCTTGCAACTAATCTTTTAACTCTCCCAACTCTGCTGGAGCCATTATGTAAGGAGTTTTAGAGATCAGTGTCGTCCCAAGAAGTAGATTAATAGAAAAATCTACCTAGCGGTCGAGAGGTAACCCAGGTAGATCTTCTGGAAAGATGTGTGGAAACTCCTTAACCACTGGTGTATTGCCCGGCTTCAATTCATTCCCTGACATCTCTTCTATAAAAGCCACAAACCCCTGGCAACCATCCAGGAGTAATCTCCTCACCTGTATAGCTTATACTAACTAAGGCGAGGATTGCACACGCAACCCAATGAACCTGAATTCTGATCTTCCTGAAGGTCTAAATATTACTTCTTTCAAATGACAATCTATGCTGGCATAATTGGCTACCAACTAGTCCATACCAAAAATTACATCGAACATGTGCATGTCCAATACCCTCAAATCAGCTGACAATATTTTCCCCTGAATATCAATTGGACAGCTTAGAAGCACTCTACTATACCTCACTACTGACCTTGTCGGTGTAGTTACTAACAGTTTGGTGTCCAACAACTGTGTTTTTGCCCCACATAATCTAATACACTCCATAGACACGAACAAGTATGTGGCTCTAGAATCAAATAATACAATAACTTTAAATGAAAGCATAGTAATCATACCTGTCACCACATTGCCGGCTATCTTAGCATCTCCAGTCGTCAAAGCATAGACCCTTGCTAAAGCTACATTCCTCTGGTGGCCTCTACGGGGTGCCTGATAGCCTCTCTGGTGCAGTCTGGGAGCAGGAGCGGTATCAGGTGGTGTAGGGCAATCTCACACCAAATGTCCCTGCCTACCACAATGATAACAGATGGCCCTCCCCATTCGACACTCTCCCAAGTGTCTCTTTCCACAAGTCTGACAGAGAGGAAAATTTTGTACCATCTGTAACTCACAACCTCCAGTCTCCTGCATTTGTCCTCTGTCATAGCTTCCCCTCCCCCACTTTCCCTACCTAGATCCTTGCTAGAAGCCTAAAGGCATAGATCTCTTCTTCTATCCTTACTCTTTTGCGTCCATAAGCTCACTAGCCTCGGGCAAAGTTGCTCTGTCAACTAATTCAGCAAAATCTTGTATCTTCAGCACTACCACCTACTTATATATTCCTCACCTCAATCCTCTTTCAAACTGTCTCGTTTTCTTTACTTCATTAGGAACAATATACGGGCGAAGGGGGATAGCTCTACAAATCGCGTCGCATGCTGCTGGACCAACTACTGTCCCTACTTCAAATTCAGGAACTCTTCCACTTTAACTTCCCTGACAGAGGCTGGAAAATATCTGTCAAAAAATAATTCTTTAAATCGGTCCCACGTCATAACTATCGACGTCGTCCTCTACTGCTTTAGAAGTTTGACAGCAGTCCACCACCTCTTAGCCTCCCCTATCAGTTTATGGGTGGCGAAGAGGACCCTTTGCTCCTATGTACACTACAATACTGCCAAAATTTTCTCGATCTCCTACATCCAATTCTCGGCGGCTGCAGGATCAACTCCTCCAAAAAATATCAGAGGATTCATTTTGGTAAGTTTCTCTATCGTGCACCCATGACCTATAGATGAGCATCCCTGATCTCTGAAGCTCCTAGTGATCACAGTCATAACCTACTGAGCTACGCTGCATAGTACTACATCTGAACCAGTCCCACCTGCACTCGAGGGCCCTACACCATCACTACCACTCGCATAGACACTACCACCTCCAGAGTCCATCTTGAAAAGAAAATAAACATGGCTCAAGGACCATATTCTTATAATTTACACATCTAACTAATATTTTCATCAACTGAAAAGGATTAGATAGTCAAAAAGCTCAGTACTCCAACACTTTAGCCTCTATGGATAACAACTGAAACCATTGATTTGGGAACCTCTCTGATATGTTAACCACTTCCTTCCTCGTGTTTGGGCAAAGGATTCCCCTGGACTCCTGGTTGCTTGACATCGAAGGTTAACCAACCAACCTCTCTCAATGATTGTACTTTATGCTTAAAGGCCCAGCATTTTTCAATTGAATGGCCTATTGCCTTAGCGTGATACTCACAGCGAGCATTTGGGTTGTACCATCTTGGGTAAGGGAACTGTACCAACGCTCCAGGCGTAGGCGCAACTAGATGTCTTTCAACCAATTGTGGAAATAATTCTGCGTAGGTCATCGGGATACGGTCTATCTTTTTAACTTTCCTCTGGACACCTCTATCTTGTGTTTGAACATGGGCGGGCATGACCAAAGGCCTTGTGCTTGCATGTACAGTCTGATCATCATGGTGTCTAAAAACGAGGTTGCTTTTAGATTCGATGTGCAAGACTGTCTGACAACATTGCTCTTGTGTCATTTGGGCTTTCTTACTTTTCTTTCTATCAACCCATTTAACAAGGCTTCGTTCTGACTCCGAGCACTTTGCTTTCCCCATATTGATTGCATCTTCAATTTGCTATTGGATGACTACCAGATTGGGACTATTCTTGGGGGTGCTTTTAGGGAAATGGGCAACACATGGATATGGGTAAACTACTTTCCCTTTTCCTATCATAGGGCAACTCTGGGCTATCATCTCCCTCTTTTCATAAGAGCAATCGCTCGTCTTCTCCTCCCTACTCTTTGAAATTAGAACTGCCTCCTGGCGATATTGAGTCATAAAAGTGCGAGCTAGATCTCTCCATGTATGTATTTTTACTTGGCGAAACCATTCTAGAGCTTCCCCTGTTAAACTACTTTGGAAACAATGGATGAGAAGATCATCATTATCACAATATGCGGCCATCTTCTGTAAATACATCCCCAAGTGAGCTAGTGGACACTCAAACCCACTAAACTTCGCAAAATTTGGGACTTTGAGCTTTTGGGGTAAGATCGAATTCGACATTAGACAAGGATTGAAAGCATCCAATGAACCAGACATGTTTGCCTTTTGCATAGCTTGCAACTGTTCTTCCCAGACTTCATTCTTATAATCCATTTCTTCATTAGGTATCTGCTCTTTGCCCATTTCTTTAGCTATTCCCCCTTCTTGAATATTAGGATTGATGAAGGGCGGAACTTGGACATCTCTCTCCAGTTGAGGTTTCATATCCTGGGTTGATAGGACAAATGTGTGTAGGCTTAAGCCTAGACCAGCTAGCGACTCCATCAACCATGGTTGGAACAAAGGCTTGTTTTCAACTTCCTGCTTTGGAAGTCATGTAGTTTGGCTCCACGGGGGGACTACCTCCTCCATTTGATTCTTAATCTTTCGCACATCTTGATGGACATCTTCAGGATTTGGTGCGGGAGAGCACATCTGACCTTCTAGATCCTTCCGCATGAGTCTAACCCTTTGTTAAGAACTTAAAAGGATGTGCAGAAACTGTTCTGTTTCGCCTGCTTTTAGAATTTCAAATCTCGATTTCACCACCTTGGCACACTGGTTTTACACGAAATTGGGATATGATTATTGACTCATTGGAGATGACTATGCATGTATAGTAATGAAATTGAGCATGGAATGCACGATTAGGTTATGCAATGGGCGTTTATGCATGGATGCAACTAGTGCACTTACATATACAAACAAAGATATAAACGTGCATGCAGCCTATCGTGCATGACTATGTATGAAATGAAATGCATGAATATGATGTCCTAAATTACTACTTAGTTAGAATTCTAGAAAAATCCCACTAATGAAACGGGTCAAGATTAACATGACCATTGATGGGCCACGATTTCAATTCAATTTCTCCCTTACCCATTCATTTCCTTGATGATGGTCCATGTACCTCAGATTCTATAAAGGGTCAAATTATGTTCTGAGGTTGGGGTTGACCCAGGCTAGTCAACCCATTGGATTCATTCAATGTGGACTTGTGGACTTTAGTGTGCACTTGGGCCTCAAGTATTTTAAAATATAGGCTTCGAGCTATTTCATGATGGGTTAAGACCCTAGTTGAAAAGGAATTGGGCTTGGATTACTTGAAAAAATGTTGGCCCAAATTTTTAGGCAATGGGGTTGAAGTCCTCTTTTGAAATCTGGGTTTGTCCCTTTTTGAAACTTAGGCATGGGCTGAGTTTTTGCTTAGGAAAAGGTCAGGCCCAAGATTTGTTTTTAAAGAATTGGGCCCGAGTTATTTGAAAAGGGTTGGGCAAACCCATATTTTTAAAATGTTTGGGCCAAGTGCTTCGTTTTTTTTTTTTTTTTTTTGAAAGGATGGGTCATGGTCTCATTATTGTGCTTTTTTAGAATACTGGCTAAGTAGTATGTAAGTCTAAAATGGATGCAGCATGCATGGTATAATACAAGGTATCTCACAGCATATATACAATAGACGGTATGGGGATAAGGATGTCCCAACCCAGGGAAGGTATGTATATACAGGGTTCGTCATGGCACTATCCTAGTTAAGGAAAACTATATACAAGTATGTGTGGGTAGACTCTAACCCTATTGACAAAAGGTCCCCAGTTTGGAATTTCATCCTCCCCCATTGGGGTCCGGATAAAACCCGTACTGAGTGGAGTGGTTCGCGGGTCCCATCAAGCTCTGCCACGAAGGGACTGACGCTATTACACTCCTATCTAATCCTAGTAAGGAAAGCTCGGGTATAGAGCGTGAAAGTGTGTGAATTTAAATTTAACCTAATCCCGCTATCCCCACATTTATTCACATACTATAAATAATATGGAAACAAGATATCTACCATTAATATATATATATATATATATATATATATTCAAAAGATAAGGAAACACAATATATGCAATTAATATATTTATTCACAAAAAATTTGGAAACAAAAGAATAAGGAAACAAAATATTTACGATTAGTACACAAAATATCGGTAATTAATATGCTTCTTCAAAATATCTACAATTAATATGCTTATTCAAAATATTTGGAAATAAAATATCTACAATTAGTATTCAAAAAAAAAAAATAGGAAACAAGATATTTTCAATTAATTAAGGTTATTTACAAATTATGGAAGTAAAATATCTACAATTCATCAAAGTTACTTACAAATTACAATATTCACAAAATAAGGAGTAATTAAAAGATTTATTAAATTAGAACATGGGATAATTTCTAATTAATTAATGGCTCGACTCTCTAAGTCCCCAGCGGAGTCGCCAAGCTGTCGCGACGTCCCGGGAGCGCGTGTGCCCCGGGCGGCGAAATAAAAATTATTTTTATTTTTCAATTAAAAATAGGAATGTCGGAGTCGTCACTAACCTTTAGTGTGGTTAGAACACGTGATGACTACCCCGTTAGGGGTAAAATAGGTCTACATTACCAGAGTTAGGCTCAGGAGTTCGGTTACGCGAGGGGAAGGTACAAGCACCCCCTACGCGCCCGTTCTTACGAACGGTACCTAATTAATTTGAAATTATCCCTAAGTAAATCTAATAAGTCTTTACATTACTCCTTTTTATGAATTTATAAATACACATGAAAAATAAATAAATAAATAAATAAATAAATAAAATATATATACATATATTCCCTCAGAGCTTAAGGTACGTGACGCCCGAAGGCTTATACCCCCGCAATAAAATCATAGGAATTAAAAATCAATAAAATATCTAAGAAAATACACCCCCAAATTTTGATATTGTATATAAAATTTTTATAAGTAAATACTAATATGGGAGGTTTTACTATATATTGATAAGATAATAAGTTAAAATATAAATTATCACAATACGTATCAAAATAGTAATGATAATAAGCATATCTGTTAAAATATTACAACTTTCAGAATAGGCAATAAAATACCATATGTATGTATATATTAAAACACTCAAGATACTATACAAAGTAATACCATCTATATAAAAAAAAAATGCCTTAATAAGTGAAGCTAAATAATAATTATACCATAATATTATATACAATATCATACTAAATGTAATAGCAAAATATATACCAAAACACTAAACTTACCATAATGATTGATACCTTTATATGTAAAAGTGAAGCTAAATAATAATTATACCATAATATTATATACAATATCATACTAAATATAATAGCAAAATATATACCAAAACACTAAACTTACCATAATGATTGATACTTTATATGTAAACATGATAAAATATTAGAATACGAATACTAAATATCAGAAAATATTAATATCAGTATATATACAATAAAGAAAACCCTACGTAATTAAAATTGAACATACATCAACAATGAAAACCCTAAATAGCCCTAAACATATGGATTAAGTAAATAATTACAATACCTATTCTAGTTAAGTATTAAACATGCAATAATAATATTAACAATCCAACGAATAAAATGAAAATAAACTTTAAATATCTAGACAAATTCCAACTATAAAAATTCCGCAATAAAGACAATTAACTTATATGAATGATACAATCAAAACTTACCCTGAATACCAAAAATTAAAATAACCATAAAAATCATAAAAACCTTTATACCTGCATACGCAAAAATCAAGACATTAGATATTAGGACAAACCAAAACTAACAAAATAATAATAACAATAATAATAATAATAATAATAATAATAATAATAATAATATTAACTAAATTCTACAACAAATATTATATCAACATACACACATACATAGTCTAGATATAAACATTAACTAAATATTACAGCAAATAATGTATTAATATACATACATACACATAGCCTATATGCAAATATTTAACTAAAAGCTACAACGAGTATTATATTAATATACACATACAAAATACCACAATAGATATTATTTTAATACATACCCACATGCAAATAAGAGAAAAGAGAAAAAAAATAAAAATAAAAACTTGAGCTTTAGGACTTAAAATAAAACCAATATACGTATATATATAAACCCAATTAAATGTATATAAAAAAAAAAATTAAGCTTTACATGTGTATGTGTATATATATAGACATGTATATGTGTCTGCAAAAGGCAGCAACAATGTTAGTGTCTCAAATATTCCCAAAAACAAATAAAAATGTAAAATAAATAAATAAACAAGTAAATAAAAATAAAACAAAATTCTCTGTGCGTGTACCATGTGTGTGTATGTGTGTGAATGAGTGTGTGCAGATATAGGAGAGGGAAGCAGAGGACTCACCAAGGGGGTTGCCGGAGATGTTGACTCCTCCAGGCGACGACGACGGAGGCTCCAGCTGCTTTCTCTGGCGACGAAGATCCGATTCTTTTCTGCGTTTGGCGTTGCTGAAGACGACGACCCGCACGGGCGTTGATGCTGTTGGTACGCTGGCTGTGGGCGAGACAAGGCTGACGGGAGTGAGCGACGGTGACGGAGACGGGAGCGAGCGATGACAACGGTGCGGTGGCGATGGAGTGTTTGACAATGGTGCTGCGGCAACAGTGCGACTATGTGACGACAGGAGAGTGAGGATTTACGCGGTGACTTCAAACCAGCAGAACTTCATCGTTGGAGGAGTACAAGGAGGTGGCGAGTGAGAGAGAGGGTTTGGAGATGGTGGCGAGGGAGATCAGAGGCGGAACCTCTGCTGCGGCGAGGGCGGCGGTAATGGTTGCCGTGGAGCCGAGGATGGTGGTTGGAGCGAAGGTGTTCTGGTATGAGCAGTTTTCAGGGAGGTTGGCTCGCGGTGGGGATGCTTGCCGGAGCAAGGATGGTGGCCGGAGGGACGTTGCAGAGGAGGGTGGAATTGAGGGGGCAGAGCTGTGTAGAGAGGCTGTGTGTGTGGCGGTTGGCAAGGGAAGAAGAAGAAGAAGAAGCAGAATTTTTTTTTTACTTTCTTTGGCCTATGCCTGTGCGCCCCGTGTGCTGTGTGCAGCCTCCCCTCTTATAAAAATTTTTTTTTGAAAACCCTAAAAACATTTCCTTTTTGAATTTTATTTTTCTTTTTTTTTTTTTATTCTTATGGTAATAATGAAAAAGGAAATAATATTAATAATCATAATAATATAAATATCAATAAGGTAATAATAATACTACTAAATAGAAAATAGTAATAAATAATTATAGTAAAAAAATAAAAATAATAAAGATAAAATAATTATAATGATAATAATAAATAAATAATAGTGATAATAATAAATTACTTATAATAATGTAGGAAAATAAATAATAATAATAATAATAATAATACTAATAAATAATAAACAAATAACAGTAATAATAATAATAATAATAATAATAAAACAAATAACAGTAATAAAAATAATAATAATAATAATAATAATAATATAAATAAATAAAATAATTATAGTAAAGTAAAAAGAAAATAAAGATAGTAAAAGTACTAGTAATAATAATAAAAATGAAAAATAATAATAATAATGATAATAAAAATACAAGCAAAATAATAGTACAGTACTAATAATATAGGAAAATAATAATAATAATAATATAATAATAATAATAATAATAATAAGAGGGGACCCCTTGTTCTATTTGGTTAGGGCAAAAATAGGGTGTCTACAATGGGTACCAGGGATATACCTAAAATACAACACTGATACCTAAGCAGCGGGAAACGTAAAATCATATACATATCAAATCCTCCAACCAACACGATACTAGAGTTTTACTAAAACTGTTAAATACATACACACATCCAAAATAACCCAAAAGTTCCCTAGGGTCACAACCTAAAAATCCATGAGACCCTAGCAAAATGACTTTCCTTTCTAATAAGGTAGAACAGTCGATCTCTAATGTTGCGGAGCTCTATTCGCTCTTCTATCCGAATGTTTATATAGTTTGGGTGAGATACCTCTCAGTAAGGGAAATAAAGTAATATCAGTGTATGGTAACATGAGTATTTTCATGTTATACGTATAATGGTACATAAATTATACTTGATAAAATTGTCTGTATTATATCTAGGAAAAACATAATTTATCATAACATGGTATAACATATTGAATTTCTATACGTATAAATCATCTTATATAAATGTACATGAAATAACACCCTAGATGGATAGCTAGCTGGTGTCATGTCTTACCCCTATATAATTGGGTTGTGCGGCCCAAAGGCGGGACCTAGCAATGGCTGGTCAACCACACTAGATCAATATAATTCTGTAAGTACAATGAGTCTGCAACTCCTAGTCCGGACACTAGAGGGAATCCTGCACTACTATAAAATCACATCGACTGCCGATCTTCCACTGCCCCTTACGGCAATTGGTAGCACTAAAATATGAATGATTGTGATTATATAGCTATGGTACCGTGTTTCGTGAAAGCCTAAACCAAGCCAACTAGATTCTGATAACATATAGTATATTTCCAAATAATGATACATGGTTATTTCATAATAATGTCTATCATGTTAATATTTTCATAAAAACTTGCATAACATATCATATAAAATTCACGGCCCTTACGTTGCCGTATCATATAAAATCTTCGGTTCTTACGCCAGCATATCACATAAAATCCTTAGTTTGCAAATCCCTGTATCATGTTAATATTTCCATGAAAGCAGTAATAACATACTTATTTTGTAAACATAATATTTCATCATTATAATTTCCATGGTAAATGTTACTCATGCCAAACAAAAGGGATAGTATTCAGAACATAAAATCTGTTCTAAAATCATATTTCAGATATTATACATGAAAATCATATTTCTGATCAACAACATTATTTCCAACATAATCCTACAATATACATATTGACCTGAAATTAAATGCTGTAAAATAGTAAATACATTTTTATAAGAAACCTGACTTAGTTTATCCTCTTTCTTGACTTTCTAGGAAGCCCTCCAAAACACCTAAAATCACACCCGTATGGTCCCTAGCTCAACACCCTAAAATTGATATTTTCCCAACAAAAACACAATATTATCCTACCTAACATATTTTCCTCAGTCCCGAAACACCAAAAACCTAATAAAAATTGAAAATAACTAACTTACACAAATTTTGGAATGGTTCCCAAGTAGGCTTAATCAATGATCCACTCCAGTAGATATGGAGAGAATCTTCCCAGGAGTAGCGTGGCAGCTTCGAATTGTTGAACTGGAAAAAAACTGACCCAAAAACTTAGAGAGAAGGGGTGGAGAACGAAGAGAGAGAAAGAAGAGGGTTTGTATGCAGATTTTCTCACTGAAAACCCGAGTTTGAGCCATTTATACCACTGACTTCGTCAATGAGATACGTCATTTTTTCGACAAAGCCAAGAAGGGAGTTCTTCGACGAACTCATAACCTTCATTGACAAATTTCAGACCCTTAAATAGCCCTCTCGATAATTCCTCATCGACGAGACACGTGTCCCCGTCGACAATCCCAATAAGCCATTTCATCGACGAACGTAAGGACCTACTGAGACCCCCTTTAAAATTTCCTCTTCCTCTCCTTTCTTTTATTATTTAATTGCTACAACTCACTGTGTCTCTACACATAAACATCCTAAAGGGATTCATAAACGCCTGGCCTTGATGTTGACCTCAGAGGAAAATGAAGGGCAAACTCTAGTAAAACTATCCTTCGAAGGCCCAAAGATGGAGCAAAATTAGGAACTAATTGAGAAGAAAACTCATCCTATTGAGAAAGTGAGACAATTTGGGCATACGAGTACATTTGATTCACGCTCGACCCTTAATATGGCAACCCCCTATTCACTCCAAATGCTAGATTTTGATAAGTTTGATGGGAGACAATAGCCTACGACACACGAATTGATGTTTATAGTAGGATGGATGCATACACTTTAGATGATAGGCTTCTCATCCAATCTTTCCAAAATAGTTTAATGAGGGCACCTTTGTATTGATAGAAACAGTGTTGGACAAAACTTGAATCAAGAGATGTGTTGATCTAATTAATGCCTTCCTAAATCAATATAAGTTTATCACAAAAGTTTCCCTTGATAGGATGAATTTACGGAACATTAGGAAGAAGATTGATGAAAGCTTCAAAGAACATGCAAATAAGTGGAAAGAAGCAACTACACTAGTGAAACCTCCTTTCATTATTGATGAAGTTGTGTCAATTTCCACAAATTCTCTCTCGGATTCTTATCACAAACGGATGATTTGGTGTATGTTCTAATTTCAATGAAGTAAAAAATGATAGGAGAAAGAATAGAGGAATATCCATTTATGATAGGAGGATCTTAGAGGAAGAATCCCAGCTTAAATATAAAAAAGTAGAGAAAGGAAGAGGGAAGGTGAAGTTCAACCATAGAAGACCAAAGGAGTCAAATTAATAAGAAGGTGGTACAGGATTAGGTTCCAGTTATGTAGCCATTAAGTAACTCTAAAATGCCTATTGATATCCAAAAAATTCAATCAGTGGTGCCTATAGAATAGGGAAAAAGGAAGGCTATCGAACCCATCCCAATGTTTTATACATAATTTTTCCCTCAACTGGTTCGTAACCAGTTAATTGTGCCAGAGCCTCTAATTCCTATAAACTCCCCTTGCCTAAATTAGTATGATCCTAATTTAATATGTGATTACCATGTTGGTGGTAAAGGCCACTCCATAGAAAATTTCTGGAAATTAAAGCGCAAGGTCAAACCTTAAGGGTAACGAAAAGGATGGATTCATCACCACCTCATGGTTGTTCAACTATTAATGCATTCATTTAAGGTGCAAAAAGGGTAATCGTGAAATAAACTCAAACCTCACTCGCTTGGACATACTCTGAAATGAATCTTGTTGGAATGTTCTAACAGGAAATGTTATATTGACCTTATAGGTCACACCGGTTTTGATAATGACAAATACTTAGGTATTTGATAGTTTTCAAGTGTATATGCAGGCTCAAATGAATATCCCAAGGAAAGACACTTGAAGCAACTAGAAGACCCTAAAGACCTTTTAATTTGTAATTGTAAATTCAATATTTGTAATTAATAGTAACTTAGGATGCGATTTGTATTTATCTTACCTGCACATCATGTATATTGGATATATGGTAAGCTTAAAACGACCATAGGGGCTGAATGATCATAGGGCACCCTTCGGTCGACCTTTGGTCGACCAACATTGGATTTTTGGGACTATCTTAAAACGACCCATGAAAAGACCCTAGTAAGACCTTAGGTCCCAACACTCACACACATATCATATAATATGAAGGCGTGTAAAAATTTGAGCTTAAATTGAAAAATATTAGGGATTTTGTAAGAGCTCGGGCGACCGAACCCTTGGAGTACAAAACTCCTCAAGCACCCGAATGTTGACAAGTCAACATGTTGACCAGGCTCTCGGGCGAATGAACTATAATACACATATCTTCCCCGAGCACCCGAACCCTTCGAAAGGGACATTCCACCAACTCAGTCAACCAAGCCATTTGGTTCAAAAATAGCCCTAGGCGACCAAACACATGGATTCCAACCACCGAACAATGGACCGGGCACCCGAACCTATGAAGAAATGCTCCTGACTTTGATTCGGGCTGCCGAACCAAGACATGGGTGACCGAACTCATTTAAATTACTTTTATTACTGTGTCTGTTAGGGCGACCGAACCTCGGTTCAGCCACCTGAACCTCGGCAGGTTAAAAATTATTTAACCACGGTAAAATTGGGTTATGTGGGATTAATGGTGTTTAAACATTTTGAATCTTTTCTAATTATTCCCATCATATCCCAAACGGTTATATTTTTACCCCTTACTATAAATATGAGTCCATTTGCAAAATTAGCAACAGATTAGAAAAGTGATTAGCCAAAATATCCTCTCTTTAGAAAATACATTTTTTGGCCAAATACTCTCAAACTTTCATTTCTTTGATATATTCTGAGATTGTGAGAGTTCTTCTTGTGTGATCGTGATTGTTATACTTTAATAAAAACTCCCACTTGTTTGTGTGATTGAGATATTTCTTTTGGGAAGTTTTAGCTTAGGTTTATCCCACAGATTTGCTCATTATAAATCTTGTGTGAGGATTAACCAAGTAAGGTTAGGATATTTGCATCCTTGTTGCAAGTGTCCAATAGCTTAATTTTTGGCGTGCAAAAATTCTTTCAAACAAGCAAACATTTTCAAACTAGTTTTGTGCATATTACTTTGAAGGAAACTTTCTTAAACTAGTTTGATTATCTAATTCGTATACTTGGAATATTGATGTGCCATTGAAATACCTTGTTTAAATAAGATATTGCTTGTATTGAACACCGTTGAGCATCATACTGAATATATTGTGATTGGGTGTTGATTGCACAAACTAGCATAACTGAGCTTACACTATATCCATGTTATTGATGTGTATGTGAACATGCGTATTTAGGTACATATCTACTTTACGTGAAAGCACTATTTCTGTACCATTTATTTAAGCGAATAATGTTGTATTTCCAGGCGTGGCCTAAGGAAGCGAAAATCTAGCCCGGTAAGGATTGTATTGGTTGAGGTTAGCCTTGTGTTAATTGACCTGGTTGTAAAGGTTGAGGTCAGACTTGTGCTAATTGACCTGATTTGTTTAGGTGTCACTCCACCCGTTAAGTGAGCCTATAGTGGTAATCCTTGTGCTTGTTAGCCAAGGCGGGGAAGTAGGCAATTGGCAGAACCCCAATATCATATTTAGTGTCACATTTACATTTCCTATATTTTATTCTACTATATGTCTGATTTAATTTCCGTGCTGAATATACTGCGTATCTAATGAACACTGAATTGCATTGAGTTGAGAAATACTGAAATTGCGTTGTATGATTTGAATATTGGTAAATATTTCATATCTGCAATTTCATATATACTTAGACTACCTCTAGGTTGTGTAATACTGTTGCTAGATTAGTTAAACCTATGAGAAAATTTTTAGATACCAATTTACCCCCCCCCCCCTCTTCAGATTACATCAAAGCTAACATGTTATATCCTTTAAGGTTTGTGTGTAGTAAGGAATTGGGGTTTTCAACATAGAATTGACCAAATTTTTGAAAGATTCTACCAGAATTGATAGAATTTGGTCAAGTTAAAGTGTGGTTAAAACCAACTCAGGAGGGTGTGATCAGTTTGATCAATGGCAATCACTCAACTGAGTAGCACTTATCTCAATCAGAGGCCGTTGGGAGTGTTGTTTTGTAAATTTTTCCCAAAAAAAGGGAGATATGGGTCTTTTCAACTGAATTCATGGTTTAGCATCAATTGTCATGTTGCTTCTTCCTTTTTAAAATTGTAATAGTGGGAGGATTACCCTCGCACGAAAAAAAAAAGGTTAAAATTCACTCTTTTAATTAATGAAGAGAGGTACTTTCACGATCATTCTGAATGAATGTTACATTTTTTGTCTCATGTTGCATCAATGAGTATTATTTTGCATGTATTATGCTATTCATGCGAGCCTTGCCTTAGCATATGTAATAGCTCCCGATTTCACACACATTTTGCACTTTGGGTCATGTTTTAGTGCATGCAATGGCTCTCAATTCCACAAACATTTTGCACCTCATGTCTTACCTTAGCACATGTAATGGCTTATGTGATGAGAATCAACAAGCATCATTAAAGGATTCATTGCAAGTTTCAGTTGGGCCTATTACTAGAGCAAGATCCAAGAATATCAAAGAAGCACTTAATGGGCCGATTCAAGAGATTTGGGTTCATTCTAAAATGAGGCATTCCAAGCTTGGTCCAAAGGAAGATGAAGGCATAATAAAATTAATCCAAACTATTGATGGGGCCGATCTTGCTTAATTGGGCGTAATTTCCTTAGCAATGGTGTGGATTAATGGTTGTAATCTCCTTAGAAATGGCGTGAATTAATGGTGAATTATGGCTTAAGTGGACGTGGAATTAGAAGAGGAAAGTGGCTGATTATTTTCTAATTTCAAACCAATTAATTAGCTGATTAAATTTCCAGTTTCATACCAATTAATTGCTTTATTGACTTGCCTATTTCAAACAACCAATTAATTGGATGATTGACTTGCCCATTATATAGTCTTATTTTCAGTCATGTTTTATAAATAGCATGTAGTCATTGTAATGAAAGGAACATTGAATGAAAATCAAAGAAAATGTGAGGTTTTGTTTCTTCTATTGGTTCTTTAGAGAACTTGGGAACTTATCAAGGATTCTTCCTTGTGGCGTTCAAATTTTATACTCTCGGTTCGTGATTCAATTATAATCATTAGGTTGAGGATTGTTACTTTATACCTTCATTTCGCATTTCATTTATAAATGTTGGGTCAAAATTTTCTCTCAAAAATCTTAATTTTAGCTTTCTTGGGCAAATATTCTAAATTGTTTGTTGAGTCTCAAAGCATGTCAGTTGAGGTTCGCATTATTTGGTATCAGAGCTTGGCTCTAAAATCAGGTTTATTCTCCTTTTGTATTTTGTTTCTTGTTATCATACTATCTTGTTCTGTTTGTGTTCATTAGAGTTAGGAGAAAAATTAGCCATTTTCTACCCATTAGAGTCAGCTCTCTATACAAACCAATCAACGTATCTAACAAAAATAGTTGACTGGGTACTAACTATTAGAGTGCAAAACTAATCATTGAAGCTCCTAGGAAACTAAACTGGTCGACCACTTACTTGGGTTGGTTGACTATTCAAACCTTCTACTTAGGCTAGTCAACCTATCATCATGGGGTGGTCAACCAGCATTCTGCCTAGACCGGTTGACCGCTCTTAGCAGCAGCTCAAAACTAGTCCTCTTACTTTGGGTTTTAATTTTTCATTTTTAGTCCATTAGTGTTATGACCTTAATTTTCTATGAGATATACAATGTTAAAAAACATTAAATTTGAGAGAAATGAATACACATAAATCAAAATTTGTAACTTCAACTTTATTCTCAAATCTCCACACAAGATGGCTTGACATATAGAATCACAACTTTAAACACTAATACATTTGTCTAAAATAGTTTGTTATTATAAAAATTAGGTTAATGAAACCTTGGTGTTAACAACTCAGACCTTCCTAGCATTCTCAAAACAATTCGAGGAATTTAGTATTTTTTTTATTGAATTTCTAAAATTTCATACTACTATGATACTTTTTTTTTTTTTGAAATGAAGTTATCGTGTTCTATTCATGATTTAAGTTTGTTGAACTTTTCCAATTGCCCAACACCTTTGTGTTTCCCACTAGTTTACAAATTTACAATGTTTTAATGGCTTTCTAGCACTTCTAGTATAACTTAGATAACTTTTTTCAACACTGGGTTTGGGTGGCCCATTGTAGTTGTCAACATATTTGGTGACAAAAGGAAAAGCAAGTAAGTAAAGAAAACCAAACCATTGGTTCTCTCACTTACCATTTTATTTTAGAAAATGGCGTCACCACTTCATTTTAGTTTTGAAAAGGTAAAATAAAGGGAAATCTTTTGAAAAAAGAACTAGGTCTAAGAGCACCATTGTAAATAGGGAAGGTAGACCTTTAATCTTTCTTTCAATGAAGTTTGAAAGCCTATCACTCTAAAATACTTGTTTCAAGAATGGTAACAATTTTTTTTTTTTTGTGTGCACACATGTGTGTACGTCTCCCATTTTGAAGTTAAATTTTTTTTTTTTTAAGAAAAGACATGAAAATAGTGAACAAACCAAGTTGTAGCAATGATTAGTCGACTACCTTCAGAGACTGGTCCATTGCTTGCTACAACTATTCTTGTTTTATTTTGACAAAAAAACTTTTGGAACATTAACCTCTTTTGAAAAGGCTTTTGTAGAGCCTATGTAAAGGACTTAACCTCATAAAAACTGTACTATTTTATGCCTTTTCAAAATAAACACACAATCATGCAATAAGGAAAGAAAAAATGAAGAGAATAAAGAAGGAAAAAGAAAGCATTTTTTATTTTTTTGGTTATCATGGTTGACTCTACATATGTAGATTGCCTAAATATCCTCTAGAGAGGAAGCAAACTATCTGTACTTCATCAAAACATTTTCAATAATGAATTTTTTAAGAACCATTTTGATAAAATCCTTGAAATTCACTTGAAAACCCTTGTACTCTGATTGAAAAATCTTTGTTTTTATTTGAAAACTCCAACTTTTTAACAATTCTTCTACAAAAATGGCCAATAACATGGCCTCTAGACAGGTATAACAACTATCTACAAGGGTCGATCGACTATCTATTGTAGCCTAATGGCTAATTTTTTAAAAATATGGGGGGCGGTCTATTGGTTTAAAGGCACCCCAAAAGTGGGGTGAATTGGGCTTAACAAAAATTTAAAGCACTTTAATTTAAAATTTAAAGCAAATTACATAACCCAAGCAAACACACTAATAAAGACCAATTTTAGATAAAATAGAATAGGGAAGAGAGATTGTAAACATGTTTATAGTGGTTTAGCAATCTAGCTTACGTCTACTCTCTAAAGGTCAACTAGCATGAGGTTCGATAAGGAGACCTTTTACAATCTCCTTGCTTTCACAAAGATAAGGTCACCAACTTACAAAAAGAGAGTGAATATAAATGAAACTTGCCTCACAAGGAATGGTTTACAAGTTTAAGCTCAAAAGAAAGCTCTTAAATAGAAAAAGAAGAGATGGCGCTTTGAGTTTTCAAGAATTTCTCTCAAGGATGAGCAATTTAGAGCATAGAGAGAGTTTTGAAAGAGAAAGAGTTTTGACACTTGATAAATCATTTTAGAGTGTATGCATCCTTTTCTTAGGCTCAAAAGAGCAAGGTTTAAAGAAAAACTAGCCATGTAATGCCTTCTATGAAGGTTTTCAGGTCAGGACCTGTAATTGCTTACTGAGATCGGATGATCGTTTACTAGCTAAAATTTCATACCATTGCATGCCATAATAGGATAGACTGGTCGACCACCTTCAAGGATTGGCTAATTGCCTCTAGCTTCTACCTGGACTAATCAACTGCCCCCTGTGGACTAGTCAACTACCCCTGGTTGCGAAGCCTGGTTTAGTCTACTTTTATTTATCATTTCTGTACTTTTATTTCATTTGTGTCAATATTTGTAGATGTACTTTGTGGTATCTTTGGGAATTTTGGGAGGAGCTCGTGGCAGAGTTAGAAGGAGTGAATGTCATGGTGATGCATCAATATAGGGAAGGCAATAGTGTAGCAGATTTTTTTGCTAAAGAAGGAGAAATGGGAAACAATGTAATCTACGAAGAACATCTTCTATCACGTTATCTGAAAGGTATCCTTCATATGGATAGGTGGGGTCTTGTTTCCGTTCATCGTTAGTTCATCTCTAGAGTTTTGTTTGGTGTATTTCGTTTTGTTTTTGGTTGTTTTTATGTTTTTATCTCCTTTGTTAGTTATGTTTAATTTTGTTTGTCCAAGTTTGGTTGGTTGGTTTTAACTTGTAACCATGGTATTCCTCCGCAAAAAGTGAGGGTTTATTAATAAATAATTGGAGGTGCTGCCCTCTTTTAGCAAAAAAAAAAAAAAAAAAACACAAAGGTATTAGTACACAATAGTTTGTTATCATCAATGTCAAGTTAATAAAAATTTGAGACTAACAATCTCTCCTTTTTTTATGATGACAAACTATTCGAAAAAAAATTGAAATAAGTATAAATCATTTAATTCATACACAAGCTCCTATTTTTCATGTCTCTCCCCCTTTAACATCATCAAAACCAAAGTATAAGGGGTAAGGCTAATAATTTTATATATTTAAGCACGAAGTGTTTTATGGTTTTCAATGATCACCACAATCTCATCTAATTTTAAATCACAACAAGTTCATCATAAAATGATATACCAATATTCTCCAAAAATGTTTTACATGGTCACAACTATGACAAATGATGATGTCAAAGTAATGCAAGGTTATATAAATAATTGATGCCAATTGTTGTCGATCAAAAGTCAATTAAAAGAAAATTGATACTAATTAACTTAAAAACTTTCCATACTTGAAATTTCTCCCCCTTTTAAATATCAAAAAGAAAATATGAAGGTATGAATTTTGCAAAAAATATTGAAAATATAATTTGAACCAAGATGTTCTAGTTTCAAAAAGTGCATACTTTTCATAATTCACATGTCAACAAAGATCATGATTCTAAAAAGTTGCAGTTTTCGCAATGGTTATATCATTCTAAGATTTTTAAAAATTCATATATAATCATTTTCAAAATTATTCAAAACCATGCTTATGTTTTCAAAAATATTTTTCTTTACTTATGCTCCTCTTTCATAAATATCAAAAGGAATTTGAGATGGAGAAGGTCACACAAATGAAATCCACCCAAATATTCCTCAAGACACATCAAAATATTCAATATGATAAATTTTTACAACATAATATTCATTTAAACTCAATTTTAACAATAATATGCTCAATTTTCAAAACAAAATATTCATTTAAGCATGCATCACAAGTTCTATTCATTTGTATTCACAAAACTCCTTTCAAATTCAAATGCTAACAAAGGATATGTACAAAAGATCATACAAGCAAATACATCACATATGATTAATTTTTACAAAAAAATTAAATAAAAAAAAGTAAAACAACTATATTGAAAATAACAAAATCTAAAGTTCAAAAAAGGTCAATGTTTCAGTTTTGAAGATATATTAAATTACGTTCCAAATTGAGGGTATTATTATGTGCATTTTTATTTGTCCCTTTTGGTATCCATATCTTTTTAATAGAAAGATGTGAATTTCTTTTGAATAGGTAATGTCTCTTGTTACACTTTTCAAATGCACAATTTCGATTGGCAAGAATTTTGTCAAAACTATTAGCTTTACCGTGATCCCTAGAGGGGAGGTGAATTGATATTTTAAAATTAATGCCCTAGGTCAATATCCTAATAACAGTATTTTCACAACCCTAAAGTCTATCTAGTGCAAGTAAAATAAATCAATTGCAATATATAGCATAAATTAAATAGCACAATTTAATCAACTAAGCATGCACCAGAAATCAGTAAAAAGTAAGTGACACCCAGAAGTGTTATCGAGGTTCGGCAAATTGCCTATGTCCCCGCCTTGGCTAACAAGCACAAGGGTTACCACTATAATGCTCACTTAAGTGGGTGGAGCAGCACCTAAACAACCAGGTTAATTAGCACAAGGTTGACCTTAACCTTTACACACAATCCTTACCGGGCTAGATTATCACCCCCTCAAGCCACCCCTGGAATACAACAGTAATTTTCTCAATCAAACTGGTACAGTGATTATGCTTTCATGTAAAGCAGATATGTACCCAATACACACAATTACATACGCATCAACAATATGGATATAGTGTAGGCTTAGTGATGCAAATAGTTGTGCTAGCAATACTCAATGGGGTATTATCAATGGAATGCTCAAAAGTGTTCAATACAAATGATATCTTGGAATTTAAGCAAAGCACATTTCAATAGCAAATCAAGATTCCAAAGATATCAATCAGATATTCAAACTAGTTCAAGAAGATTTTCTTCAATGAAATAAGCACACTACTAGTTTGAAAAATATTTTTGCTTGTTAAAAATATTTTTGCACAACAAAAATCAAAGCTATGGAAGTCTTGCAACAACTATACAAAGACCCCTTAGCTTGCTAGTCTATCCCAACAAAGATTTATAATATGAAATCAATGGGATAAAACTAAACCAAACTCTCCAAAAAATATATCACAATCAAACAAGCAAATGGGAGTTTTTAGCACAATCTAGAAATCACAGGCACACTATATACGCTCTAACAATCTCAGAATGTATCAATGGAATGGAATTTTGAGAGTATTTGGACAAAAAGATTATTTGCAAAAGAGAGGATTCTTAGCTAATGAATTTGCTAATTAATTGCTAATCCTCACAAATGAGTCTATATTTATATGCAAGGTAAAAATTATAACCGTTTGGGACTTGTTGGGAATTTTTAGAAAAGTTCCAAAATGTTTAAACATAATTACCCCATACTAACCCGTATTTACCTCAGTTAAAATATTTTTAACCCGGCAAGATTCGGGTGGCTGAATCGTGGTTCAGTCACCCAAACAGACACAATTATAAAAGCCCTTTAAATTAGTTCAGCAGCCCGAGTTCCAGTTCGGTGGCCCAAACCAAAGTCAGAAACATTTCTTCAAATTTTCGGGTGCGCGATCCCCAATTTGATAGCCCGAATACACATGTTCGGTCGCCTAGAGCTTAATTTCAACTCAATCTCTCGGTAGGCCGAGTTGGTGAGGAGTCCCTTTAAAAGGGTTTGGGTGCCTGTGGAAGGTATGCAAAAAATGGTTCGGTTGCCCAAGAGCTTGGATCAACTGTTGACTTCTCAACAATTCAGACGCCCGAGGAGTTTTGAACTCCTAGGGTTCGGTCGCCCAAGCTCTCTCAAACTTCCAAATATTATTCATTTAAATGCATTTTTAACACTCCTCAAGTTTGTATGCAATATGTGCATGAGTGTTGGGATCTAGAGTCATACTATGGTCATATTGAGCTTACCATATATCATATATGCATGATATGCAGGTAATTATTATAGACCATATCCCTAGTTACTATTACAGACCCATATTACATCAATTGAATTTACAATATGAAATAAAATCTTCAGGGTCTTCATGTCTTGCTTCAAGTATCATCCCTTGAAATGCTCATCTAAGCCTGCACATATACTTGAAAACTATCAAATACCTAAGTATTTGTCATTATCAAAACCGATTGTGACATTTAAGGTCAACAAAAACTTTTGTTTACTTGTCCAATTTTTAAAATAGTGTGATTGAAATTTCAACTAATTTCTTTTTCTAATTTCAAGTCATTTGTGGTAGAACTAGATGCTACCTTAACTTTCCTATCATTATTTTATTTAATATATATATATATATATCTATATCATTTTCATCTGCCAAAATACTTTTTTTTTTCAACCATTAACAAATCAAAATTCACCGAAAGAAACTCGAGGGTTGAACTAACAATGAACGAAAGTGAGACCCCACCTATCAATCCAAAGAATACCTTTCAGATAACGTGGTAGAAGGTGTTGTTCTTTGTAGATTACATTGTTTCCTATTTCTCCTTCTTTGGCAAGAAAATCAGTTATACTATTGCTTTCCTTATATTGTTGTGTCACCATGATGTTCACTCCTTCTAGATCTACCACGAGCTCCTCCCAAAAATCCCAAAGATACCACAAAGTACATCTACCTTTCCGAAGCCAATCAACTACAATTCGCGAGTCACTTTCAATAATCACATTAAAATAATGCAATTGTTTGCACAAACGAATTTCTTCCCTAATTGTTTTTAATTCCACACTATTATTCATATCATTGCCAAAATATCTTGAAAAAACTGTTTTTGCCATGCCATGACAATCCCAAATAATTCATCCACCTCCTAAAGTACCCGAATTGCCTCTATAACACCTATCACAATTAAGTTTTATCCATCCTGCTGGAGGTTTAACCCACAAAATAATTTTGTTAGGCCTGTCGCAAACTCCCTAATGCTTAATTTGAAACTCATTCAAAATCATAATGTTCGATTTCTTCAATTTTTGAAAAGAATTGGTGCTCTCGGCTATAAAACTAACCTAGAATCGAACACTTCTCCACATCTGATCTGCACTATGATAAATTCCTTCCATTCTCGTTTTACATCTTCGATTCCAGAGGCACCACATAATTAAACACGGAATCAGCCTGGTTAAAATACTTTTAACAGACAATTTTCAAGCATAGTGGAACCAATTTGCCATTCTGTTTTTCCAGGAAAGGGATCGTTGAAAAGGAATCCCCAACACAACACTAGCCCGATGCCAAACCTCTGAAGTCACCTTGCCAAAAGAAAGAATATGACCAATGTTTTCCAGGCTTCTCTCTACGCAATAATCACAAGCCGAAGCCATCGATATTCCTTTGGCTTGAATTCTATCATCTACATCCAAGCATCTAAACTAATGTTGACTTGATAGGTCATACCCAATTTTGATTATGAAAAAATACTCTTGGTACTGATGATTGTACTAAGACTTTGCATGCAGGTTCACCATGCACGTGTATTTGGACTAAAAGACATATCATGATGATGTGTCGCGTTCGTGTCGAAGAATGAAGAATTGTGTGTTGTATTTATACTCATTATTTCATTTATTCATTTCGGGATGTAAATTTAATTATGGACTGTGCACTCCTATGGCTTGTAATAATTTGCATCATGTATGGTAGGTAGGTATGCTCAAATCGACCATAGTTGGACTTTAGGTACCTACACAGACCATAGAAAGACTTAGGGAATCGGTCGATTGACACCGTATTCTTTCAATGCACTTAAAAAGTTCTAAAATGACCCTAGGACACTCACCCTTGCACGTATATGAATGATCATTTGAAATGAGTGATTAAATGCTTAAAACAAAACCGAAATGCAAAAAACATGCATTCAACCGAACCTTCCAGTTCAATATCACCCGGTCGACCGAACCAGGATCGGGTCAACAGGTTGACCATAGCCCGATTGACCGAACTCACATAGTTCATTTGACCCCGGTCGACCGAACTTCCCAAGAGTCAACTTTTTGACCACCTGGTCGATCGAGCCTAAAATATACTCCAACGCTCTGGTCGACCAAGGGTCCTCAGGAGATGTCCCCACGTCATAGTCGACCTAACTACTCAGTTCAAATGTCCCCGGTCGACCAGACCTCATTAGAAGGAAAATCGCCTTTGGAATTATAAGTCCGATCGACCAACCGAATTAGTTCATTTTACTCCTGGTCGACTGAACCTCGCAAAAAGACCTCAGACATACAAGTCTGGTCTACCGAACTCACAGTTCATTTCTTGCCTGGTCTACCGAATCTCAAGAACTTCGGTCGACTGAACTTGCCTTGGTCGACCGGTGTTCTTGGGTTGCCCCATAATTTTTACCACGGTTAACTTTTTTAAATAGGGTTAATTTAATTAAATAATATTAAAACTTTTCTAATTATTCCACTTATGTCCTTAATGGTTATATTTTTAGGGAAGTCTATAAATACCCTCTCATTTGGAATAATTAGTAAGAGATTAGAAAGATCATTAAGGCCAAAATACTCTCAAATCCAAAAATCATTTTATAGCCTATACTACTCCCATACACTTCAAAACTTCACTTTCCTTGATCATTCAAGTGTTGTGAGTATTTTTAACTCCATTGTGCTTAATCTCACTAGCTAGGACTGTCATTTATATTATTGCTTGACTGATTTTATTTGAGAGTTTAGCGTTAAA
The DNA here is from genome assembly GCF_029873635.1 of Malania oleifera. NCBI lineage: Eukaryota > Viridiplantae > Streptophyta > Magnoliopsida > Santalales > Ximeniaceae > Malania > Malania oleifera. Next base: position 36,142,383 of record NC_080419.1, on the reverse strand, counting down.
CTTCTTCCACCAATTTCATTTGATAAATCTTGTGTGGGAAGAATTTTAGGGTTGTGGTTCTTGCATTATCATTGCAAGTTACCTAAACCTATATTTTTGTGTGCAAAATCATTTTCAAAACTTATATTCAAACACTCCTTGTGCTGGTGTGGCCAAGGCAGGGATGTAGGCAATTTGGCCGAACCTCGATAACATATTGCGTGTACTGTTTACCTTTCCACACTTTACATTTATTGCACGTGTATGTTTATTTGATGATTGTGTAGACTGACCCTAGGTCGTATTACACTATTGGTAAAACCAGTTAACCTAGGCAATAAATTTTAAATACCCAATTCACCCCCTCCCCCTTTTGGGATTGCACCAAAGCTAACAATTGGTATAAGAGAATCTTAACTTAGACTTAGATGGTATTTAGCTAAAAGATCATGATAGCTCGTGTTAGTGCATCCCCTTCATGTGAGGGAAGATTGGTCACACACAACTTGCATTTCGTGGTGATAATTATGATGTATGGAAATTTAGAATGATTGTGTACATAAAAGCTTTGAATTGGAAATTTTGGAAAGTCATTGATCAGAATGACTGTGTGCCTATGAAATCTATTGAGTGTACTAATGTTCCTAAATCTGAGTGTGAACTGAATGATCATGATAGGAACTTAGTGCAGGTGAATTTTGATGCAATGAATACCTTGCTACATGCTTTAGATTCTAATGTTTTATGTGAGGTTATGGCGTGTAGTAATGCTAAGCATATCTGGGATGAACTTGAGAGGAGATATGGAGCGTTAATGCAAAAGGAAGTTATCTCTCCGTGCGACTCAAGCTCCACTGATCTTGAGGGTGGTAACTAGTGTTTTGTTGCTTCAACTAATGATGAGGTTATCTCGATTCCCTTTTCTTTTGTGGACAAATCTGAAAATGATTCATATGCTAAATTAAATGATATGTCAGATTGTGAATCATATGGTAGTAGTGATAGTGAGAGCATGCCTACTTATGAAGAATTGCAAGTTGAATATATTAGAACTCATAAATCTCTTGTTAAAACACTTGAACGCTACAATGTTTTGAAAAACAAGAATGAGGCATCATTGAAAAAACTTGAATCACAAATTCTTGTTAATAAAGAAAAGGATTTGAAAATCACAAATTTGGAAAACAAGAATGTTGTGCTACAAAAAGAGCTTTAAGACGTAAGATCACAACTTACAATTGAAAATGAAAAGGATCTTCATATCTTTGATCTTGAAAACAAAGCAAACAATATGTCTAAAGAACTTATGAAACTTCAGAATGTTTGCAAAGAATTGAAAAACTCAAAAATTCAAGATCTAGAGAAGAAAATAGAAGACTAATCTAACATCATCTACACGTTCACTAGAGGTAAGGAAAACTTTGATAAATTGCTAGGTGCACAAAAGATGATCTTAGATAAGGAAGGTATAGGTTATAATGGGATTGAAAATAAGAAAATAAAGAACCTATACATGGGGTACTTTGTAAAAGAATCGAAACACTATGCTAGTACCTGGAGTCCATACATTTACATCACATGTGTCTTATGTAAAAAGAAGGGGCACACGAAATTTGATTGCCCATTTAAAAGAAAATGTGTGAAACCCAAACAAGTATGGAAAATTAAAGAATTACCATCTCCTAACCCATCGAGAATAAAAGGTAGAAAAATGATATGGATTGTTAATAAAAAAAAGCCCCTTAAAATTCAAGGAAAATTTTGCTCAAACAGGAATTACATGATCACATAATTCTCCTTTAGCAATTAGGATTAGCTATAGGGGGTAGTGTCTTCTAAAGGCTTAGAAAGTGATTTGGGGCTGAAAATGAAAAATCTTAGTATATGTCCACTATTTAAAATCTTATATACTAAGTGTTTTGAAAAATCAAGCCAATCTGCAAATCCAAGTATATAACCAATCTAAACTTAATGCATATATTCATTGGTTAAAATATGAAATCATTGGCTGTTTGAATAAAAATTCACTTCTAAATGGACATGGCTTGTTTTCCTTGCATTTAAATTTCTAATTGCTTAACTCAAGCCGAATCATGAATATCTAAAGTAAAGCATACTCTATCCATTGCACATATTTGAGTTTTAGGGAATCTATCTCGATATATATATATATATCAGTTAAACCTAAACTCATTTTTGAATATAAAAGCATTAACCTTAGTTTAGTCATCACTCTAGGCTTGAAACACTATTGATCATAAATTCCAAATATTTCTGGTGCGTATTAAATGACATTTTTTTAACTAGAGGCATTCATTAGGGGATTCAAGTTTCACTGTTAAATCAAAAAATTCCCTTTGAACTTAAATTATAAATCCTCTAATTTTGGTTTATATCCTCCATAGGAAATTTTTACCTTACCACGATCACATCAGGTAAAGATCCATCCTCTCATTGGTTCGTATCCTTGCTCCAAAATTGTGATCATATCTAAAGGATACTTTCCAATCACCAAAGAGCAATGTTCCAACATTCACACTCTTCTAGTTGCTCTTTATTTAAATTATTTGGACATATCCTCTTCCATGCAAATATCTTGAATCATGTCCATTCATAATAAATACTCTCTGAACATAACTTAAATTTTAACTTTTCAAGAGTATTAATCCAAAATTTCCTTTATAAGCTCTCAAACATTAAATCAAATCCTTTAGAGCTTCAATTTTGTGAATTAAGTTAAATGGGTAAAATGATTAATATAGGTTTCAATCTAGATGATAGAACAAAATTCAAAGAAACCCATGCACAAACCTTAACATTCAAAGCCATTTGAAATTAGGTCTCTCACGTATTGTAAATCATAAGAAAAGAGGCAAAAATAGGCTTAGAACTCTTAAAGAAATATCTATTGTGATCTTTTGGTCCTCTAAGCTGAAATCGTTTAAAGCCAAGATATATATATGTAGACACCCTATTTTTGCTCTAACCAGATAGAACAAGGGGTCTATTCTTATTTTCATTATTATTATTATTATTATTATTATTATTATTATTATTATTATTATTTTATTATCACTATTATTTTTAGTATTTATTATTTTATTATTATCATTATTAGTATTTTTATTATATTTATTTTATTATTATTTTCTTATAATTATTTTCATTATTTATTATTATTTATTACTAGTAATACTATTATTATTACTTTACTATTATTATTTTGGATATATCTATTATTATTATTATTATTATTATTATTATTATTATCACTATTTTTTATCATTATTATTATTATTATTATTATTATTATTATTTTATTATTATTATTTTTAGTATTTTATTATTATTATTATTGTTATTATTTTCCTATATTATTATTTATACTTTATTATTATTATTATTATTATTATTATTATTATCATTTTGCTATTATTATTATTATTATTATTTTTTTTTTTTATCATCATTATTACTGTATCTGTCATTACCATAAAAGTATAAAAAATAAAAAGAAAAAGGAAAAGAAAACAAGGATTTTTAGGGTTTTGTTATATAAAGAGGAATGCACAGGGCAGTGGCCAAATAGGGGGGGGGGGCGGAGACCCAAAAGCTAAACAAAAAAAAACCTAGCCGCCCCAAGTTGCTCGCGCTCACGCTGCCCCTCCTCAGCCCTCTCTCTGTTCTTCCCCTCAGTTCTCCCTTTCTCTTCTCTGTTCCTACTTGGATCCTCCTCTATCTCTTCTCCTGCTCCTCCCTCTGCTCCAGCATCCATCCGAGTCTTTCTTCAGCCTCTGGCAACACCATCACAGCCCAACTCCGCCAAAACCATCACAGTCCAGCTCCGGCAATACCATCACCTCCAGCTACGGCCTTCATCACAGCAGCACCAATAGATCTGTGGACTTCCCCCGCGGCAGCCCCCTGCATCACAGCAACCAACCTTGCTGCCGTCGTCATCTCTCACTCTCACAAATCCAACCACCGTTCTGACACAGAGCAGCGTCCTCATATCTCCGTCCGTTCTCTAACTATTTCCTTTGTACGCAAGGCAGCAACCTCTATCCTCTCATGAACCAGCACTGGCGGGCCTCCCCAACTCCTTCCCCTCCTCGCAGAACCTCGACTCCATCCTAGCTGCCGTGAGCCACTCCATCACTGACGAATTATCACCGCCGGGCCTCTGCTGCATAGCCCCAGTAGTCGTGAACTCTCCAACAGCAGTTCCTCTCTCTGGTAAGTCCCCTGCCCTTCTGCATGCAGACACGCAAACACACACACACACACAGACATGCGATTCTATTTTATTTTATTTTACTTTATTTCTTTCTTCCGTTGCTGATTTTGGTTTATATTGATATATAATATTTGGGTTTTTCTTATGCAGATATATTTAATATTTTGAGTTTTCTTCTTATAATGTTTTATTTAGTGTAATATATATTTAGTTTTCATATTTAAATTCTTATTTTACACATTAAAGTATCTATAATATTGTTGTAGGATTCTTAACGTTTGTTAGTTGATATTTTTGTTTGTATTTTGGTTGTGCATATTATTTAATGATCATTATTATTATTGTAGAAGTGTTACAGTTAAAATTTGTTTTAATGTTCAATTTTATATTTTTTTTGTATTTAGGGTATGTATTAAATTTCATATTCATTTTTAGGGTTTCCTTATTTGGATTTTTAGGGTTTCCATTTAATCACATATTGATTTCCATAGTTCGACTATTTCTATATTATCACATATCTGTATTTATTGTTTCCATATTGCTACACATTGATTTCTTTTTAGGGTTTGATTACTTCCTTATTATTGTATATTATTGTTTATGATCGGATTAAAGTTGTATAGGGCTTGTATTGTTATTAATATTATAATGTATACACGTTATTATTCTAGCAGCTTTTATTATTAGTAATTATGTGCTACGATATATATATATATATATATATATATATATACATATTGGTAATGTTATTACTATAGTAGTATTATAAAATGTTATAGGTATTGTATTATTTTCTTTATTTATTTTTATACTTTTTTTTTCAAGAAAACTATGAAGAGAACCATAAAAAGGGGGAAATTAGAAAAAAATTCGAAAAATATTTTTGACTTGACTTTCATTATTTTTCTTTTCGTTATTTAATTGTTCAAAATTTGGGATATATATAAAAATATAAAATAAAATAGAAAAAGCTGGAAAAATATTTTGAGACATGAAAATTTTTTTTTTAACTTTTCATCCCAAATAGGATCCAAAACCTCACAAGTTAGTATTTTCATAGTTAGAAAAACCCTATAAGATTTCTAAATTTTGGGAGTGTATTTTATATATTATTTTCGATTTTATCCCTATGATTTTAATACGGGGGTATGAGCCTTCGGGCTTCATGTACCTTTAGCTCTGAGGGAATATGCAAATATTTATATATTACGAATATTTTTGTATTATTTATTTATTTATTTGTTTATTTTGCTTGTGTATTAGTAAATTCACTAGAGAAGTAATTTTAAAGACTTTTTAGATTAATTTAGGGATAATTCTAAATTAATTAGGTACTGTTCGTAAGAACGGGCGCGTAGGGGGTGCTCATACCTTCCCCTCGCGTAACCGAACTCCTGACCCCAGCTCTAGTAACGTAGACCCATTCTACCCCTAACGGCGTAGTAATCATGTTTTCTAACCACACTGAAAGGTTAGTGGCGACTCCGACATTCCTTATTTTTTCTCAAAAATTAAAATTGATTTTATTTCGCCGCCGGGGCACACACGCACCGGGACGTCACGACAATATATATCATTGAAAATCTTAATACACTTGGCTAAAAAACCTGAAAAATAAGAAAAGGCGTAAAATGAATTAGTGCATAACTCAGGGAGAGCATATATTCTTTCATGGTTATATAAATTAAAATGCTCTCGTATATTTATTTCATGCCTAAATGTCCATATGAGTATTGCATTAAATTCCTAGCTATCCATGGTTATTTATTGTTCATAGTGTCTAGTTGGATGGTTTACATTTATATGGATAGTTGATTATACTACCTGATTGCATGCTTAGTTTAGAATGTCTCCTACACGGCAGATGCAGTTGATGTGAATTGCATGCTGGTAGTGGATTATAGGTTTTCGTATGCCTTGAACTGAATTGCTTGTTTGAACCTATCAGGCACAGTTTTTATGAGAAAATGTCCTATATACAAACAGTATGGTGCCAAAATTTCGTTAGGATTTTCCCATATAAAACCTTGTGTTAAATATGATTATGATAAAATTAATGTTAAAACATTTTTGAAAGGATAAGTGAAAATCAATTAAACAAATTAAACTTCATCTTAGTATAATCATCCAATTTTAAAAAGGCTAAGATTCATCCCTCGAAAAGGAGCATAAAGAACCCATTTGCATCATGCTTTAAATTTTGAATATTAAGGCTCTTCTAAGAATCTTGAACATCATATCCAGCTCTTAAAGCTATATATTTAGATATAGATTGTTGTCGGTTATATGCTTTATTTCATGCCTTAATATATATTCTCTGATACATTTTGAAGATTCTAGGGAGACTATACTGTTTGCCATGTTTGAAATAACGCATCTAATATACAGTGTAGTTATGTTAAAAGTTTTAAAATGATGACTTATACAACTAGGCTTAATGAAATGACTCTCTATTTAGTATAAGAAGCTTATTGCATCTAAGCTATAACTCAAATTGATAGGGGGAGCTTCTAATATTAAAATGCCTATCATATTATGCTTACAAATTTTTAGCTTAGATACGGTGTTGAATCAAATGTGGCATGTGCTTAAATGAAATGATCTTTGTGAAAATCTTAAGTTGACATTTATTATTTTGCCACAAGTTGTTTATGTTTGTCATATGATCTCGCATGTGAATTGTTAAATCTTTAAGATCATCATGGTTGTGGTTTTCTAGTTATATTCTTGTATGTGCAAAATTGACAAACCAGAAAATTTGTACTTGCGTATTTTAAATTAAAGCTTCTATTTCAGCAAGCAACCCCCAGTACATTTTGCAAACATCATAAGGGGGATATATATTTATATATATATACATATATATATATATATTTTATTGTAATACTTTATGGCAAGAACTATTTTCAAAACTCAAACTTTTTCTCTTGCCTCATCATTATTATTATATACATATATGTTTTTAAAGTCGCATGACTGGTTCTATAACTACACATAAAAATGCATGCGAACTGGTTAGACTATGTTTATGCTCAAACTTCCTCTTTGGTGTCATATGTCGTGTGTTCTTAACTCAAATTTTCCACGGGTCTTATGATATGTTTCAATTGTAATGGTTTGTGTATGTTTATGGTCTAACCTTGTTTTCATATCATTTAAATCATTTAAATGACCAGTTATATAGTTTGTGTGATAAAATTTGTTATAAGTCATACTCTGTCATTCATTATGCATTATATGATTATATATATATATATATATATATATATATATTTTGGATGCTAAAAGTTATAATTCTTGATCATACTGTACTGGTTGACTTGATTGATGAATATGTGTTACATACTATTGATTGAAACTTAACATAGGTCACTTAGGTACAAGGTTATGATTAGGATTGGTCTATTTTCAAATGGCATGCTGCCGATTTTTTTTAAAATTCCTCTCAATATACCTTCTTTATATAAATGACATCCTTTGCCTTCAAGTTTTATTGCTTAACCCTTTTTACTGTTGCCAAAAGTGGGAGAAGAGGCAAAATTGGGTAAAACAATGCTTAATCATGCTTAATCTTTAATTACTCATTACTTTAATTGTCTTTATGCATAATGTTAGGGGGAGTCTTTCTTGGCTGTACCCACTTTTGCATAAAGTATTTGTCATCACCAAAAAGTGGGAGATTGCCGACCTGATAGGTCACACCCAATTTTGATTATAAAAAATACTCTTATGAAATTAGGATAGCTTCCCAAGACCGGGGGGGGGGGTAAATTGGAATTTTAAAATTATTTCAATTTTAATTCTTTATTTTATATCAACAATCACAACAAGTAAATATAAAAACAATTCAACCACAACCAATCAAGATAATCAAAAACTTAATCTTTGTTTTAATAGCCCTGCAATGAATTGTAAAGCATGCTGGATTTATATAAGCCTTGTGTTCATTCCAAACTCACAATTCTTCTTTGTGTTTAGCTTTTAAACAAACTTTCAGATTAATAAGTTTAGGTTGATCAACCAACATAGTCTCTTTCAGTTTCCGCAATCAATGCTGATCAAGCCAAAAACAAATTATCTTCCGGTCTATTTAACAACTATACACTCAGAATTAACAATTTAAAAATATACACGCAGGTTGTAAGTGTTGCTAAAAAAGTAAAGAGTAAGGAAGAAGAGAGACACAAGATTTTATAAGGTTCAGCTTATACCCAGCCTACGTCCTCGCCTTTGGCAAACCACCAAAAGATTCACTAGTTTAGTTCCGTTGACGGGTGGAACAATACCAATTACAAACACTCCTTCCGTTAGGCTAGAGCCCGCCTCTCCAAACAATATTCCCTCGTTTGCTCCAACGATTCTACAGCCCTAAATCGTCTATGAATAAGAACCAAGACAAAGAATATTTTGTGTACAGGAAAACACTCTCACAGCAGAGTAGGTTAGTACAACATTCAGCACAATAATACTTCAAAGTAATTCAAATATAGAAGAATTTGAAGCTCAATACTCAATATAGATCACCAAATATCTTCCAAAATTTGAAAGATTCTGACTTTGAAAGCTTTACTTCGGATTTTGAATCAGTAGCAATTCAGTAGTTGAACACAAGAGAGTTTGAGAGCCTTTGAGAACTTTGATTGCTTGAAAAATTTCTTGGTGTCTCAAACCTTTGAAGTTTGGGGCTATTTATAGATGTTTAAAAGTAATTCCTTATCCCCAAAGTTTCCTTGAAGTAGTTTCCAAGTTTTTCAAAATAATTGTGTCCAAAAACTTCATTTTAAAAATCTTCTCGTTGAGAGTTTTTAAGCCAATGTTCGAGTGGTTGTCGCCTGTCATAGAACAAACTCATAACACAGAACACTGGCAGCTACCTGCCAGAACCAAGGCAGTCACCTGGCATGACCACCCAGGCACCTGACATGTTTAGGCAGTCGCCTGTCATGCTACTGTCTCTTTGAAAAATCCTTCTCTTAATTTGGCAGTCACCTGCCACAATAGGATAGTCGCCTAGCCCTTCTATTTTTCAAAAAATTTTCTTTTTCAAAAACCCTTTCTTTTCATTGATTATAAAAGTTTTCTTTAGAGTTTTCTCAAAAATATATTTTGAATTTCTTGAGAGCTTCAAATCAATTTATACTTGAAATTAACTTTAAGTACTTGCATTCAGAACATCCTTAAAAAAATTTAATCCTTTGATCTTCAATCTTGTTCTTCCATCATCTTTGAGTTTTCGATCTTTTCTTTGAGCTTTCACCAAGTTATCTTTAATCCTCATCCTCTTCAAAATCTTTTTTTAATCCATAGGCTTTATCATGCTCTTCAAGATCTCTTTTTAATCCATAAGCTTTATCATCGTCTTGAACTTTGTCACTTCCTTTAAGTTTTACCTTTTTCCTGAAAAACTTTCACTTGAACCACATTAAACATATCATGATTTGCTATCATCAAAATAAGAATTGTAAGCCTTATTAGGCCAACAATTTCCCCCTTTTTGATGATGACGAATTGAGAGCAAAAATAATAAGAATTAATACTCATGGCTCCCCTATCAACAAGCATGATACATTTTCATAGGTATATACACGATATGATCTATGCAAGATAATCCATAAATGATTCATCCATACATATTCATAGTTTTACAAACCACATACAAGATATGATCCATACAAGTTTTTCAAATGATCCATACAAGTTTACAAAACAAGGCATAGCATCACACATTTTTGCACTCCCTTCTCTCAAACATCTCCCCCTTTGGACATCAATCAAAAAGGAGTAGAAATAATAAAAAAATAGAGAAGTGTTGCAATACATAGTATGTGATGACCCAAAAATATATATATATGATTAAAGTACAATAATAATAAAATAATAAAAATAGTCATTAAGTTAATATCAATACAGAAGTGTTTTTCTGTAGGATCCTTGATTCCATGTTTGATGCCTAAGAAAGACCTTGTCTTAGCGAGTGCTCAGAGACCATTGCGGCTCAGTCGCTCCCTGGAGGTCGGCCTGGTCAAAATGGAATTTCATAGGATAAACAGGATAGACACTATTTGTACACGTAAATAAGTATATATACATAAAATAGTGTTTTGACAGACATAATTTGTCGAAATACATAATAAGATAATAATAATATAGGTATCATATGTGGGGCCCACAAGACTATGTGGGGTCCACATGAGTCCCGGAGCCACAAGACACTGTTTATATACGTAAATAAGTACATAAAATAATGTTTTAACTGATATAATTTGTAGAAATATATGATAAAATAATAATAATATAGGTATCCTATGCGGGGCCCACAAGACTGTGTGGGGCCCACATGAGTCCCGAAGCCGTATGGAGGTTTTCACAAGTCTCAAAGCTATGTAGGATGCATAAAATCGTATAAGAGTTATTCGAGTTACGTAGGATCCATTCGGGTCTCGAAGTTATGTGGGGCCCACAAGACCATGTGGGGCCCACATGAGTTTTTAAAATTTAAATTTAATTCTTGTTCAAAAATAAATAATAAAATAAATAAATACTAAAAGTAGTTTAAAATTAATAACAATGATAATAATAATGATAATAATGATTAGAAAAAAATAATAATAAAATAATAGAATAATTAATTAAGTTATTGATTAATTAATTAGGTAAGTAATTAATTAAATAAAAAATTATTTAGTGGGATTGGTGGCAAGCACTCCCACATGGCCTCCATCCCTATCCCATACACAACCCATACCTTGCCCATTCTTTAATTTTTAATAATTATAATTTCACCCATCTCCCCACACTTTTACAAATTCCATTTCTTCCCCAAAATTTTCCTATAAATAGGGAGCTCTCAACCTTCATTTTTCACAACAATTTTCCAAGGAAGAGAAGGATTAGTGAGTGAAAGAATTTGTGGTGGAGAGAGAATTTTTGAATAAATTCTCAATCACCCACTTTTTCCGATCTCATTTCTTAAAGATAATTATTGTGTTCATAGCACACGGTAAAAGAAGAAGGTAAGTAAATTTTGATTATGTTAGTTTCTTTTTATTTTAAATTCATACCCGAGTTTATTTTGTACGTAAATTTTAATTATGTCAATTAGTTCCACAAAATTTTCATGAGTTTATTTTCACGCATATTTAATTATACCAGTTCTATCTTTAATATACTTGCATCTATTTTTGGGTTAAGAAATGTTCCAATCCCCTCGGGTAAATTTTCAGCATTTCTTTCTATTCAAAAATAAAATTATATATATATTTTTAACACAAAAATTGTGTGGCATGAGTTTATTTCTACGTTACATTTTTTTTATGTAAATATGAGTAAAGATGAGATTTTCACGATATTATTTTAAATTGCATAAATGATAATAAGATGATTTTCAAACCCCTTATGGCAACGAAAGTTCAAAGTTACAGATGCTCGGTACCGCAGCTTAAAGTTTATACGGATCAGAGTGCACCCACACTGTTTACAGAGTGGTTATTTATGTTAGTGGATTTCTCCTGAGTGCACACCTGGTTCCGGACCAGGACTTAATAAGGAAAATCTCACTTAAAGTTTACGTACGTTGATTTAGTTTGGTCGGCCAGCCAGCTAAGTCCAGTCTTCGGACTGCACAACCCAGTCATGGGGGTAAACATGACTTACGGCAAACAGGCCTAAGGGTGGGTTTTTATAATATATGTTTATACATATTTAATTACGTGTACAAAGTTACTGATGATTTGAAGGAAAAGTGTAAGTTTACGTGAAAAGGATCATTTTGGTGCTTAAATGACGATCTAAGGAAAAAGTATAAGGAAAAGTATATGTATGTTTATCATTAAATATTTTTACAGTTTTAAAGTTAAAAGTTTAATTTAACAGTTATAATATATGATTATAAAAATTTACTGTTGAAATTGATGACAAAAGTTTTATGCTTGAATTTTTAAATTTATGTTTATTCTAAAAGCAGTCTTGAAGTTATAGTATTAAATATTGTTTTACGAAATTCTTTAAAAGCTCATTTTGGCCACACACTAATAATAATCTTATTTACTTACTGAGCGTCGTCTCACCCCAATCATATTTTATTTCAGATAACTCTGAAGGACATGTCGGAAATCAGGCTTAGCAAGCATGCGGGTGGGGATTAGAAAAATAAAGATTTATTTAGAAACATTAGTATGATTTCAGATATTTACGTTTGTGTAATTTTCTTCATTTGAAATAAGTTATTGTAACATGAATAATTAGCGCTCTGGTTTGAATAAAATTGAGTTTATTTGCTTCCGCTCTAAATTAGTATTAAAAAGTTAATATCCCAGGCCCCTCGGGGTCGGGGTGTTACATTTGGTATCAGAGCAATAGGTTATAGGTTCTGTAGACTTTAAAGAAATAATTTTACCAGAGCATAGGATATAGATTCTGCATAATCTAATATATAAATTTTATCAGAGCATAGGTATAAAATATGATTTTGGTAGGATTGGGTAGTTTAGAATATTTATTTTAGTTTGTTATATTATTATGCGTTAATAATAGATTTATGATTTTAAAATAACATTTGATCATTATTTAAGAATGGATCCTAAAGATAGTAACATTGGAGGAAATGAGATTTACGTGAAGGCTCCCAAGGACAGGTAATAATTATAAATTCTCTAAGAAAAATAGTACTATTATTGAAGACACGTTAATTAATTTAAATATATTATTTATATTTGTAGAAACACGTACCCATATTGATGATTCATAATTAATTGTCAAATGCAATTAATAATTAAAATTTTTTTTTTATATATAAATATAATAATAATATTTGAGATTTAATTATTTTTACTGTTGTTATTTTCACTAAATTTATAAGAAATAACCTATTAGACCCTACTGAATTTAGAAGTGCTACACATACAAATAGATATGAACAAACGGTCTATTATGAAATCTGAATTTACCCAAAATTTCTTTGCATGTATAAGTTGGATATGAATATGTATTTTTACATTACATATTCAGTTATCAACAAAACATTCAAGCTTAATTTAGGAATATATATTTTGACAAAATCTTTAATTTCTATTTTGTATTAGTATATAAGGAATTAAATATCATTTAAATATTACTTATTATATTTAAATTCAATATATATATAATCCCTTAGCATGTGCAAGTTAAATATGTATATCTATTTTTTTCCCATTACATATTCAATTTCCATCAAGTATCCAAGTTTAATTTAGGAGTACAAATTTTGATGAAATCTTTAATTTTGTATAAATTTATAAAAGTTAATACAACTTAAAATTTTCTATAAAAAAAATATATATATATATATTTAATGAAAGCAATATAAAAATTTACTAATTTCCTTCAAATAACTAACCAATGTCAAATCATCAATCGGCTAAACATGCCCAACATTTATTTGATCTAATAATAATAATAATAATAATACTAATGTTAATGGAATATATATATATACATATATATATATATATATGTATATATAAGGGGTACTCTTGTAGTTATAAAAAAAAAAAAAGGGGCCTCATGGGTGGAAATCATCGGCTATAGCTCACTTACCCCCGAAGCAAGGTCAGGGCATGAGACCACTTGGGCGTAGTGGGGACTCGAACCCGCGATCATATGGATGCACGGCCGGTTCCTTACCACTAGGCCACCCACCCAAGTGGTGATCTAAGGATGAAATTAATTATAGTTAAAGCATTAATAAAGATGTAAAAACATAAAAAAAAACCTAGAGTTTGCAAATTTTGCAATACGTGTCACTCGCTCAATTTCCGCGACACATGTCGCTATCCCTCGATTTGTGCAAAACGCGTTAATCGATATCTGTGACACGCGTCACCCCCTCTCGGTTCTCATGACACACATCGTTATCCCTTGATTTGTGCAAAATGCGTTGATTGATATCCATGACACGTGTCGCCCTCTCTTGATTCTCGTGACACTTATCGTTCTCTCTCGACTTGTGCAAAACGCGTTGCTCGATATCCGTGACACACGTCGCTCTCTCTCGATTTCCACAACACGCGGCCATTCCCTTATAAAAAGGGTACGCCCTCCTCGAACTCTAAGCATCACAATTTTCTATCATCTTGAATAATCACATTTCGATTTGTAGTGATTAGCTCTTCCCAACTTGTCTCTTAGTTGTCTCATTACTCGAAAATGTTGCCAAATCACCCAACTCCCAAAGTTGCTAAGAGCAGCACTAGATCGTCGATTCAAAGATGGAAACCCGGTAAGGCATAGCTGGAGATTCTAGAGGAGGTCTTCCACAACAGTCAAGGGGAACTCCCTTCAGTGGAGCAGACTATCTTGCTTGCAGCACAACTCCGACGGTATGGTCCAATCGAGCCGAAAAATATACGCTTTTGGTTTGAGAACCGTAGGCGTAGGCGGGGATCAGTTGGAGAAGCCACTATCTCAACTACTGCCCCAACAATTCTCCATATCACCTCCTCCGCCACTACCGACCCAAGCAGTGCCCCTGCCATTCTTCCAACCCTCTTCCCTATCGAGAATATTCCGACTGTGAAACTTACAACTAATATCTCACCAATGAGCCATATTCCTTACAATGGCAATATCGCAGTCACCACACTAAGGGTTTCGGATAATGCTGGCCTACTTCACCATTTCAAGGAAACCCGATTCGCAATGAGACTCATATATGGGCCACCAATAACTCGGGAAGAGAGCAGCTCTTCCTCCTTCGCCGAACAAATGGGCGTCCTCTCCCTTTTTCCTACCCAAGCCGGCGACATTATAAGAGGTCAACTCTGCCAAGAAAGAACCCAAGCAGTTAGCAGTGACACCGCTAGTACTGCGATAGATGTTGACGTTGATCTAAGGCTCTAAAGGCCAGATCTCGTATATTTTTATTTATTTATAGGACATGTATAATATATATACATATATATAATTATCCTTTTCCACATCTTCTGAATTTCTTTTCCATTTCAATCACTATTAGACCGACGATTCACACTTCAATTCCCAAAATAAAATACTTCGTCAAATTGACTCTTAATCTATTCTAAGACTTAATTAAATCATTAATCGATTTACTCTTTCTAATAGCGCAAACCAATTATACAGTACTCATTTTAAATTAGCAAATTTCGAGGACGAAATTTTATAAGGAGGGGAGATTGTGATGACCCAAAAATATATATATATATGATTAAAGTACAATAATAATAAAATAATAAAAATAGTCATTAAGTTAATATCAATACAGAAGTGTTTTTCTGTAGGATCCTTGATTCCATGTTTGATGCCTAAGAAAGACCTTGTCTTAGCGAGTGCTCAGAGACCATTGCGGCTCAGTCGCTCCCTGGACACTATTTGTACACGTAAATAAGTATATATACATAAAATAGTGTTTTGACAGACATAATTTGTCGAAATACATAATAAGATAATAATAATATAGGTATCATATGTGGGGCCCACAAGACTATGTCGGGTCCACATGAGTCCCGGAGCCACAAGACACTGTTTATATACGTAAATAAGTACATAAAATAATGTTTTAACTGATATAATTTGTAGAAATATATGATAAAATAATAATAATATAGGTATCCTATGCGGGGCCCACAAGACTGTGTGGGGCCCACATGAGTCCCGAAGCCGTATGGAGGTTTTCACAAGTCTCAAAGCTATGTAGGATGCATAAAATCGTATAAGAGTTATTCGAGTTACGGAGGATCCATTCGGGTCTCGAAGTTGTGTGGGGCCCACAAGACCATGTGGGGCCCACATGAGTTTTTAAAATTTAAATTTAATTCTTGTTCAAAAATAAATAATAAAATAAATAAATACTAAAAGTAGTTTAAAATTAATAACAATGATAATAATAATGATTAGAAAAAAATAATAATAAAATAATAGAATAATTAATTAAGTTATTGATTAATTAATTAGGTAAGTAATTAATTAAATAAAAAATTATTTAGTGGGATTGGTGGCAAGCACTCCCACATGGCCTCCATCCCTATCTCATACACAACCCATACCTTGCCCATTCTTTAATTTTTAATAATTATAATTTCACCCATCTCCCCACACTTTTACAAATTCCATTTCTTCCCCAAAATTTTCCTATAAATAGGGAGCTCTCAACCTTCATTTTTCACAATAATTTTCTAAGGAAGAGAAGGATTAGTGAGTGAAAGAATTTGTGGTGGAGAGAGAATTTTTGAATAAATTCTCAATCACCCACTTTTTCCGATCTCATTTCTTAAAGATAATTATTGTGTTCGTAGCACACGGTAAAAGAAGAAGGTAAGTAAATTTTGATTATGTTAGTTTCTTTTTATTTTAAATTCATACCCGAGTTTATTTTGTACGTAAATTTTAATTATGTCAATTAGTTCCACAAAATTTTCATGAGTTTATTTTCACGCATATTTAATTATACCAGTTCTATCTTTAATATACTTGCATCTATTTTTGGGTTAAGAAATGTTCCAATCCCCTCGGGTAAATTTTCAGCATTTCTTTCTATTCAAAAATAAAATTATATATATATTTTTAACACAAAAATTGTGTGGCATGAGTTTATTTCTACGTTACATTTTTTTTATGTAAATATGAGTAAAGATGAGATTTTCACGATATTATTTTAAATTGCATAAATGATAATAAGATGATTTTCAAACCCCTTATGGCAACGAAAGTTCAAAGTTACAGATGCTCGGTACCGCAGCTTAAAGTTTATACGGATCAGAGTGCACCCACACTGTTTACAGAGTGGTTATTTATGTTAGTGGATTTCTCCTGAGTGCACACCTGGTTCCGGACCAGGACTTAATAAGGAAAATCTCACTTAAAGTTTACGTACGTTGATTTAGTTTGGTCGGCCAGCCAGCTAAGTCCAGTCTTCGGACCGCACAACCCAGTCATGGGGGTAAACATGACTTACGGCAAATAGGCCTAAGGGTGGGTTTTTATAATATATGTTTATACATATTTAATTACGTGTACAAAGTTACTGATGATTTGAAGGAAAAGTGTAAGTTTACCTGAAAATGATCATTTTGGTGCTTAAATGACGATCTAAGGAAAAAGTATAAGGAAAAGTATATGTATGTTTATCATTAAATATTTTTACAGTTTTAAAGTTAAAAGTTTAATTTAACAGTTATAGTATATGATTATAAAAATTTACTGTTGAAATTGATGACAAAAGTTTTATGCTTGAATTTTTAAATTTATGTTTATTCTAAAAGCAGTCTTGAAGTTATAGTATTAAATATTGTTTTACGAAATTCTTTAAAAGCTCATTTTGGCCACACACTAATAATAATTTTATTTACTTACTGAGCGTCGTCTCACCCCAATCATATTTTATTTCAGATAACTCTGAAGGACATGTCGGAAATCAGGCTTAGCAAGCATGCGAGGGGGATTAGAAAAATAAAGATTTATTTAGAAACATTAGTATGATTTCAGATATTTACGTTTGTGTAATTTTCTTCATTTGAAATAAGTGATTGTAACATGAATAATTAGCGCTCTGGTTTGAATAAAATTGAGTTTATTTGCTTCCGCTCTAAATTAGTATTAAAAAGTTAATATCCCAGGCCCCTCGGGGTCGGGGTGTTACATAGTACTTATAAAGCATATAGAACATACTATCTGATAAAGCAAAAATAAATACATAGATGAAACACATCAATCGGAGGCTTCCATAGATCTACTTTCATCATCTCCTTCTTCTTGTTCACCAGATTCATCATCACTTGATGTAGCAGAACTGATATTCATTGGAGATTTGCCTTTATAGGAGCTGACAAGTGTTGTTCAATCTTATCAATTCCCTGAACAAGACTTGAACAATGAGTTTCTACAGTAGAAACCTTCTCCCTTTGAGTACTAAGTCCAGATTGCATTCCATCATTGAAGGTCATATAGTGATTAAAAAATGAAACAAACCAAGAAGGAGTTTCTGGGTCAAGTTGAACTGAAGATGCTGGTATGGAAGACTGAGGTGGTGGTGTAGATGATGCATGATGATGTCCCTTATGAAACCATCCTTGAGGAGAGTTCTTATATCACATACGTTTAAGAATAGTATCAGAAAAGATATCATAATGGGTTTTTCTAGTGAAGTTAAATGATGATGTAAGAACATTGAAATGAGCAAATACCATATTTAACATCCCAGCATATGGTAGAACACGAGGAGCATCGACTTTCATAATAATCCACTTGACAAGTAAACTTGGAAGATCCAACTTTTTCCCTTTAAGAATACAACACATTACAAAACAATCTAAGAATGAAATATGATCATGAGAACCAGAACGTGGTAGAATATTGTATTTAATGAGTTTGTGCAGGATTAGAGCTTGTAGATTGAGTTGTTTGTCCAGAGGTGGATGCCCAAAATTAACAGGTGTATCAGTCATAACTAGAGGCAAAAATTCCTTTAGAGTGAATCCCTAGCACATAATCCATTGTTTCTCAACAATGTGGACCTCAAAATATCCTAGTTTGACTCAAAGAATTTTTCCCAAAGATATGGGAGTAAGATGAATATTTTTCCCAAGAAGATTTCTTTTGATCCCGTTTTTACATCTTTCCATATTTGCGTAGAAAATCTGAACCACGTTGGGATAGTATCCTTTAGCTTAATATGTAATAAATCGATCCCATCCAATCTCCTTAAAAAGTTCCATAATTTTAGGAAAACCCATATTGAAGAATGTAACATCAAGAACTTTACCTAAAATTGGTTCAGCTGAAGCGATTTGGTTCCGATAAAGTTGCTTAGCATGTGGAGTTACTAACCATTTCTCCACTTCATCATTATTGATCCTTGTCGAAGAGGAAGATCCCTTGTTACCAACTGATTTTGCTTGTGGCATGTTTGTATAGAAGAGAAAAAAAGAGAAACCCTAGATTAGATTCGCGTTTTGGTGAGGAGGGAAGATTAGAGGCTCGACTTCAAACTGATTTGGACGAAGCGTTTGTATGGGAAAGAGTAGAGAAGAATTTCAGAGAGAAAGATAAAGGAGCAGGCGCCTGGTGGAAGTTAAAATGACTTAAGACAGGGTTTTAAACCCTACTTGCCGTGAGGTAGTCGCCTGCTAGAATATGGTAGGCGCTTGTCCATGAAGAATCTGAAAAGTCAGTAGCCTGGCAGTCGCCTAGCACCTTGGTGGCAGTCGCCTTCCAAGCAGAAAAACATTAGTTTACTTCACGATTATGTATTATACCCAATTCTCTTCTAATGAATATGATTGCTCTTCAGATAAAGGTTTTGTGAATATATCCGCTAATTGGTCATTTGTATTTACAAATTCTAACATTATATCTTTGTTTTGCATATGATCTCTCAAGAAATGATGTCTTATGTCAATATGTTTTGTTCTTGAGTGAGATACCAGATTTTTTAAAATATTAATGGCACGTGTGTTGTCACATTTTATAGGAATAGTTTGATATTGAATTTTGAAATCTTTTAGTTGCTGTTTCATATACAATGTTTAGGCACAGCAACTTCCTGCAGCTATGTATTCTGCTTCTGCTGTGGATAATGCTATAGAGTTTTGTTTCTTTGAAGACAATGAAACTAAAGAGTGTCCTAGAAAATGACACGTTCCACTTGTGCTTTTTCTATCTATTTTACATCCAACAAAGTCTGCATCTGAATAGCTAATTATTTCAAATTTAGTTTCCTTTGGATACCATAAACCTAGTTCAAGTGTGCCTAATAGATATCTAAGGATTCTTTTAACCGCTGTTTTGTGTGATTCCTTAGGAGCTGATTGGAACCTAGCACACATACACACGCAAAACATAATATCTGGTCTACTTGCTGTTAAATAAAGTAAGCTTCCTAGGATACCTCGGTAATGTTTAGTATCTACTTGTTTCCCTTTTTCATCTTTGTCAAGACTAGTTGAAGTGCTCATAGGAGTTTCTATAGGTTTACTTTCTTCCATATCAAACTTCTTTAGCATATATTTTATATATTTAGTTTGATTTACGAAAGTTCCATTTTTTGCTTGTTTGATTTGTAATCCTAGAAAGTAATTTAACTCTCCCATTATACTCATCTCAAACTCTTCTTGTATAGACTTAGCAAATTCATTATACAAATCCTCATTAGTTGCTCCAAAAATAATATCATCAACATAAATTTGTACTATAAGCATGTCTTTGTTTTTGGTTTTTATAAACAGTGTTCTATCTATCTTTCCCCTTGAGAAATTGTTTTGAATTAGGAACTTGCTTAGCCTTTCATACCAAGCTCTAGGAGCTTGTTTCAATCCATATAAAGCTTTCGTTAACTTAAATACATAATCTGGATTTTTTGAATTTTCAAAACCTGGAGGTTGTTTTACATATACTTCTTCATTTATATATCCTTTTAACAAAGCATTTTTTACATCTATTTGATATAATTTGAAGTCCTTATAGGTTGCATAAGCTAAGAGCATCATAATTGCTTCCATTCTTGCTACGGGGCAAAGGTTTCATCGTGATCGATACCTTCTTTTTGATTATATCCTTGTGCTACTAGCCTACCTTTATTTCTTACAACAACTTCATTTTCATCCTTTTTATTTCTAAACACCCATTTAGTTCCTATGATTGATTTGTCTTTGGGTTTAGGTATAAGTTCCCATACTTGACTTCTTTCAAATTGATTTAGTTCCTCTTGCATAGTTAAAATCCAAGAGCATCTTTTAAAGCTTCTTCAATATTTTTGGGTTCTTCTTGAGATAAAAAGGCATAATAGTTGCAAATATTTTTCAATGAGGCTCAAGTGGTTATTCCTTTTGAAGTTTCTCCAAGTATTTGTTCTTTTGGATGACTTTTAAAATATTTCCATTCTTTAGGTAGTTCTTGATTTTCTACAATGTTTTCATTTGAAGTCTCATTAATATTTTCTTCCTTTATTTCAAGATCTTCTCCTTTTTGTGAAATATATTCTTTTTCATCATTCTTAATTTTATTTTCATAATTGTTAGATTCATCAAATGTTATGTGCATTGATTCAATGATAGTAAGAATTCTCCTATTATAAACCCTATAGGCTTTGCTATTTGTAGAGTAGCCTAAAAAGATACCTTCATCAGATTTTGCATCAAACTTTCCTAAATCATCTTTAGTGTTAAGGATGAAGCATTTGCATCCGAATACATGAAAGTAAGAGATATTAGGTTTTCTTCCTTTCCATAATTCATATGGTATTTTATCTATACTTGATCTTATAGATACCCTATTTATAATATAACATTTTGTGTTTACAGCTTCAGCCCAAAAGTATTTAGGTAGAATATTCTCATAAAGCATAGTTTTTGCCATTTCTTGTAGAGTTCTATTTTTCCTTTCTACAACTCCATTTTGTTGTGGAGTTCTAGGTGCTGAAAAATTATGAGTTAATCCATGTTCATTACAAAATTTATCGACTTCCTTGTTTTTAAATTCTTTTCCTTGGTCACTTCTAAAACTTGTTATATTATAGCCCTTCTCATTTTGTAATTTCTTACATAAGGTGATTAGCATGTCACAAGCTTCGTCTTTATTAGTTAGGAATAATACCCAAGTAAATCTTGAATAATCATCCACAATTACAAAAGCATATTGTTTTCCTCTTAGGTTTAAGGTTCTAGTTGGGCCGAATAAGTCTAGGTGTAATAGTTCTAGGGGTTTTTTAGTAAATATATACTTTTTCTTTTTAAAGCTGGTTTTAACTTGCTTTCCCTTTTGGCATGCATCACATATCTTGTCTTTTATGAATTTTGTATTTGGTAATCCTTTTACAAGATTTTTATTTGATAATTTGGATAATAAGTTCATGCTAGCATGTCCTAACTTCCTATGCCATAGCCAACTTATGTCATTCATGGCTGCCAAACAAGTTACGTTTTGATTGGTTAGATTCTCAAGATTTATACAATAAATATTATTTATCCTAAGAGCTATAAATAAGATTTTGTTTTCTTTGGGATTCTGAATAACACATTTTTCTTTCTTAAAGGTTATTTCAAACCCTTTTGTCACTCAATTGGCTTATACTTAAAAGGTTGTGTTTTAAACTTTCTACCAATAATACATTATCAATAGTAATAGACGATTCTTTACCTATTCTCCTGATGCCAATGATCTTACCTTTGGCATTATCATCGAAGGTGACATATTGTTGACCTTATTGGTCACGCCCGGTTTTGATTATGACAATTACTCATTGTATCTAATGAGTGTTTGAGGTTTTGTGCAGGAACTAAGGGTGTTCAAATAAAGATGTGCACAAAGTCAAGTAAAGCCCAAAGACCAAAGTTTTATTTCATATTGTAATATATTTAATTAGTCTGTAATAGTAAGTACGTACTTGGTTTGTAATAAGCTCACACACATCACATGTATGATTTACTATGTAAGTTCAAACAAACCATGAATGAGAAAATGACTATAGAAAGACCTTAGGGTTTTCCCTTCGGTCGACCGACATCAGACTTTTTCGGTGTCTCTATTTTGGACCCAAGTGACCCTAAGACACACACATGTACACATATGTTTGTTAGGCACTTGAATAGGGCTTGTTTGTTTCAAAACGGGACCGAAATGCACACATGATGCACTTTCGGTCGACTAGCCAAGCCAGTACATTTTGGCTTGGTCGATCGAAACTGGTCCGCGTCAACTGTTGACCAAAACCTTGGTCGACCGAGCCCTTACAGTTCATTTGACCCCGGTCGACCGAACCACCTGGGAGTCAACATTTTGACCTCCCGGTCGACCGACCACTTTTGTACTCCAACTACCTGGTCGACCGGAGAGTCCTCGGGAGAATTCCCAGCGGTCTAGTCGACCGAACCAGCCAGTTCAAAATGGCCTGATCAACTGAACCTCGAAAATTTAGAAAATCCCCTTACCCCGGTCGACCAACCACTCAGTTCAAATTACCCCTGGTCGGCTGTACCACTTGAGTCCTGGTCAACCGAGACATTTTTTCTTGACCGGACCTCTCGGGTTGCCCTGATTTTTTTACCACAGTTAATATTTTTAAACAAGGTTAAAATCCTTTAAACATCATTAAACTTTCTTAATAATACCCAACGGTCATATTTTATCCCATGTTATATGACTTTATTTGAGAAAATTAAGAGTGATTAGCCACTTTGATTAGGGAAAAACTCTCTGAAAAATAAAAACCCTACACTACTCACTTTCTTACTCAAACCACTCATACTTGCCTTCTATCATTGCCTACATCATTTGTAAGTGGATTGAGTATGCTTGAATAGGTTTGCTCTCCTTGTTCTATTCGTTTGGCACGATTTTATTAGAGAGCAAAACCTAAGGATTCTTAGGGGACTTTGTTAATAAGTCTATCCTAAGAAGACCTTGTTAGATCCTCTAAGCTTGCACTTGCATTGCAATATCCTGAGAAGATCTTATAGTATTTTGTTTGCAAAATCTTTTCAAAATCATTTTCAAATATCTAGTGTGCTTCGTATTGATAAATATATTTGAAGAGATATTTGTTTGTGAGAAAGTGGTCTTTGTTGCAATATTCTTTCACTCATATATTATTTGCTGAATACAAAGATTACGCATCTTTTGCAAACCGAGCTTATACTTCATTTAATACTCACATGCTTGAACTATCCTGCTGATTGAAATACCTGAGACTAGACATCTTTGTGTGAGCTTATTTATTGAACATATCTAGTGATACAAAGACTGTTAATTTGTCACTCTCATGTACGCATTACACTGATAGAAAATACATTTGAGAGTTGAACCATTTAGACTACATTGAGCTTACATATTGAATCATATTGTGGTGTTTGTGATTGCGCGTATTTGGGTACACATCTGCTTTACTTGAAAGCTTATTCATTGTACCATTTGATTGTATTTCAAATATTGTTGTATTTCCAGGCACGAGCCTGAAGAGGGAGACTAGTCCTGGAATAGTCCCGGATTGGCTTAGACCCGGTTAGGAAAGCTAGGTGCATCGTCCTGTTAAGGCGTGTAGGTTGAGGTCAGCCCCGCTAATTGACTTGGTTAAGGTTGAGGTCAGCCCTGTGTTAATTTGACTTGGTTGTAAACGGTGTCACTCCACCCTTAAGTGAGCCCTTAGTGAAATCCTTTGGCTTGCGAGCTAAAGGCGGGGATGTAGGCACAATTGGTCGAACCCCGATAACATATCGTGTGTTTATTTACATTTTAGCACTTTATATTTACCGCACATGTATGTTATGGGTGAATGATGCATATGACTTAATTTCCACATTATATTTATCTATGCATTTGAAAATTGAATAGATTGACCCTAGGTTGTATATATACTGCTGTTTATCTGGTTTAACCTAGGCGATAAATTTTAAATTCCAATTCACCCCCCCCCCTCTCGAGAATACACCAATTCTAACACATATCCTCCATCCTTTTGTTTTAGAAATGAAAACTTGGTCTTATCGCCGGTCATGTGTCTTGAACACCTGTTGTCCAAGTACCACTTGTCTGTTGATGATGTTGTCCTAAAATATACCTACAATGGAGGATTCATTTTATTAGTTTTTGGAACCCAAATCCTTTTAACTTTCTTTGTTTTGTTGTTAGATCCATTATTGACTTTCCATTCTCCTTGTATTTTAACATACTTCCTTTTTAGTGGGCAATCAAACATTACATGACCTTTGTTGTGTGAGGAAGTGCTAGCATAGTGCTTGGCTTCCTTTACAAAATATCTCATGTATAATTTCTTATTATTTTTGTTTGGTTTACCATTGTAACCTATTCCTTCTTTATTTCCATGTAGCCTTTGTTGTCCAATCATTTTTTCAAAATTATCTTTACCTTTTGTAAAATTATATATAATTTGTTCTTTATCTTCTACTAATTTCTTTAGTTCATTTATCTCTTGATCCTTTCTATTTAAATTTTCTTTATGAGTTTTGCCTAATTCTTGAGTTACTTTACTTACTTCTTCCTCTAACTTCTCAATACAAGAATCTTTTTCTTTTTCAATGGTTTTAAATGATTCAAGTTGCTTCAAAAGTTCTTTATTTTGATCTTTCAAGGATATATTTCTTTTGGAAATTTTTATAAATCTTTTATGCAAGGAAAATAATTCAGCTTGTAATTCTTTGTATGAGGGCATACTATCACATGACTCGCCATAAGATTCATTGCTAGATTTGTTTGAAGAGTAGTAGGAATTTACCTCTTCATCATTCGCCATGACATTTGCCATCTCTTGTCCACTTGATTCATTTTCAGTTTCGCTGGAGCTTGAATCATCCCAAGTGGCCTTCATAACTTCCTTCTTTTTCTTCTTGTCTTTCTTGAGCAAAGGGCAGTCTGGCTTGATATGTCTTGGTTTCTTACAATGATAGAATATAGGAGGTTCATTTTTACTTTTATTTTCTTTTCTACTTAATTCTACCTTTTCAGTTTTTCTTTTGTTAAACTTCTTAGGAAATCTTTTATTCCTTCCATAAAACTTTTTTAGTCTCTTAGTGAAGAATGCTAATTTATCTTGATCTAAGTCACTTGATTCACTTTCTTCTTCGCTTGAGTTGTGGCTTGGTGCTTTTAGTACAATAGATTTCTTATGCTTTGGTTCAAGATTTCTTTCTTTTAGAGCCATTTCATAGGTAAGAAGTGATCCTATGAGTTCATCTAAGGAAGTGGTCTTAAGATTTCTTCCTTCGGTAATTGCTGTAGCCTTAGGTTCCCATATGGAGGGAAAACCTCTCAAAATTTTCCAAATCATTTCATAGGTGGTATAAGTTTTTCCTAAGGCACTTAAGGAATTAATTATATGGGTGAATCTTGTGTACATACTTGATATGGATTCATCTGAATTCATCTTGAATGCTTCATATTCACTTGTTAACATGTCTGTTTGGAGTCCTAGCCCGGAGTATATAGTCTAGAGGGGCGTGAATAGACTCTTTTTGCAGAATACATATTTTTCTACAAAATAAAAACTCTTGACAAGATACAATAAATTATATTGCAATATAAATATAAATCATGCACAAGATATAAAATAAAGAGTGTAAGGGAGAGAAAGAACAACATCGGTATTTTTACGTGGTTCGTTACCAAGCCTACGTCCACGCCTTAGCACCAAACCAAGGATTCCAAAATCCACTAAAGATACTCCTTCACCGGCAGATAAGCCTTACAACTCGAGAACAAATCCCTACACTTGGGAACAAACCCCTACCACGCTCACCAAGAGCCTTCGCTTCGGTTCACAAAGAACCTTACAACAATGGTTCACAAAGAACCTTACAAGAGATTGGAAATACAATTTAATGCTCCTTAAATGAGCCAATATGAAACACAACCAAATCCTCACTCTATTCTCTCAAGGAATGAATCTTACAAGATAAGTGAGCAAGAATGGATTGAGCACTTGTGAAGAATAACTAAAATGCAAAGTGCAAAGTGCTTAGGTTTTGGATAAAATGATATTTTTCACAAATATGATCAACAATGCTCAAGACCATATTAATACAAGTCTAAAAGCTTGTATTTATAGCCCAAGAACCTTAGGATCCGTTAACTAGCCATTGGGAGGGAAGAAAAAATATTTTATTTGGCAAACTAGCCGTTTTCCTCCCATTGAATTCGTCGACGAAATTCTTTGAATTTCGTTGACGAGGTCCATGAATCAGAAAAAGTCACCAAGATGAAAGTTGTGTCATTTTGTCTTAGATTTCCAAGGACACCAAGATCGTCCCATTTGGAATTTTAGAGAAAAAGTTATGCTCAAAATACCATAAGTTGTTCAGGACTCAAAACTACACTACGATAGTGACAATTACTTTGTTTTTCCTTGTCAAAAAGTATTTTAATGACTCAAAACATTCTTGAAAAAAATTATATGAAATATATTAAGTCTAATGAAGATTAAAACTTATCCAAATGAGTTTACTTTTGAATATAAGATATTTTAATTAATAAAACACGTTTGAAAACCCATTTTGATATCTTATATGCTTAGTATGTCCTTTTGTAAAAATACTTGACTTTCTTTGAACCTTTAGGACATTAAACTTGTTTTAATACAATTGGGACTAAGTATAAAAATGTTTTTAAAACTAGGATGTTAAAAACTTGTCCCTTTGAAAACATATTTGAGTTTTAGGATTCATTTGACAAACTCTTATTTTAACTTAGAAAGTCATGAAAGGTGAGTTTGTATTTATGTCTTTAGTGCAATCCTATAAACTCATGTATCCTAGTATGCTTATGCAATGGCTCAAATCTTACTCAGAAAATCATGCAAGACACACACCATAAGAGTTATAATACTCACTCACTCACACAACCCTTATTACAATTAATTTATACACAATAAAAACTCCGGGATGTGCTTTGGTGCTTCTGAGTCAGTGTCCTCCTGATCTTTTCTATTTGATGTCTACTAGGTCCGATCTTTGCTTCTGATTGGTACCTCTATGTATCTGACACTATGTACCTATACTAGATAAGATCTGCAAGGATGGAAAATACTAGAAACAACAATTAGGTTAATATCATCAAAACATATAAGTCAAGATAGTGTAACTGACAGGGCTAACATGCTCCCCCTTTTTGATGATGTCTAACCTATTAAGAATCTACTTAATCTTTGCATTTGTGTTTGTTCTTACTAAGGCTTATTGTGCAAAGATAATCCTACTTAGAACCACTAATGGGTTGTTATCATCAAAACAAGACAATTAAGTTTACGTAGTCTCTAAGGCTAACATTCTCCCCCTTTTTGATGATGGCAAACCATTGGTGTTCTATATGGGGTATGTTTTAAAGCTCCCCCTTAATTTTTGCGCTTCCCCTTAATTTATGCATATTGTTAAATGATATTTATAATTTGCTCCCCCTTACTATATGCATATGAGGCATAAAAATAATTCATGTTCATTTGAGCTTTTAACATGCATTCCATATTTTCCCCCACACGTACATCATGTTTTCCCTCACATATATAATACCATAAATCTTATCCCCATTGATAACTTCAAATATCTTCTCCCCCTTTGATCATCATAAAAAAGAGAGTTCATTTATCTTAAAAATACTCTAAGAGCCTATTAAGACTAGTTTCCATGGTGGTGAGGTGAGTGTGTGCTAAACACATATACCAAAATTTTGGGTGCTAAACCATAATATTAGAAAAACCTAGATTGGCTTCCTTCCAAACTCATGAATGATGATTCAGAAGTTAAACCATTTGTTGTAGATCAATCATTCAATGATCATTCAAGAATAGACATTTTCAAAATAAGCACAAAATATTCATGCTTATAATTTAAGCGTGGTAAATTTGTCCAAACAACTTGGTAAAAAGCATGTGTATATTTTAGAGCATTCAATTATTCAGCATGCATTATAAAAAATTCATAAAGTTCAACCCACATGCAATGGATTTCAAGCCATGATCATTTAACATGCAACGACTTATAATTACCAATGAATCTTCATACAAATGATCTTTTTATCATGCATCATTTATAAATATTCATTAATGACAATGTACATGAACCAGTCTAAGTGACCACTTAAGGTTAAAACACTAAGTTCAACTTGGTCACCATACTAATACTACATAAGACTTTCAAAAGTATTTAGAATTTAAAAAATAAGTCTTGTGAAGTCATTATTTCAGTTGACTAACTAGCACGTATGTCTAAAATAGATCAATAAATTCAACATGCCAGACCCTAGTCAACTATTAGCATGCAATGCACAAATCTATATCGACCAAGTAGATTATGTTCAAATTAAGCATGCAGTTCAGTATATTCAAACAATATAAACTATTAAATAATGTAATATTTAGAAAGTAATGGATAGCAAGCGTTCAGTTCACATGAAGCATCCAAATATATATATATATATATATATATATATATATATATATCAAAAATAAGCATAATACACTAAAGTATTTATTGGATGAACTTTAAAATTGCTACTTCTCTTCAATTATACAACCCAAGCACAAAAATTTTATGATCTTTTTTAATATATTAATCATTTAAGCTTCAAGATGAGTTTAGGGCTATATGTGCAAAGTCTATAATTAATTCGCAAAAGCTCAATTTTGTATGATGGACAAAATATGCTATATTTTAAGATATTCATACAAAAACATACGTATATAGCATTTAAAAAATTATTTAACTAGTTAAGATCCTTTGTCCATTTAGGGGGTTTACTTAAGTATGCAATAACCAATACTATCATATAATAACCAATCATAATGATATATATATTAAGCGAAATAGATTGGATGTTTGACTAAAGTTCTCATTTGGCCAATTTTCCTAAGGTTCTTAGTATAATAATAATGTATACTAAAATTTAAAATTTTAAGCACAAAACACTATTTAAGCTTTTAAAACATTACTACTCCTTATAAGCTAACAAGAATCTTATGAGTAAAAAAAAATTCTTTTAAGATATCTCATAAGATAACATGCAAATATAACCCATGATTTGTTAATGAATTTAACACAAGATGTAAATCATGAATCATGACATGAGATAAAGTAGAAGGAGGAAAATAAACCTTTCCAATTAACTTGGCTTTATTTGACAATGCTCTTAGAAAATAGGAGACATGTTCTCCTAATTTGCCACTAATGGGAAGGTATTCCTCAAACATATGAAATCACAAATAAATGCTTCATTTTAGAATACCACTTGTTGTTATGATTATTTTTACTAAAATTCTATTTTTAAGGATGTTATGTTTTAGATATCTAAACTAAAGCCTATATCATCAAAACAATTCATATGAGAAAAATAAGGTTTTTCCATTTACCACCTATAAAATTTATTTTAAACTAACAAGCTTTGCATGCTATTTCATCCTATAAATAATAGCCAATAAAAGGAAACAAACCAATTTTTAAGATGAATACAATTCAAGAAATCATATTGGTTTTAGTATTTTCATTTATCAACATTGGCATGATCATCAAGAATTCCCAATAAAGTAATTTAACAATTTAGAATGCATTAATTGGGATTTTATTTTTTAAGCACATCTTAGTCATCAGATTCTTTTTACCTAGGTAAAGTAAAGTCTACCTAAAACTAATTCCTAATCCTAGGTTCTAAGGAAACAAGAATTCAAAGGTCACGTGTTTCCTTTGGGTACCCATTCTTCCTTGGGTGCCAATGAGTTTTTCTTCACTACCCATTCTAACTTCTTTTGTTTGCCTCTATTTCCTCTATAAGGGCAAAAATATCTTATGTGACCCTTTCTTTCACAATATAAACAAATTTTATTTTCATGTGAGGGTCTTGACTTATTTGTATTATTTTTGCTTGTTGAGGCATGACCATGTGGTTTAAAATTACTTTTGTAAAAATTATTTTTCTTAACTCCCAAAAATGCTTTGGAGTTTTCTTTTCCTTTAATGGTTTTGCTATGATCTTCCTTTATCTTTTTCAAGAGAGTCTTTTCTTTCATAATATTTTCAATTTGATTTTTCAAATTTTCAACTTGCTTTTGAAAAATTTTATGGTCTTTTTGTGTTTTTTCATTAAGCTCCTCATTTTCTTTTCTAAAGGAAGCATTTTCATCTTTCAAGGAGGAACAAAAACAAGGTTCTTTTCCTTTGTATTTTGACAATTTTTCCTCCAAGTTTTCTATCTTTACTTGCTCCTTTTGAGAATTTAAAACAGTCTCCTCATTCTTCTTTTTAAAAGAATTATTTTCTTCTATCAATGAGGATTCCCTATGTTTTGACAAAGCAAGTTTTTTCTCCATATTTTTGTTCATTCTTTTTACTAAAACTAATTCATCATATAATTTAGCACAATTTTCTATTACTTCATCATAAGAAGGTGCATAATCCTCCTCATCTGAACTTACTTCATCTTCTTGTTCGTTAGCCATTAAGCATGGATGCGCTTTTTCCTCATTTTTTCTTATTTCTTCTTTCCTAAAGTGTTGTTTTTCTTCAAGGAATTTTCTAAAGTCTTTTATGAGTGATTCCATATCATCCTTACTATCCTCATCATTTTCAAACATTTCTTTGAATTTTGGACTAGATGATTTAAGAGCAACACACTTATCCTTCCTAGGCTTTTGAGGATCCAAAGTCGTATTTTTCTTAAGTTCATAAGTCATAAGTGATCCAATAAGCTCATCAAGTGTGACTTTGGTTAAATCCTTTGCCTTGTCAATGGTGGTGGATTTAGCATGCCATGACTCGGGTAAAGATCGTAAAACTTTTTGAACATTATCCTCCATAGAATAAGTTCTACCGGGTGCTTTTAATTCATTTATGATGTGTGTGAACTGAGTGAACATGGATGTGATAGATTCTCCCTCATCCATTTTAAACATTTCATATTCATTGACTAACATGTAAATTTTGGACTTCTTAACTTGTGAAGTACCTTCATATGTGACTTCAAGTTTTTCCCATATTTCTTTACCGGTATCACAACCACAAACACGATTGTATTCATTATCACTTAAAGCATAATAAAGAAAATTTTTGGTTTGAAAGTTAAGCTCAACTAACCTTATTTCGGTGTCCAACATCTCCTATAGTTTTCTTGGTTCACCCTCGGTATTTTTGAATTCGTAATTTCCCTCTGAGATGACACGCCACATTTTGAGATTATGTGCTTGGATGAAGATGGTCATTCGGTTTTTCCAAGCCAGGTAGTTTGAACTATTGAACAATGGTGGTCTTGCCACGGACTGTCCTTGGGAGGAGGTACTCGCTAAATACTCCATTTGATCTTTACGCTCTAGATTTTACACTGTTAAATGCAAGCGTCTGGCTCTGATACCACTTGTTGGGAGTCTCAGCCCGGAGCATATAGTCTAGAGGGGGGGTGAATAGACTCTTTTTGCGAAATACGTATTTTTCTACAAAATAAAAACTCTTGGCAAGATACAAGAAATTATATCGCAATATAAATATAAATCATGCACAAGATATAAAATAAAGAGTGTAAGGAAGAGAAAGAACAACACCGGTGTTTTTACGTGGTTCGGCACCAAGCCTACGTCCATGCCTTAGTACCTAGCCAAGGATTCCACAATCCACTAAAGATACTCCTTCACCGGTGGAGAAGCCTTACAACTCGAGAACAAATCCCTACACTTGGGAACAAACCCCTGCTGCGCTCACCAAGAGTGTTCGCTTCGGTTCACAAAAAACCTTACAACAATGGTTCACAAAGAACCTTACAAGAGATTGGAAATACAATTTAATGCTCCTTAAATGAGCCAATATGAAACACAACCAAATCCTCACTCTGTTCTCTCAAGGAATGAATCTTACAAGATAAGTGAGTAAGAGAGGATTGAGCACTTGTGAAGAATAACTAAAATGCAAAGTGCAAAGTGCTTAGGTTTTGGATAAAATGATATTTTTCACAAACATGATCAACAATGCTCAAAACCATATTAATACAAGTCTAAAAGCTTATATTTATAGCCCAAGAACATTAGGAGCCGTTAACTAGCCGTTGGGAGGAAGAAAAAATATTTTATTTGGCAAACTAGTCGTTTTCCGCCCATTGGAGCGCTTCTGCCCGTTGAATTCATCGACGAAATTCTCTGAATTTCGTTGACGAGGTCCCTGAATCAGAAAAAGTCACCAAGATGAAAGTTGTGTCATTTTGTCTTAGATTTCCAAGGACACCAAGATCGTCCCATTTGGAATTTTAGAGAAAAAGTTATGCTCAAAATACCATAAGTTGTTCAGGACTCAAAACTACACTACGATAGTGACAATTACTTTGTTTTTCCTTGTCAAAAAGTATTTTAATGACTCAAAACATTCTTGGACAAAATTATATGAAATATATTAAGTCTAATGAAGATTAAAACTTGTCCAAATGAGTTTACTTTTGAATATAAGATATTTTAATTAATAAAACACGTTTGAAAACCCATTTTGATATCTTATATGCTTAGTATGTCCTTTTGTAAAAATACTTGACTTTTTTTGAACCTTTAGGACATTAAACTTGTTTTAATACAATCAGGACTAAGTATAAAAATGTTCTTAAAACTGGGATGTTAAAAACCTGTCCCTTTGAAAACATATTTGAGTTTTAGGATTCATTTGACAAACTCTTATTTTAACTTAGAAAGTCATGAAAGGTGAGTTTGTGTTTATGTCTTTAGTGCAATCCTATAAACTCATGTGTCCTAGTATGCTTATGCAATGGCTCAACTCTTACTCAGAAAATCATGCAAGACACACACCGCAAGAGTTATAATAAGCACTCACTCACACAACCTTTATTACAATTAATTTATACACAATAAAAACTCCAGGATGTGCTTTGGTGCTTCTGAGTCAGTGTCGTTCTGATCTTTTCTATTTGATGTCTACTAGGTCCAATCTTTGCTTCTGATTTGGTACCTCTGTGTATCTGACACTATGTACCTATACTAGATAAGATCTGCAAGGATGGAAAATACTAGAAACAATAACTAGGTTAATATCATCAAAACATACAAGCCAAGATAGTGTAGC
Organism: Malania oleifera; assembly: GCF_029873635.1. Classification (NCBI taxonomy): domain Eukaryota; kingdom Viridiplantae; phylum Streptophyta; class Magnoliopsida; order Santalales; family Ximeniaceae; genus Malania; species Malania oleifera. The sequence goes on along the minus strand of NC_080419.1, from coordinate 36,108,639 downwards.
TGACAGGGCTAACAATGTCTATTCTATTGTCCCTAACATCAATAGTTTCTTCATACGTAACTTCTAATTTGTCCCATATTTCTTTAGCTGTTTTACAAGCCATGACCCTGTTGAATTCGTTAGCGTCTAAAGCACAATACAAAGCGTTTATAGCACTTGAGTTTATTTGAAGCATCTTATAATTTGAATCGATCATATCCTTTTTCTCTTTTGGAATATGTTTTCCATCTATTATTTTGGTGGGAATAAGGTCTCCACCCACAACTACTTCCCATGCTTTAAAATCCATGTGTTGGAGGTAGATTTGCATTCTCTTTTTCCAAAAGGTGTAGTTGTATCCACAAAAGATTGGTGGACGAGTTGAGGATTGGCCCTCTCCAAAAGGAGCTACTCCTATGTTAGCCATTTAGATCTTTTTATAGCTTCTTGTTGGGAATTTGCTACAATTAGGCTCTGATACCAATTGAAATTAGGATAGCTTCCCAAGAGGGGGGTGAATTGGAATTTTAAAATTATTTCAATTTTAATTCTTTATTTTATATCAACAATCACAACAAGTAAATATAAAAACAATTCAACCACAACCAATCAAGATAATCAAAAACTCAATCTTTGTCTTAATAGCCCTGTAGTGAATTGTAAAGCACGTTGAATTTATGTAAGTCCTGTGTTTATTCCAAACTCACAATTCTTCTTTGTGTTTAGCTTTTAAACAAACTTTCAGATTAATAAGTTTAGGTTGATCAACCAACGTAGTCCCTTTCGGTTTTCGCAATCAATGCTGATCAAGCCAAAAACAAATTATCCTCCGGTCTATTTAACAACTATACACTCAGAATTAACAATTTAAAAACATACACGCAGGTTGTAAGTGTTGCTGAAAAAGTAAAGAGTAAGGAAGAAGAGAGACACAAGATTTTACGAGGTTCGGCTTATACCCAGCCTACGTCCTCGCCTTTGGCAAACCACCAAAGGATTCACTAGTTCAGTTCCGTTGACGGGTGGAACAATACCGATTACAAACACTCCTTCCATTAGGCTAGAGCCTGCCGCTCCAAAAGATATTCCCTTGTTTGGTCCAACGATTCTACAGCCCTGAATCGTCTATGAATAAGAAGCAAGATAAAGAAGATTTTGTGTACATGAAAACACTCTCACAGCAAAGTAGGTTAGTACAACATTTAGCACAATAATACTTCAAAGTAATTCAAATATAAAAGAATTTGAAGCTCAATACTCAATATAGATCACCAAATATCTTCCAAAATTTGAAAGATTCTGACTTTGAAAGCTTTACTTCGGATTTTGAATCAGTAGCAATTCAGTAGTTGAACACAAGAGAGTTTGAGATCCTTTGAGAACTTTGATTGCTTGAAAAATTTCTTGGTGTCTTAAACCGTTGAAGTTTGGGACTATTTATAGATGTTTAAAAGTAATTCCTTATCCCCAAAGTTTCCTTGAAGTAGTTTCCAAGTTTTTCAAAATAATAGTGTCCAAAAACATCATATAAAAAATCTTCCCATTGAGAGTTTTTTAAGCTAACGTTCGAGTGGCAATCGCCTGCCACGACTTGGCAGTCGCCTGTCATAGAACAAACTCACAACACAGGACACTGGCAGTCGCCTACCAGAACTAAGGCAGTCGCCTAGCATGACCACCCAAGCGCCTGACATGTTTAGGCAGTCACCTGTCATGCTACTGTCTCTTTGAAAAATCCTTCTCTTAATTTGGCAGTTGCCTGCCACAATAAGATAGTTGCCTGAACTTTCTGTTTTTCAAAAACTTTTCTTTTTTCAAAAACCCTTTCTTTTCATTGATTATAAAAGTTTTCTTTAGAGTTTTCTCAAAAATATATTTATGAATTTCTTGAGAGCTTCAAATCAATTTATACTTGAAATTAACTTGAAGTACTTACATTCAGAACATCCTTAAAAAAAATTTAATCCTTTGATCTTCAATCTTGTTCTTTCATCATTTTTTAGTTTTCGATCTTTTCTTTGAGCTTTCACCAAGTTATCTTTAATCCTCATGCTCTTCAAAATCTTTTTTTAATCCATAGGCTTTATCATGGTCTTCAAGATCTCTTTTTAATCAATAAGCTTAATCATCCTCTTGAATTTTGTCACTTCCTTTAAGCTTTACCTTTTCCCTGAAAAACTTTCACTTGAACCACATTAAACATATCATGATTTGTTATCATCAAAATAAGATTTGCAAGCCTTATTAGGCCAACATCTTGGTACTGGTGGTTGTACTAAGACTTGTATGCCGGTTCACCGTGCACGTGTATTTGGACTAAAAGACATATCATGATGGCGTGTCGTGTTCGTGCCGAAGAATGAAGAATTGTGTGTTGTATTTATACTCATTATTTCATTTCTTCATTTTGGGATGTAAATTTAATTATGGACTGTGCACTCCTATGGCTTGTAATAATTTGCATCATGCATGGTAGGTAGGTATGCTCAAATCGACCATAGTTGGACTTTAGGTACCTACACAGACCATAGAAAGATCTTAGGGAATCGGTCGACAGACACCGGATTCTTTCGGTGCACTCAAAAAGGCCTAAAATGACCCTAAGACACTCACTCTTGCACGTATATGAATAATCATTTGAAATGGGTGATTGAATGCTTAAAACATAACTGAAATGCAAAAATCATGCATGTTCAGTCGACCAAACCTTCCAATTCAATATCACCTAGTTGACTGAACTAGGACCGGGTCAACAGGTTGACCACAACCTAGTCGACTGAACTTTCCAAAAGTGAACTTTTTTGACCACCTGGTCGACCGAGTTCAAAATATACTCCAATGCTCTGGTCAACCGAGGGTCCTCAGGAGATGTCCCAATGCCATGGTTGACCGAACTACTCAGTTCAAATGTCCCCGATCGACCGAACCTCGTTAGAAGGAAAAATCGCTTTTGGAATTATAAGTCCGGTCGATCGACTGAGTTAGTTCATTTTAGTCCCTATCAACCGAACCTCACAAAAAGGCCTCAGACATGCAAGTCCAGTTAACCGAACTCACAATTCATTTCTTGCCTGGTCGATCGAACCTCAAGAACTTCGGTCAGCCGAACTTGCCCTTGTCGAGCGGTGCTCCCGGGTTGCTCCATAATTTTTACCGTGATTAACTTTTTTAAATGGAGTTAATTTAATAAAATAATATTAAAACTTTTCTAATTATTCCACTTATGTCCTTAACGATTATATTTTTGAGAAAGTCTATAAATACCCCCTCATTTGGAATAATTAGCAAGAGATTAGAAAGATCATTAAGGCCAAAATACTCTCAAATCCAAAAATCATTTTATAGCCTATACTACTCCCATACACTTCAAAACTTCACTTTCCTTGATCATTCAAGTGTTGTGAGTATTTCTAACTCCATTGTGTTTAATCTTACTAGTTAGAACTCTCACTTGTATTATTGCTTGACTGATTTTATTTGAGAGTTTAGCGTTAAAGTTCTTCCACCGATTTCATTTGATAAATCTTGTGTGGGAAGACTTTGAGAGTTGTGGTTTTTGCATTATCATTGCAAGTTACTTAAACCTATATTTTTGTGTGCAAAATCATTTTCAAAACTTGTATTCAAACACTCCTTGTACTGGTGTGGCCAAGGCGATGACGTAGGCAATTTGGCTGAACCTCGATAACATATTGCGTGTACTGTCCACATTTTACATTTACTGCACATGTTTGTTTATTTGTTGATTGTGTAGACTGATCCTAGGCCATATTACACTATTGGTAAAACCAGTTAACCTAGGCAATAAATTTTAAATACCCAATTCACCCCCCTCTTGGGATTGCACCAAAGCTAACAACCAGGCTCTACATAAACACATTGAGATACTTCTGGGTAATAAAGAATGCCAAAACTAGTCATTCCACACAAAATTATCACTTCTGCTCCTCACTGCCTCCCAAGCCATTTTTGTAGAAAACTTACCGTTAGGGGCAGGCTTCCAGACGAAAATATCCTGCCCACTTTTACCACCTGGCACCTGATACAAAATTTCCATTTTTTTTATCAGCACCAACCAATTCCAGAAATAAATCAGAGTTCCAATTATTATTTAGCCAGCAATCTTTAATACACAGTTTCTTGTTCACAATATCCTTAGTGCTCACAAATAACGGGTCTAATGATAGCCACCTATCGAACCAAAAAGAAGAGTTCCCACCTCTCACCAAAATTTTAACATTATCCACAACTTCTGAAATGGTAGCCATAATTGATATCCAGAACCGAGAGTCATTTGGTCTCTCCTTTTTTATTAATAAATGATCATTTCTACAATATTTAGCCCTGAAAAACTTGCCTATAGATTGTTAGAAGTGAGCAATTTGAAGGCAAATTTCATGAGAAGAGATTTCTAAACTTCCTTAAGATCTCTCAGGCTCATACCCCCTTCTGAGGTAGGTTTACAAATTTTCCTCCAAGAGCTCCAATGAATCTTTCTTTTACCTTTCACCTCTCCCCATAAAAAATTAATAAGAAGAGAGTTAATGCGAGAATATATGACCTACGAAACCTTAATAATAGACATCAAATGAATAGGCATGCTAGACAACACATGTCTTAATAAAATCAATCTTCTACCTTGCGAGAGCAACTTAGATTTCCACCCTACAATTTTCTTTTTAATCTTCTCCACAAGAGGCTCTAATGTCCTGGAAGACAATTTTCCAAAAATCAAAGGCGCACCCAAATATGTAACTAGAAATTTACTTTCCATGAAACCCGTGATTCCCAATAAACCACATTTCCGAGCAAGAGTGATGTATTTCAAAAGGAATAATGCTGACTTTGTCTTACTAATTGTTTGACCCGACCACTTCTCACACATTTCCAGAGCATAAAATTTCTAATAGACCTCTTCCCACCATTTGCAAAAATAAGAATATCATCTGCATATAGCAAATGCGAAACTAATGGGGGCCTAATCGGATGATTAAATTGACCAATACGACCTGTCTCATTGTTTTTTCCTAAGAAAGCTTGTCAAAACCTCCTCCATTATGATGAATAAATAAGGAGAGAGTGGATCCCCTTTCCGCAAGCCTCTCATAGATTGAAAAAACCCTTTAAGGGTTCCGTTCATCATAACAGAAAACCACGGGGACTCCACACAATTTTTTATGAGCTTGTAAAACCTTATCGAGTTTTACCATCACATTGCTGCCAACCATTTTTTTGTGCAAAGAATGAACCATTTCTTGAGCAAGCGTAATATTTTCAAAAATACTACACCCATGAATAAAAGCGCCTTGTTCATACGAGACCAACTTATCAAGAACCTCGGTTAGTCTAAAAACAATAATCTTGGAAATAATTTTATAAGCCACAGAGCATAAACTAATAGGCCGGAATTTATCAAAGTTAGAAGGATTATCACCTTCGAAATTAAAACAATAAACAAAGAGGAAAAAACCTTGGAAAGAGTATAGCCCTAAAAAAAAAAATCCTTTGTCGCATCCAAGACATCTTTTTTACAATGTTCTAGCAAGATTTATAAAATTCAAAGTCAAATCCATTTGGTCCTGGACTACTTTATTTGGGAATAGAGAACACCACTCTTTTAACTTCTTCTTCTGTCGATTCGGCGTAGAGGAAATTATTATCAACATCTAAAATTTGCCTTTAAATTAACTCGGAGAGATCACATGGTTCAATCACTGAAGACTCTGAAATAAATTTTTGAAAAAAAATAGCTGCTTCATTATGAATTGCTTCTGAACCCTCCAATGTCCTCCCATCGTTCAGAACAGTATGATCTATATGACCTTTATTTCGTCTCTGATTGATAACTGAATGGAAGAATTTAGAGTTTTGATCCCCCTCAATCAACCATTTTTTTTTTTTTTCGCAATTTGTCCTAGGTGAGATGCTTCCTTATTCCCCCACACCTAAATCTTCAACTTAGTAGTCAAGGAATCAACTTCGACGCCCTCATAAAAACCTACTTGTAGCTGATTTTCTACATATTCCATCCTTTCCTCGAGAGATTTTAGGTTTTCTCCTACTCTTCCAAAGACATTTTTATTCTATGCACGTAAAGCAACTTTAGTTCTCTTAAGACGAATAGAAAGTTTCAAAAGACTCATGGCCGAGTCATTCCTGTTCTAGGCATCTTTATTGCATGGAAAAAACATATCATGCAAGCTTAACATATTCAGGAACCAAAATAGGGTAGGGTCATACCAAGAGAATGACGTATTTGTATAAACCATTATAGGACTATGATTTGAGGATTTTCGACTCTGATATTTAAATTGACTCGAACCATATAGGTTGGAAAAAACATTATTAATAAGAACTCGATCAAGCTTAGCCCAACTACGAGCTACCCCTTCATGGCCATTGCACCACGACATACGTGAGCATGTGTTTGATGAATCAAAGAGACCACAATGATGTAAACAGTCATTAAACTCCATTATAGGTAAAAGTGGTCTTGGATTTTTTCCAATTATTTTGGTATCTGTTCGAATAACATTAAAATCACCGAGGACCAACCAAGGAAAATCTGATTGGAACTTCTCCAGTTGCCGCCATAACTCTCTTCTTTCAACATAAGAACATTTGGCATAGACAAAACTCACCAAAATCCTTTGTCCATCCTTAAAAAACCACCCAGAAATCTTTTGAGTCATGATTGAAATCACCTCAAAGGCATTCATTTCCTTCCAAAACAACAACAATTTATTGCCCTAATTTTCATTAGATATAAAATGGTGATAATTTAGAAAATTACCCAGCATTACCATCCGCTCCTCAGCCATGAAAGGTTCTGAAATAGAAAACAACCCAACATTAAAATTTTTAATTAGCTTCTTTAACCTGCCTCTAGACCTGCCCAACCCCCTAATATTCCAAAAAAAAAAAAAAATTTGTATCAGTCATAAATTTAATTTATATGGTCGGATGAGAACCCTCTGAGATTTCCTCACAAAATTTTTTTTATAGAAATCCATCCTTGCTCTGTATTAGACTCATACATTTTTTCTTTGCCCTTTAAAACTGATATTTCACTTTCCTTCCTCTCAAACGAATAACCCCGAGCCAATTCCTCCTGATGCAAACCTTGGTCCCCACCTTCAGTCAGTTTAATACTATCCACATGATCCACTTTCTCTTGAGATATAGGTTCACCATTTGAAACTCAAGGATCATCATCACACCCAACTTCCTCACACTCCCCTTCATTACTCTCTGTTGAACCCTCATTCCCATTATTTTCCAATCCTCTCTATGGTACATCAGAGTTTTGCCTTGCTTAATCCCTTTTTTCTTGAACAACATGAATTTCTGCTATTTCAAGGGCCCATGATCTTCTGTGTCATATGCACACAAGTGGGTCCTACTTCTTGCACCACCTTCTTTGCCCCTTTATCCATATCAGCATTGGTTTCTATTGCACCATCATTAGTCTTTGGTTTCCATATCTTTTTTTCTTTATATTTTCCATCCTCTGTTTGCTTCTCTACCACCCTGCAAACAATCAAGGTATGTCCTTGCCTGCAAAATTTAGAGCAGAAAAAACCCATTTTTTCATATTTGGCCTCTTTCCAAATACATTGTTTCAGAGATAAAACAAGAGGAAATCCCTTTACCAACTCCATTGTTAGGTTGACTTCCACGCAAATACGTATCTTAATGCTCTCGTACGATTGATTGTTGCATTATCAGTTCCAAGATAACGACCAAAATGAGTCACTATTATTTGAAGAAAATCCGTTCTGTAAAGCTGCATTGGTAACCCCAGTAAGAAAATCCATTGAGGAGCCAATGGAGATTTTTTTTTGGTATCAAAATCCTTCGTCCACTTGAACAACCGAAAAGTATTGTCTTTCATGGTTCTACATTCCCTTACCTAACCATGTAGAAAATCACGTTTGTTTTTTATGTGAATTAACACGTGATAATCATTCATAACATTGATCGTTGGCATTTCCGTCAAACCCCACATTTTCACAATCGATAACCGAATTTGAACAATAAATGGTCGATTCCTCAAAATTTTCATTACTAATGCAAAAAGAAATTCTTCCTCAAACTTAACCATCTCCGCTTTTGAGAAAATAAATCCTAATTCCCCATTGATATTAATGGGCAATCTCATAGGAATTTTGAACGTAGACATCTCCACTTTTTTACTCATGACTTGCGCATACGACTGCACCTCGGGACTAGCCTGGACGACATTACCCACCGACGGTGCAGCCATCGGCCGGGGGGGGGGGGGAATGACACTGGACTGCAATATATGAAATTAGAGTTAGACTTTTCTAGATGGGAAAGAGACTGACTTGCATTGTTTGGCGACTCCCTGAGCAGCGACGACGTGCAGTTTCCGTGATCTGTCCTCGACGGGGACGGCTTGCAGTTTTGTCACAAATTGTCGTTCCTGTGCTACCCCTCGTGTGTCTCCCCAAAAAAAATCCTTGAGTCTTGGCGATCAGTTCACAGCATAGGAAAAGCAGTGACGTATGGCGGAGAGGGTAGAAATGCAGCGGCAGCGCTGGGAGGTACGACTACCCAAGAAAGGAGGAACCTTTCCCATCGTCTGTCACCGTTGAAAGACAGGAAAGTGTGTGCTCACTCTTCTTCACTAGTTTGGCTGTGAAGGCGTGAAGCTGCAAAGCATGAGTCACAGGCGTAGCTCGCAGCGGGATAACGGTGTTGAGGGGGCGAAGTGACCGACGAGCTACAGGCAACAAGGGTTTGTTTTGGCTAACGGTCTGATAGCGCACGCAACAGATCAAAGACTTCAGTTCTCCGTTCTCATTATGCTTTTAGCAGCAGCGATGGCTGATGACACGTAGCGGAACGGATGGCGAAACGCAGCGATGATTTTGGCCCAAACCCTAGTTCTCTCTCTCTCTCTCTCTCTCTCTCTCTCTCTCTCTCTCCCCCCCCCCCCCCTCTCTCTCTCTCTCCAACTCAATCTTCAATTGTTTTTCTGCCAAAATACTTAACTTATTTTTTGGCTCTGTATACTTTAGACCAATACATTCTAAGTCATCATGCATTTCATTAAAAGCATCATATAATTTATCATATAAGAATTTTTCATCAAAAGTTGGTTCACTTTCCTCTTCTCTGTTCTAAATAGTCATGAGGCAAAGATTGATTTCTCCATTGTCAAGATTGGAATTGGTGTCAAATATACTATCCACCCATCTTGCATATGCATTCTTCTTCTTGATTTTTCTATTGCCTCTTGTCTCTTCTTTTACTTCAAATGCAATTAGGCAACTTCAATTTTGTCATCTTCATTCTCATCCATTTCAGCCATGTTACATTGATAAACAAATAAGTTAGCAATTTCATCATGTCTATCATCATATAGCATTTCAAGATTATCACAAATGTCCTTATTTTAATCATAAATAGAGATTTTATTAAATTCAACATAGCCTAAGGCACTATATGGAAGATGCATAGCCCTTGCATTCATGGTATGCAAATGCCTTTTATTGGTGTCCCACATTTTTCTAGGTTTGGGTATGGTCTCACTATTTTCCATGATAGTAGGAAGAGTATATCTACTCTCAATAATATTGTGAATTCCATAATCAATAGATTGAAGATACTTTTTCATGTCAATTTTTCAACAAAAGAAAAACATAATTGTCTCCATAAAAAAATGAAAATCGAGTGGTGGAAGTCCCTATAAAAGTAAGAGAAGAAGAGTAAGTTGTCACGGATTAACTCTAAGATGGTTAAGTCTACAAAACTAGGGCCCTTGCTCTAATACCAATTGTTGGCCCAAAGGCAACCCAAAGGGGCCGCCCGGGGGGGGGGGGGGGGGGGGGGGGCGCGGGGTGGGGGTGTTGAATTGGGTTTAATAAAAACTTAAAGTGCTTGATTTCAAAATTTAAAGCAAATTACTTAACCCAAACAAACACGTAAATAAAGAGCAATTTTAAGCAAAATAGAGTAGGGAACAAAGAGATTGCAAACGCATTTGGTCAACCCCTTTAAGGTTCCACTACACCCTTTTCTTTAATGGTTGTAAGGACACCTCTTATAGTCTCCTCACTTTCACGGAGGCAAGGTCACCAACTTACCAAAAAAAAAAGGTGAATACACTTTAGATTTTCCTCACAAGAAATGGTTTACAAGTTTAAGGTTAAGAGAAAACTCTCAAAGAATAAAAGAAGATGACACTTTGGGTTTTTGAGAATTTCTCTCAAGGATGAGCAATTTGAAGTACAAAGAGAGTTTTTGAAAAAGAAAGGGTTTGACACTTGATAAATCAATTTAAGAGTACTTGGCTTTCTTTCTTTGGAGTTAAATGGGCATATATATATATAAAGTTCAAAGAAAAAAAAATAGTCGTTTTATGCTCGTTATATAAAGGTTTTAAAGTCATATTGGTTACTGCTTATTAAGACCCATCGACCACTTACTAGTCGTTAGAGAGAAAATTCAAACCATTGCATGTTAGAAGTGGATAGACCAGTCGACCACTTTTAGGGGTTAGTTGAATGTCTCTAGCATCTACCTAAACTATTTAACTACCCCTTGTGGGTCCCTAGATGCAAAGCCTAGTTCGATCTACCTTTGTTTGTAATTTCTCCAATTTTATTTCACTTTTTTCATGGTCTATACATTCTCAAAGTTTTACAAGCTAAAAAAAAAAATTATAATTGAGAGAATAAAAATACAAATAAACAAGAATTTAACTCTTCAAATCTTCTCTCAATTATTCAACTTCAATGGCTTAATTCTATTAATAACAACTTAAGCACAAAGTCATTAGTACACAATAGTTTGTTATCATCAAAATCAGAATAATGAAACCTTAGGGCTAACACGATCAATGATGCCTAGAAGCTGATCGACCGTCAGCATGCCCATTTTTTAGAAAAATTGCAATTTTATGTCATTTCAATCAACTTATTTTTTGAATTCCAATAATTACCAAACTCTGACATCTCTAGATGACATGATATAACCAAGGAAATGAAAATTGCATTCATAGAACAAACATCAACATCATATTCATAGAACAAACATCATCATTTCCTGATTTCTTTTTAGTCCTCAACTTTTTTTATAAAAAAAAAAATTTGAATTTTTTTTTTTTTTTTGAATCTTTGGATCATTTGAACTCTCTCCACATATTTAACCATGATAAAAATATTACAATACCAATGCTTTTTAATAAACTTAATTTTACTAAAATTGACCTTTATGTAATATTATCATAAATTTTCAATAAGGGGAATTCTTGGTTTTGCAAAAGTTTTATCCTTGGCAGTAGGCCCATGCTAATTCTATGCTTCCCCAAAAACCCTCCAAGGAGCTGCAACTTTCAATAATGATATTATATTCCAATTATATATGCACTCATATATCATTCCTAATACTATAGGAAACTACAATAGACCGCATCACCGTTCCCAATGGTGACAAAAGATTTCTTAAAAGAAATATATATATCTATATATATATATAAGAAATAAAAATGATAGACCTAGAGTATAAATAATTTATCTCCTCAATAATTATTTCTTGATTAATTAAACCTAATGGAATTGACATCATATAAAGTACTTCAATAAATCAAGAGGGAGCGTTCCTATGTATGGTGCTAATGGCCAAACAGGGGTGGGCCTGCCTGCCAGCCAGCCCCACTGGTCCCCAGCATTTGGGCCACAGTTGTAAAAAAATGTGGCGCACTTCCCCACCATTCCATCCCTTTCTGCGTTTGGTCCACTCCAATTTTTAAGACTTTTAGAAATATGATTCTCATGGGTCACTACATTTTAATATCACTTTGCCTACGAAAACTTTTCGCCATCAAAACGCGTATATTTTTTAACATTATAAAACAAAATTTATAGAATATGAGACCTTCCTTAGTTATGATAACATGTCATGGAAATTTGTGAGGGGAATCACACTTTGACTTTTGAGAGATATTTCTTATTCTCTCAATCTTTCTTTGTTAATAACCATTTCTTTGAATGCTTTCCCACGAAAAATATCAATATTTTGGATTCAAGCCAATCTTAAAAATTTCATTTTTTTTTTAATGATAATCTTGCAAGCATGGTTTATGTTTTTTATAATGTAACAATTCCAAAACTAATATAATAGTATAATAATATAATTATATATATATATATATATATATTAATTGAAGTATACTGAAACTTCAGGAAAACAATTACCCCCCCTTTCTCTCTCTCTCTCTCTCTCTCACACACACACACACACACAATTTATCTTCCATTTCTCAACCAAATTGAAGAACAAACATCATTCTCAGGTCTCAACTCCGCTTTTCAAGGATTTAATCAGGGAAATTTCATTTCCTATATACCGTAGGCACCACTCCAGGGTTAGGATAAGTGAACTAAATTATGTCTGAATTTATTTTAAAATATATTTGATTTAAATTGAGTACGAGAATTTAATTATTTCCATGTTCATATTTTATTTTAAAAATATATCTGTTTTAAATTAATTACGTGAATTTAGTTATATTTATATGTTTGATTTACATTAAGTTTGTTAAATTAATTATATTGGTGTTATTCAAATATATACCTAAATTAAATTAAATTAACGGATTTGGTTTTGTTTAAATACATGTTTGAGTTCAAATAAATTGTGGAGATTTGATCATATCTGGGTTTTTAAATAGGCTGGTGATTAAATTTAAATATGAGGAGTTTATCATACCTGCATTTTTATTTAAATTTACTCAGTATATATTTATGAAAATTTCCCAGATAATTTATGAAATTATAATTATTATATAGATCGTGTGACATGAGTTTAATTTATTTTAATGCAATTAAGCATGTTTGGAATTTTACGGTGTTATATTTGTTACGTGTTTGATTGGGAAAATGATGAGATTTATCACAAATTTTACGTTGTGAAAATGATGAGAGTATTATACTGTGTTATTGCATAAATTGCAATTATATGTTCTAAGAACCTAATGGGTTGGATGTGGTGGATGTTCGGTACCGTAGTTACATATGAGTATTAGTGTAATCACACTATTGTGAAAGTTTTGGCGATAGATGGTGGATTTGCTTGAGTAGGGGAGTACACACTTGTTTCCAAATCAGGATGTAAGGAAAATCACACTTACAGACATAATATTTTGATTTAGTCTTGTTCAGCTAACTAAGCTAAATCCAGTTTTCAAACCGTACAACCCGGTCATGGGGGTTAAATATGACATGCATCGTTCAAAAAGGAGTTTTTTTATACATGTTTGGATATTTATGTGATTATGATCTTTAATGGGCATAAATGATTGTTTTGGGAGAAAGTATGGATGTTTATGTATAGATGTGATTAACAGATTACAAATGAAGTTTTATTAAAATAAAATTGTGATTAAATTATTTTTACACTAAAACTCATTCTAACCACACACTGATAATAATTTAGTCCTTACTCACTGAAAGGTGTCTCACCCAATTATTATTATACATTTCAAATACCTTGAGGAGCATAACAAAAATTAGAGTAGCGTAACAGAAGTGTGGGTGGGATAAAAGAGTTATTTAGAATAGATATCAAATTAGTTATGTTTTTAATGCTTTAGAATTTTTAGGGATGTTAATTTTGATATTGGAGATATTGTTGCAATAAAGGTTTCTAGTACTCTGGCATAAAAGATATTTGAGATCTTCCGCTATGTAATTATTTGCAGGTTCGGGTTATTACAATTGGTATCAGAGCCTAAGGTTATAGATTCTATAGATTTTAGGAATTATTTTTTTCAAAGTATAGACATGAATTAGGATAAAGGTAGGAATGAGTAGATTATGATATTTTTAAACCTATTCTTTATGCGTTAACAATAGATTTTATTTAGAGTTATATTTAGCAAATTTTGAGGACGAAATTTTTATAAGGAGAGGAAATGTAACAACCCCAAAAATAATGTGTAAGTAAGTTTAAAATTTTTAATTAAATAATTAATTAATTAAAGAATAATTATTATTATTAATTAAATAATATAATATTATAATATAATATAATAGTATAATAATATAATATTATAATGTAATACAATATATATATATATATATATATATATGTTAATTGAAATATCCGGATACTTCCTTATTGGAATTGGTATGATCTCAAGAGGGGGGGTGAATTAGGTTTTAAAAATATTTTGACTAAATTAAACATTTACGCCGATTCACTACATATCATATCTCATTCATACAACAAACATGTATGTAAAATAATGAAATTGTGAGTGCAAACATATACGTGTATCTCAATTAAAATAAATGTGTGCATTAAATTAGTTAAAATCATGCGTGAACAAGCATACACATACTGAATTTAGAGCGCATAAATTAAATGAGAGAGAGAGAGAGAGAGAGAGAGAGAGAGAGAGAGAGAGAGAGAGAGAGAGAGAGAGAAACACGATATTTGTTATCGAGGTTAGGTCAAACCAGCTTACGTCCCTGCCTTAGGCATACCCTCCCAAGGATTATACTATCCATACTCACTTAAATAGACGGAGTAAAAGTCATTTACATTCTCTCCTTAAAGAGCGAGGAAAACCCTAACTCAATTATAAGGTTGAGCCCAACTTGTCTTACTTACGGGGCTGAGACTCCTCAATTCAATTTGCGGCCTGAACCGAACTAGTCTCATTTACGGGGCTAAAACTCTCCAGTTTAATTAATGGGTTGAACCCAACTGGTATATAAAAATATTTTTGTACATAAAACATGCTTCTAAAATACAAGAAGAGATGTACACATTAAAGTTCAAATATATACACTCTAATATGATATGCAATCTCCTTAGTAGAGTAATGGGTGCTTATCTAACAATTTATGAACAAATGAAATATATGAAAAATAAGTATTATTGTTCCCCTATAAATATTTTTACAAATAAAGAATATTTGGAGAATCTAGTAATTTAAGCTAAATAAAATATTTATGTAATAAATAGCTTTCTCCCGATATTATTTATCAAGGAAATAATCGGGAGAAACCAAAACTATACTCTCAAAAAGATTTTCAAAAATAAATAATAAGTGAGAGTAAGCATTAAAAATAAATATACTCTCTTCAAGAATAATTTTGAAATGAAAGAGTGGAAGAAAGTTTGAGAGTTTTGCTTAAAAAATTTTGTCCTAAAGAAGAGATTTTAGCAATAAAAATTGGTTTGGGGGAACTTTGATTAGCAAAGGTTTAAAGAGAATTTTAGGGTTAATCAAAGTTGTTAATCTAGAGTTATGAGGGAATATTTATAGATTTTTTGAAAATTATGATCGTTGGGGACACACTCAATATTTTGAAAAAGTTTAATTAAAAGTTAATGAAGTTTTAGTGCTTTTAAAAAATTCCAACCCGAGAGGTTCAGTCGACCATATTCAAGGTTCGGTCGACCATATTAATAGGTTTGGTCTACCGTGTCAATTTTGAACTATGGATTTGATCGACCGTCTTAGGGTGATTTTGAACACTTCGTAGGTTCAATCAACCGTGGCAAGGTTCGGATGACCATTCCTCTGGCTTCGGTTGATCGTAACAAAAATGAACTATAAGGTTCGGTCGACCAAGTAGTTGGTTGTCAAACACGTGTTTGTTTGGTCTACCGAGCACAGTGTGTTCAAATTGGAACGGTCAACTGAGCGAAGTCAAATGTTGACTTTTGATCATTTGGTCTACTGTAGCTTTTATATTGCCACAGGTTCGGTCGACCGGGCAAGTCAAAATTTGACTTTTGGGCAAATAGTGGTTTGGTCAACTAAGCTAGTTATTACTAGTTTGGTTCGGTCAACCGAGGGCATTAATAATTAATATTTTGCTCAAAAATCAAGCGTTGGTCGACCGAAACTTTGCTTTTTCCCTAATTTTGACCCTAAAACTATTCCAAAAACTTTGCATGAATTTAGTTTTTTTAGAAAAATATTTTTGGTAAAATGTGTTGGTCCCTAGGGTCTATCTACGGTCATTCTGAGCATTCATCCATATCATGCAAATGTTTGCATTATTACAAACCAAATAATAAAAAATAAATGCATACACAATTGAAATCAAAATGTCTTCTTGTTTTTTTTGCTCTTCTCTTTATGGTATACGCCAAGCTGTTATGTGGGCTTTAAGTTCTGTCTTGACTTCCATTTCTCCTATATCTTATGTCCGACTGACATGTAGACCTGCTTACACACTAAATCCACACATAAGGTACATGTATTTTGTCAGCATCAAAATAGGAATCGGGCTCACAAAGTCAACATTCTTGATACTTCAAGAAAACAATTACCCCCCTTCTCTGCAATCTCACCTTCTCTCTCTCTCTCTCTCTCTCTCTCTCTCTCTCTCTCTCTCTCTCTCTCTCTCTCTCTCTCTCAATTTATCTTCCATTTCTCGGCCAAGGTTAGGGTAAGTGGGTTAGATTATGTTATAATTTATTTTATAATATGCTTTATTTAAATTAAGTACGTGAATTTAATTATTTCCATGTTCATATTTTATTTTAAAAATATGTCTGTTTTAAATTAATTACGTGAATTTAATTATATTTATATGTTTGATTTAAATTAAGTTTGTTTAATTAATTATATTAGTTTAATTCAAATATATACCTAAGTTAAATTAAATTACACGAATTTAGTTCTATTTAAATACATGCTTGAGTTCAAATAAACTGCAAAGATTTGATCATATCTTGGTTTTTAAATAGGTTGGGGATTAAATTTAAATACGGGGAGTTGATCATACCTGCGTTTTTATTTAAATTTACTGAGAATATATTTATGAAAATTTATTAGGTAATATATGAAATTATAATTATTATATAAATTGTGTGGTATGAGTTTAATTTATTTTAATGTATAGTTAAGCATGTTTGGAATTTTATGGTATTACGTGTTTAATTGGGAAAATGATAAGATTTATCACAAATTTTACGTTGGGAAAATGATGAGAGTATTATACTATATTATTGCATAAATTGCAATTATATACTCTATGAACCCTGATGGGTCAGATGTAGTGGATGTTTGGTACCATAGCAACAGATGAGTATTAGTATAGGCATACTGTTGTGAAAGTGTTGGCGGTGAATAGTAGATTTGGCCTGAGTAGGGAAGTACACACCTGTTTTCGGACTAGGATGTGAGACAAATCGCACTTACAAACATAATGTTTTGATTTACCCTTGGTCAGCTAGCCAAGTTAAGTCCAGTCTTCAAACCGCACAATCCAATCATGGGGGGTTAAACATGACATGCATCAGTCAAAAAGGAGTCTTTTATACATATTTGAGTATTTATGTGATTATGACCTTTAATAGGCATAAATGATTGTTTTGGGAGAAAGTACAGATGTTTATGTATAGATGTGATTAACAAATTACAAATGGAGTTTTATTAAAATAAAATTGTGATTAAATTATTTTTACACTCAAACTTATTCTAGTTACACACTGATGATAATCTAGTCCTTACTTATTGAGAGGTGTCTCACCCAATTATTATTATACATTTCAGATACTTTGAAGAGCATATCCGAAATCAGAGTAGCGTAGCAGAGTGTGGGTGGGATAAAAGAGTTATTTAGAATAGATATTAAATTAGTTATGTTTTTTATGTTTTAAAATTTTTAGGAATGTTAATTTTGATATTGCATATATTGTTGTAATAAAGGTTTCTAGTACTCTTGTATAAATGAATTTGAGGTCTTCTACTGTATAAAGTTCGGCTCACTACAGTGGGTATTAGAGCAAATTTTTGGGTCACTACATATAATCTTTTGTATTGTGTAATTGTGTGCTTGTGAATTCATTCATAGTGTACTTTTTGTGTCTTAGGAATTGCTTTCATGCATATTTAAAAACCACATTAGCTTTGACATCATTTTACTCAAAGAACACATTTTTAAAAAAAATAATCTTCAACATCTTTTCTACTTTTAATTTATGTATGCATGCTATATTTTAAAATTAAGATACGAGTAGATAAGATTCATGCACAAGTTCCATAAAATTTGCATGAAATTTTAAAGAATGATGAAATATATGCATACAAGCTGTCAAATGACCTCAAAGGTGTGGTTGACCAATTCAATTTTTGCATATAGTTGATCAACCATTAAGGCACAATCAATCACCTAGTCAAGACATTGTTCATCAGCCCTTTTCTAGACTTTTCTTAGATTTTCAGCTAGTGATTGGTTTAAACACTCACCAGAGTGTATGGTCGAATCTGCTAGATTATTATTTGAAATAGTTTAATGGTTTTCCTATTAAAAAACCAAAAATATCATTTTTCAAAAATAAAAATATCTTAAAATAATATCCATGATGAGGTTTTCGAACATTTCTCAGTTTTTTTAATTCAGTTTTCAAGTGATTTCCAAGATGTTTTTATGGTTCTTCCAATAAGAAATTAATTTTTAAAGTTATTTTTAGAGAAAAAAAAACATACCATTTTTCAAAGTAGTCACCTAGCTATAAAGTGGATTTAGGGTGTAAAATAGCTTATTTTCTATAATAAAAAAAAATTAACAAACTTCAAGGCTCTGCTACTACAAGGAGTATTCTGAAAAACAAATATTTTTCTTAATAAAAATATGGAATTTTCATTCATGGTTTCAAGTGGTTTTCAAAACTCCAAAATGTTTTAATTAAAAACTAAAAATATTTTGGGAAACTACGACTGGCTTGATCTCATTTTCAGGATATGTAGGTATTACATTCTAACATAGATGCAATCACACTTTAAAGAAAAAAAAAATATTTTTTTTATTTGTGTATGTGTTTTTGTGTTTTTTGTGTTCTAGTGTTTTGTGTAACAATTTGGAAAGACATTAAGTAGTGAGGTCTTCATAGGGCTTTGGCCTCTACACAGACACCATTAAAGCCTTTTCAAAGGGTGGGGATAACCTTAATTTTTTTCAAATAAAAATAATAAAGGAAGGAAACCTGTTCTAGGCATTCGATCGCCCTATAAAGGATATTTGATTGGCCTTGCCCAAGAACAAGGCAGATCGACTAACTTCGGGGCATGGTCAACTGTTTCCTACCAACTTCCATTTTCACAATTTTTTTTTATATAAATTTTGATTTCAGAAAACATATTTTCTTATGGAAGACACACACACAAGGTAAGAGTGGCAACCATTCTGGGAACATGTGCTTGAAGATGTTAATCTTTTAATTATTTTTGAAACGAATTAAGGAGTTACCTTCCCTATTTACAATTGTATTTCCAAACCTATAACTCTTTGAAAAAGGTTATCCTTTATTTTGTCTTTTCAAAAATTGAAATAAAGTGATGTCTTTGTCTTCAAAAATATATAAGTGGATTAAATAAATAAACATTTGATTTTCTATATTTTACTTATTTTTAAAAATGGTCACCAAACTAGCTGGCAATAATATAGGCCAACTAGCTTCGATATCGACAGCTTTGGTGACTCCACTAAAGATTTGTGAGAGTTAAGTCTCCTTTTGTGTGTCTAGGTGTTTGTTAGTGTGTATATGTGTGTGTTTCATTTTTATGTGTTGTCTATGTTTGTACGCTTGCTATGTGTGTGTATATGTTGAAAGATTATGTTATGTTATGTATGTTATGTGATACTTAGGCATCTTGAATTTCATATTACTACCATTCACACACATGTCACTACACTGCATGAGTCCTACACTGGGGCTTTCATCTTTTAGAATATAAGAGAAGGAAGAAGAAGTGGGGCCTTTGGGGGCTTGGTCCTTCTAGGTCTCATGAAAATTCCCTCACTCATTTTATTCTCTTTGAAAATAATTCGAGAGCCTTTAGATGTTGTGTATAGTAAATTTTAACCATGCACTAGACAACTTTATCCAATACATTCAAGATAGAGCCTTACCCAGTGTTTGGAGATAAATTATATATGAAGGCACATTGAGCTTTAGACATGACCCTTTGGGCCATGCTAACCTTTCATTACATGCATCTTGTCTTGATTTGTTTATAATTTAATTGCATAGGTGTACAATATATCAGTGAGGGTAGTTAGAGATATAGAGGAAGCATATCATTCAAAGAAGTGTCAAGCTAATAAAAGGGATACTGTTCCTATATGTTATCAAAGCTTACAACAAATAAGATGAAGTTATGGGTGAAGAAACAAGACATTAACGGGGTACTGAATTGTTGGAATTGCCTATC